>NC_087558.1:19294748-19607164 GCF_036250125.1 Pseudopipra pipra
ATTCTGCCATCCAGTGATGCCTCTTACTGCTTATATAATAGTTGCTGCCAGGGTCTGTCTTGTTCTGACAGTGTCCATGAGTTATCATAACTTCTTACAAGGTTATTTGCTGTTTTATTCTGTGACTGTCTCACTCAGACCCCTACTGGCACAATCCATATATTCCAAGTGCCTGCACTCACAGCTGTAGGGAAGCACATCTTGTGCAGTGTTGTAATGGTTTTGTGTATCTGTGTACAGTGTGTGTGGCAGGTTGAACCTGGCTGGATGCCAGACACCCACCAAAGCTGCTCTGTCACTCTGCAAGTGGACAGGGGAGAGAAAATATAACCAAAGGCTCATTAGTTGAGATAAGGACTGGGAGAGATCACTCACTGAATACTGTCACAGGCAAAACAGACTTGACTTGGGGGATATTAATTGAATTTATTATGAACAGAATGAGAGTAGCAGGATCATGAGAAGTAAAATAAATCTTAAAAACACCTTCACCCCACTGCTCCCTCCTTCCTGAGCTCTATGTCTTCCCCCTCAGCAGCACAGAGGGATGGGGAATGGGGATTGTGGTCAGTTCATCGCACATTGTTCTTGCTGCTGCTCAGGAAGAAGTCTCCCCATGCTCCAGTTTGGGGTCCCTCCCACAGGAGACAGTCCTCCAGGAACTTCTCCAGCATGAGTCTGTCCCACAGGCAACAGTTCTCCATGAACTGCTGTAGCAACCTGCACTCTTCTGTAGAGTGCAGTCCTTCAGGCACAACCTGCTCCAGCGTGGGTCCTCCACAGGGTCACAAGTCCTGTTAGGACCCTGTTCCAGCATGGGTTTCCCACCTCCTCCCCATCCTTCTTCACTGACCTTGGTGTCTGGATAGTTGTTCCTCTCACATATTCTCACTCTGCTCTTCTCTGGCCACAATTACATCTGCACAGTAACTTTTTTCCTTCTTGAATGTGTTATCCCAGGGGCATTACTATCATTCCTGATTTGCTGGCCTTGGCCTTGGCAGTGATGGGTCCATCCTGGAGCCAGCTGGCCTTGGCTCTGCTGGACATCGGGGAAGTTTCTGGCAGCTTCCCACAGAAGCAACCCCAGTATCCCCCCTGCTGCCAAAACCTGGCAACATAAACCCAGTACACATGCTAAGTATTTCAATATCCACAATTCAATTCAATAAGCAAGCTCAAAATGGGAATAAAATTTTATTTGCCAAATACTGCTTGATACAGTCAAGTCTAATGAGCATTTTCCTTGACATCAGCAGTGGCTTAGTTGAGTCAAATAACAGCTACCAGTGTTGCATTGGTTGAGGTGCTAGTTGTTTGCTGAGAGCTGTAATGCTGTGGGGCCTGCTGTTCAAACTTTGTAATTACCATGCTATGGAGCGCTTTATTTCAGGCAACACTTAGGGGAAATCCATTATGCAAAAGAAAATGGTGATTTTTCTCATGAGTCACTGACACTGACAGCCCATTTGGGAGTCTGTTTCCAAGCAGTTTAATCCTTTATTGCAGAGTTGGGGGGGCTTAGAGCTGTTGAACCCGTCTACATGATACTTTTTTCTTTAGTTAGCATATGAAGTTTGGCTTGGATTCCATGTAATGCTTTACCTGTGTTTAGTGCTAAAGGTCTTTGAGACTTTCAAGTTCTGTGTGTTCTTAGCGGTATCTGACTTGGAGCTTGTCAGCATCAGTGTTGGATATTTCCTAAGTCTCCTCATCACTCAAAGAAAAACTGTTTAACTGTTGTCCAGTCCCAAGTTGCACCAGTTGATATATGACTTGTTTTCTCCTTTTAGGAATCGTGGAGAAAAGCGAATGAGTGCTCTTGAGTGTGTCCGAAAAGTTTATCGATCAGATGGTGTTAAAGGCTTTTACAGAGGAATGTCAGCGTCCTATGCAGGCATATCTGAGACTGTTATTCATTTTGTTATTTATGAGAGTATTAAGAAAAAACTGCTGGAGTATAAGACTGCTTCTCCCATGGACAGTGAGGATGAGTCAGCAAAAGAAGCATCGGACTTTGTGGGAATGATGATGGCTGCTGCCACTTCCAAAACTTGTGCAACATCAATAGCATATCCCCATGGTAAGTGGGGCATGTAGAGTTGAGAACCTGAGTCAGATCCACCAGAGGGAGTCTTTTCAGTGATATTTGTAGCCGGCTTTGGTTCATTTGCTCAAGAAATATTTCTTTGTCTGAAGCTTTTCACATCAGATTTGGCAGGTCAACATGAGTGTGGTATTCAGAAATGGAAGTGCTTTAAAGTGGGCATCTAGCATGGCCTTCTCTTAGGAAATCTTTATTTTGCCAAAGGTTTACCAGGGTATGGCCTGAAGTACTTAAGGAGATCCTCTTTCAATTGGAATCTATCTACTCAGCAATTTTCCGTAATTTTCCAGCAAGTTCTTGTCTCCCTTCTAGAAAAACAGGCTGTCTAATTTGTGTTTCAGTTGCACTTGATTCTCCTGCAAAATAATTGTGTATCCATGAGGTTTGTTAATGAATTGAATACTAAACCAGTGTCAACTTCTGAGCTAAAATGTAAGCCCAAACAACAGTCCTTTTCTGGGCTGTAACTAAGCAAAACAATTAGCCTTGTTCAGTCAGGTATCTAATGCTGCTGAAAATGTAACTTGTTTTCTTCTCTACACATACTTGGTTTGCTACTCTTTTTTTTTTTTTTTTAAAGAGGGATTCTGAGATTGAGAACTTGAGGAGGGGGATTTTCATGTAACAAATCACTGATTGTTTCTAGGAAAAATAATGCAAAGTGGTGAATGTAACCACATGTGGTTTTCTTTGTACAGAGGTTGTACGAACAAGACTAAGAGAAGAGGGAACAAAATACAGATCTTTCTTCCAGACACTGTCTTTGCTTGTGCGAGAGGAAGGGTACGGATCCCTGTACCGAGGCTTAACCACGCACCTGATCAGACAGATCCCAAACACAGCTATCATGATGTCAACCTATGAAGTTGTAGTCTACCTGCTTGATGGATAGCAGTGTGACAAGGCTTCCTGGAAGAAGGTGGAAGATGGAAAGACTGGAGTGGACCACTGAATGTCAATGCTAATGTGGTGGGCAAAAGGAACGCTATATCAAGAACAAGCAGCTGTAGACAAAACAGAAGGTTGATTGTGGGCAACTATGAATAATTTTGCTGCCTTATTGTGTGGTCTCTTGGCAGTGTGACAAATAGGAACTGCCGCTTAGGGAATGCCTTCATACATTTCTTAATTCAAAATTATTACTTCCTTTTCATCTGTTAAGCTAGACAAAGCCATGGAGTCATCTTCAGAGACCTGATGGGTGAGGGAGGGAAGATAAGATATGTTCTTGGGCAGCCTTATTCACTTTTCTTAGTGATTGTTCTGTTTTACTTCACAGTAACCTGTTGGAAGAATGGACAAGACAGTACTTTTGTAGATTTCTATACCTGAAGGTTCATAAAGAGACTGAGGTAGTAGTCAGTGTGTAAAGTTTTCCATGTTGCTACCTCAAGACAAAATATGGTGCAGGGACCCAGAACAGAGTTATTTCTTCACTACAAAAGGTGATACTTTTTGTAGTTTTTAGTTTGCTTATGGTTGGATTTCCCCCCCTTAAATTTTGAGCAGTGTTGTAGGTTAGCAAGAGAGATCTGATTACTGAACTCTTCAGGTTATCAGTCTGTTAATACTGGATGTATGTGGATTTCTGGTTCTGCTGTATCGTCCTTTTTCTTTTCTGGAACTGTTGTTAAGTAGAGAGACCTATGAAACATTGTCCTATATCATCAGTTTTCCTTGCCAGCCTGTTCAGGTCACTTACACAGCTAAGGAAGAAGTTGGTGAATGCTACTTTATAGCCTTTTTAAGGATTTGTAATGTGATCAGAAATCTTAACTAGTCCAGCCTCCTGTTTGTGAAGACAGGATTGACACAGATAGTTTAATGCTGCCTAAGCACAAACTGTATTACCCTTAAATGTCTGGATTACCTATACTTTTATGGAAGTACTGAGAGAGAGCACATATCACTGTGGCTAAGGTGACCAGAAAGCAGAAAACAGTTGAAGCTGTGATAGATTTTTCAGTGTAGACAGGCTCTGTGCAGAAGGATGGAGAAAATTGCAGTTGAGATTTTCTTGAAAGCATTCCCCTTGATAATTGCTGTATCACGTCTGTCAGCTTGAGCCTGTGTCCTGAACTGCAGCTGACAGTGTAACCTTGTCCTCTACATTGTCTGAATATTCAGACATTGTTTTTACTCCATAAGCCAATAGCAAAACAATGCCTTGCATTCAGCAGCGAGGCTTAGCTGGTTTTTTGTCATAATTTACGGAGTGTTCCAAAATCGTACAACTGGAGTGTTAAAAAGTTGAACGTTACAGGAACTTTTACAGCTTTCTAGATGTCTCTGCAGTCTGCATCCATTATCCTTAGGAGGAAGATGATCATTATAAATTGGGGGCAATAGCTTTCTACTCATAAATGCTGCTACACTGGCATGGACAGAACTGTGCTATCAGCTCTTCCAGTGTGGTACTTCAGTACACTTGAACTGTGCGTTGTGTGCAATGGCTTTATTTTATGAATGACTTCTTATGCACTTTGTGGCCTTCTTAGGGCTTATGAATTTTCTTCCTCTTACTGATTATCTGTAGCCTAACTGTGTTTGAAATATGCAGTTGGGTTTTAAGCAAAGCATGTGGTTTGATTTCTGTGTAAGCTGTGCAAGAGTTCATGCTGTAGATCCATAGCATCTCTGCAGTGGTTCTGTAGGCTCTATGTAAAAGCTCAAAGCTTGCAGAACAATCAGTCTGGGTTTTTCTCACTTTCTTTCCTTAATTTTGACCCTTGTCATGTTCTCCACAGTCAAAGTCCTTGAGTATTTAATGTAATTTTCTATATTAATTGCTCATCCTCTAAAAGCCATCCATAGTGTGTACAGTGACCTTGCAATGCAAAATTGACTTCCTTTCTTGGAAAATGTTATCTTTTTGAAGACATAGTATGGTCTGAGATGTGACCATGGTGACTTGATTGTCCCAAAGAAGTGAAAGGAGTGCTTAAATGTGTTCTAAAGTGGGCTTTTTCTAGTGATCTTTCCAGGAAAAGTCTGGAGTATTCATGACTCTGACCTAAGCCTTGCTGTTATGCCATTGTTCAGGAATAGTGACTTACTGTAACTTTTGTTGTGTGGAAAGTGGGTCACTCTCCAGGCTATCCAGGTAGTTCAGTCACAGCTAAAACTTAGATTCAGCTTTGGAATTCATGAACATGGTAATCACTTGGATTTGCTGAGGCTTCATGAGAGTTACTCTCCTGTTTGGATACATTGTCCCTTGGTTCCATGTTCGTCTCCCATGAATTCCCTGAGTACTGTGTGTGTGCCTTCTCTGGGGGAGAGCAGAGCCCCTTGGGTTGATATGGACACGTTAACAAGGACAACTGAATACGGGAGGCAGCAGCTTAAAGTAGACAATCAGTTTATTATTCCACTTCTTTAATAGATGTTCCAGCTTTGTTTTAAATTTCAGGGGTGATCTTTTTGATTTACTTTACATAACCAAACATAACCCCAAAATTTCTTGGGATTTTTTGCTATTTTTTAAACTATTAGTACCTGCAAAGTTACCTCTGAAATATTTCCCAAAGATCTGTAAATTATTTATATAGTTTTCTTCATATTTATTATAAAAAGTCAAAGGGAATAAAAAGATGCTACATTCAATAATATCTTTACAGAGCCGAAAGGAGTGCATTTAAACTGGTCATCTTGATTTGTATTTGAGTGTCGTGTATTTGTGTCACGCTTGCCTGTGCTGGAGGCCAAGGTCTGGGATGTCTGAACCTCGGTAGTTAATTGGCTTCCCGCTGTTTCCCTCGCCTGGGTCAGACCGAGCTGCTGGGCCCGCTGGTTGGGTGCGGAGGCTGCAGTTCCCCGGCGCGGCCCGCAGGTGGCAGCGGAGCACGCCCGCTCCGCAGAGCCGCGCCGGGAACACGGCGAGGAAAAGCCGTGGAAAACTGATTCCCGTGAGCGCAGACACATTCCCGAGCCCCTCCTGTCCGCTCGGCTCCTGCGGTGCTGTGTGGAAACAGCTGAGCTGGGGTGTCTTGCGGGGGGGCTGAGCCCAGCCTTTTACCTGATGGATAGATTTTTTATTTTTTGTCTGAATTTCTGGTCTGCTCCTCTGTGTTGTTCGAAGTAGGTTTACAGTAGGGAGCTGTGGAGTTCTTGGTTGTTCTGATTGTAACTGAAACATCACCTGTCCGCTTGTATATTAACACTGAACCGATCTAGTTCTCTGTTTACATAATGCACTCCGTATATTCCCTTACTGATTGAGATGTTAATGACATCTGATTGTTTGTTAACGACAGTTTGTTATTCTGTCTTTCTTATGACCTCTGTAACATTCCTCAGACTGTAGCATTGTAAAAGGATGCTTCCAGAGACAAAACATTGGAGAGCCTTTATAAGTGTTGCTTCCTGTTTAAACTGTTCAAATTTGGAAACAAGCAGAATGCTGAAGCTTGCCTAGGTAAATGTACTTTTTTCAACTTTCTGTTTGTTAAGACTGAGTTATGTTTTTTCAGTTCTTCTATTTAAGAGTCTGCCTACCCTGCATATGTGAACATAACTATGCCCTCAGAATCATAGCTAAACACTCACAGATGACAGTTTGAGAATACTTCAATGCTCATGTGAGGTTTGCTATTATTCTTGCATACATGTAGTTGGCTGTAAACTATGTGCATTTACTCTGTATTTATATAGTTTAACTTTTTTGTTTGGATTGCTTTAAACTTCAAAGCAAATTAAAATGATGTGCTTCTCTTCAAATGTTGCCTTCTGTGCTAAACTGTACACTGTTTTTAACCTTTGAATTTTTCTATTATTGATACATACCAGTGCCTGGAGAGTTGTAATTAAAAATGAGCAATTCATTAGGAGATCCTAGTGAGTCATTTTATCTTGTGCCATTTTATAGTAGCTGGAAAGAGTTGTATCTGTATTGTACCTATAATATGGTCTTCTGGGAGGGATTCGTGGATGACTTAAACTAGTAGCATGTGTCTGTGCAGTTGATTTGAATACTGCTCCCTCTGCAGAACTAAGTGGTTCTGCCTGTCAACTGAGATTCAATAACTAGTACAAACCACTGCTGACAAAAATAAGAACGAAGGGCAGTAATTCCTTAAAATCTTCAGAGTTAACTGCAAGTGCAGTTATAACCAAGTCCTTGAATCATTGTTAGATACTGATTTTTCTTACAGTATGTTGTGTTTGATCTGAAGTCTGTCCACAGAACTTCCTCATGAATCATTCTGCAGATGTATACATGGGTTTTGTTTGGTGATTGTGTGCTCTTTTTCTTCCCCCTCAGTGTGTGTTCTGGAACTAAACCTTTGCAGCCTTTAATATGGGGCCTGGCTTGATGTCTGATTTGATTCTTTTAGCTATTCAGAACTACTTCAAAACTTGCATTAAATCAGCACATCTGTGATAATTTTTTTTTTCAGAAAGTGTTAATGTGAATTGACTGGCCTTGCTCTTTGTAGCTCCCAGGTCAGCCAGGCTTGGGGTGATCAGTCCTCTGGAACCAGTACAGGCAACCAATATGTGTATCCCTGGCACATCTGAAATTGTGCCTCTGACTGGCATAACTGGAATTGTCTGTTATTGATCTTTCACTTGTACCCTCCTAGAGACACATTGGCAGGGCTGAGCTCAGGTGAAGTCTTTGAGGATGTATTTTGTCCATCTGCTTTACTACACCTTCTGCTGGAGGGGTCCTGTTAAGCTTGCCCTGGTCAACAAGCATGTGTATAAAATGAAGGTGTATTTAAAGTGCTAATTGATTATGGCTTGGCATTAATGCAGCACTGTAGTCTAACATAGATGCAACCTCAAAGCATGTAAGGCTTAACAATGACCTCTTTCACAAAAGAAAACCCTTGAATTTGATAATGCACTTACACTAAAATAAAATGGACTTCTGAAGACAAACCCTCCTCTCATCTTGTATGTGCTGTTGCCAGCCACTGTGCTTTGTGCTGACTCAGAACATCCTAATCTTCCTGCACAGCTTCTGTGAAAGGCAGGAAATGCCAGGACAGGAATCTAGTTCTCATGAGCAAATTGATGCAAACAAAATGGTGCCTTGAACTGTGGGAGATATATTGGAGCAGAGGAGCTTCTGGTTTTGTAGATGGAATGTTTCAAGGGATGTTCTTAAGACTGGGCTCACTGATGCAGAGATACTTGTCACTGATGGAATTGTGTGAAGAGAATTAGAAGCATTCAAAGACAAGCTCCACATGGTGAAAGTGACTGCTAATTCTGGGTAGACCTCTACAAAGGGAATGTTTCTTCCTTTATCTGTGGCTGTTTGGAAGCTGGTAGCTTTTCCTAATCCTACTTCTGCAGCAGACACTTGGGATGGACTGAGGATGTACACGTTGAAATTCTCTGGAATGTAAACAAAATGCAAAGCCGTCTGTTCTGAGACTTGGGCATCCATTCAGACTTCTGAAAACAGGTATACAATGTGCAAGTGTGGCAGCAAATATCTTAAGGACCAGCAAAGTAAGATTAAATAACAGTGCAAAATGCGTATTCAGTCAGTTACAAAATACTAATGAGGATTTTTGCTCTAGGCCAGGAGTGTCACTTTCTCAGTTGGACAGAAGACTCCATATATAGTTTTCAACAATGATCACTGTTGCCTATTTAAAAAAGAAATACAATTCCAGCATGCTAAATGGAAGCATAGACAGCATTTTTTTTAGTATGTGTAAATCTCAGGCCAACTTAACTTGGGGTACGTTCACAGCTCTGCTTTATCACACATATAAAGGAGAGAAGGTTATAAAAAGTGATCATAGAAAGAAGTGTATGTATCCTGCCAGAGCATGGTGTTTTACAGAAGAAAAAACTTAGAAGGGTAAGTACTATGGGTGAAAGCATTAAGTTGCAAGACCTGCTGCTACAAAATGAACTATTTGCTGGCTGTTAGCTTGGATATAAGAAAGCTTTTAATGATCAGTGCAAAACAGTCTTATATAGTAGTAAGAGCAGGAAGGAAGAAGGCACTTCAGAGTGCCTGAGCAGCACATGAAAGGGATGCCATGATCTGGTGGCCTGTGATAGCTCATACCTAAATGGTCTCTTCTGTGTCTTTAGTAGGGATTAGGCTCTCTGTCTGTGGGGGAATTCATCACACTATGTTTGGGGGCTGCATGGGACTTGTTCCGGGAGAATTCATGGAAAAGATGAACTAAGGCTTGTCCTACCTACTTCCCCCTGCCCCAGCCTTTCACCCTCAGAACCAACCACTCAAAAGAACTTTTCTTTCTGACATCTCCCTTCATTTATATGTATCTTTAATCAGTTTGTCACTTTAACTGAACAATGTAATTTACTATGTTGCTGATCTGAATTTTTCCTGGTCTTATGCCACACATTGCTTTTCTGCAAGTGTTTTATTTTTGTCCCTGTCTGAGGAATGACACTGTATGCAAAGGTGTTAGGAAACTATATATGGTTTTGATAAGGATATATCCTTCTGGGCTGGTTCAGCCTACTGCATTCCTGTTGCATACAGTTATTCTCTACTTTACCAGGGAAAGGATTTTGTAGATTTAAAATCATTAAAAGGGGTGAGAAGGTAATGTGATTGGTTTTGTTTAGTATTGTTTTCATAGTAGCAAGTTAGATGTATAACAATATTTTTAAATTGAGAAAGTGGCCCCTTTCTCTGTAATTCTCACCTAAGGGAATAAAGCTCTCAAAGTACAGCTTTGCAAGACTTTTATCCAAATTTAGCTGTGCTAGATTCTTTCATTGAGAAGGTAATAATATGAGTACTTTTCAGGGCCACATCAGACTTTGTGCTGTCTATAGCTCTTTAACATCTCCAGAAGAATGTCCAGTAGAAACACTTCCCTGGAGTGGAGAGTTATGTTATCTTGTGTTGCCACTGTAAATGTTTCTGGCCTTCACAGTGACTGAAGGACTTGCAAGTTGATTTGGGGAGCTCCAGCTGGATTCATGCTGGATATGTTTAAAGTCTTGAGAATATGCTTTCAATTACTTGAAACAAGAATGATCTATTATCATTTACACATTTTCCTAAGAGACTAGCTGAGGGGAAAATACTGAAAAATGACAACCATTCAGCTATGCTTGTGGGGTGGTCTGATATTATTCCCTAATTCATTCAGGCAACAGACAAAGATTTAAAGTGCTTTCTTTGTAATACTAAAAAAAACCCAAACCCACCAATATAAAGAATATTGACCTTTCCCCATTAGAGAGAAGAATATCTGCCTTAGTCCTTAACTGTTATAAACCTAGGGGACTCTTGCCAAAACTTTATAGCTTGGATGTAAATGGAATATTGCCTCTCAAGCAACAGCAGCTCAGAGCTGTTAAAACCACACACACTGAAATGCCTTGACCACACAGGGGTGAACCAGTTTGAGCTAACATTTCCCCAGAGCTCAGGTCAGCCACAACTATACTTTGTTCCCATCACCTTCTTTCCCAGGGTAAAAAATTGTTTCCTTATGGCAGTGCAGTGACACTCGTGTGGTCCTCAGATAAGATGGGATATTTCTGTGGGACAGCATTCTGGTAATGCTTGGGATCTGAGCTTTTTACTTGGGCTGTCACTTATCTCACCCTTCTCCCCCTCCACAAAAAGGTGTTCAGAATTAATTTGGGAGGGATGGGAGTTTTAGAGGTGGCAGACATGGAAAGATGCTGAAAGATAAGTAAAAGTATGAGAGTTCTGGCTTACTGGAAAAGACAAGGCATTACCACCCCCTCCTTCCCAAATAGCTCGAGAAAGGTAAATCTTCATGAAACTTTGAGCTTTATTCTTCCCTAGCTGTGGAAAGACCTCTCATTATTCAAATGGAGAGTTGACAACATGTAGTGGCATATCTATTAAGCTTCCTCTTCCTGAACAGGAAATAACATTGGGATTCTGCACTGTAAATCCCTTCCCAAAGAAGGACTGGGGCAAAGAGACAGTGAGTCCCTGTTTCTTCCAGATGCTATGGTTTTGAGCTGCTTCTTTGACTCCCTGGGATGAATAAGGTTCTGAACTGAATCTGTATTCAGAGTTACATACTACACATACCTTACCTGATTATATCCAGTCTGTCTAGTTTGCATGTTCTGGAAAACAAGTAAAGGAATTTTCCTATACCTGGTTTCTCCTCAGCCTTGTGTCCAAATGCAGCTTTGAAGGGAGATGGGGTAAAGCTGCAGCAATTCCTAGGCCTCTTCATGCACTCAGTGTCACCCCTCCTTGCTCAAGCCAGTCATGAAAGTAAGATGGAGAAGGGATGAGTTTAAACTGTTAACAAGGAACAAAAACTGCTTAAGTCTCCTCCTGATTTGACTTTGCATCTATTTATGAGATGTTTATTTCCTTATGAGTGTTTATACAGCTTTTCTTTTGAGTTGTAGATTTCTGATGTTAGAAGTGGTAATGGGTGGAGAAAGCAGGCTTAGCTCACTAGGTACATCTGTTTTCTACAAGAAAACTGAAGACAGCATTGAAAAAAAAAATCTAACAGTAACATCTACAAACATCCTGAACTGACAGACTAAACAGCATTCTTGGGACTGAACAAGAAGCCTGGTAGTCTCTGCTAAAGGCAGGGTAAGAGCAGGATGTCAGCAGAATCACCCAGAAAAATAATAGATGGGCTATATAGAAGAAAACGAGAGAATTGTTTAGGTTGGAAGGGACCTTAAATTCATCTAGTTCTAACCCCCCTGCCATGGGCAGGGGCACCTTCCACTAAAATGAGTAATTTTCGTACTTAACCCAGCTAATTCATTCTCTTAGCTGAAAATAAGGCAAAGACAAAGGAAAAAAAAATTGAGGTATTAGTCATCAGAGCTTTGCATAAGGAAAAATGAATTCTCACCCCACAGTAGGGAATAATCTCGCAGTAGTGTTCTCAAAATGGCTTATTATGCCTAAGTAGGTTTGGAGATGCTGTGTTTCTACAGAAAGGACTGATGAGGTGACCACAATGTGCAATGATTTAAAACCTCACTGTGTCAGCTGTAGTCTCTTATGGAGTTGTGTTGAGGGAATTTGGATTACGGTGAATATTATCCTAACACTGGAGGGTGTTAATCATGAACAACCTGGTCTAGTGGGAGGTGTCCCTGTCCATGGCAAGGAGGTGGGAACTGGATGATCTTTAAGGTCTCTTCCAACCCAAACAATTCTGTGTGTTCTATGCCCAGGACCTCTTTGTGTAGGCCACAGATGTGCACCTTTGGAATGTCAGTTGCCTTCTAAGCAGGCCCCATTTAATGCAGACTATGTTAGGTTACTACTAATAGATGCAAATTAATTTTCTGTAAACTAAGTCAGGAAAGTGGTGTGGTCAAACTAATTCCTGATTTAGCTTCCTCTTGGTTTAGTTTTTGAAGATTTAGGAGTGCTAGTGGGAAGAGAAGCATTTCCCCTGTAATATTTGATTTTATTTAACAGAGCTGTAATTTAGCCTGTTAATTTGAAGTGTTACCAAGTGGCTCCTGGTGAAAAAGCAGTGTAACTCCAGGAGACCTAGAGGGACCAGTGAAAAGGTGCCTATTTTTGTAAAAGGTCATTCTGAACTTTTGACTCTGAAACTGAGGGCTCGTTCTTGACCTTGGGATTTCTGGTCCCTGGACTGATGGTGATCGAGAATATTGAAAACAGAGCTGTAGAAAACTACTAATTTTCACTTAATATGAAAACTGATAGTTTTGCAACTATGTGAAAACTTGATCCAGTGTACAGCTTGCTCTTTCTGCCAGCCAACACTCCTCCTCAGGGTGTAAATGACTGTACTACTCCCTCTGGGCAAAATGGTGAATTTGTCCAGGTGCAAATATGTCTTTTCATGATGAAACTTTACCCGCTTCTATCAAAAGCAGCTTTTTTATGCAGTAACATGGTTTCCCCACTGTTTTTCTAGTCATAAGAATTTCAGTGCAGGATCAGGGGTGTGGTGTTATGGGAATTGCATACCAGCTAAAGTAATTCCAGTCATTGTTCTCTAAGCAGCATTTCCACCCCTCTGTGGACCCCCACTTAAACCTTTCCAGGTTAGTGGGAAGTCAGGTGGAATTAATGAAGGTAAAATTACATGAATGCCTAAAAGATTAATTTATGCTGATTATTTCCTTGTTTACAGGCAATCAAATATCTCATAATGTGAACAGAAAGTCTGTAACATCATGAAAAGCCAAATACTGCCTAAGAAAGCACTTTGAAGGTTGAAGACAATGGTAATATCTTACAGTCAAAATTATATGCAGCAAGGTAGAGTCACCAACAGTAAACCTGGAATGTATCAGAACACTTACAGAAGTACCACATAAATTCACAATCATAAATAACATCTTCAGTTCCATAGGACAGGAAAAGAAGTATATTTGAGCTTTGTCATATTTTTCCCTCAGTATATGAAATATTATGAGAATTATTTCTTATTTAGGGTGACTAAGTGTAAAGAGATGTACATATAAATTACTAAATTGAAGTTCTTAGGGTTATATTGTAGCAGTTAGTTGAGCTTATTATGATTGAGGGTTCGTTCTGTGTTTGTAGTTTCTGATTACTAATGAGATTGACATAATCAGAAAATCTTGACCCACACTACTTAAGAAGTATTTGGCACTTTACAGAAAGTTTTAGAATTAACAAATCAAACTATCTACTGTACTTCCTACTGAATCAGTGTGCAGAGCTATCTGTCTGATGTGTCCCTGCCCTCCAGAGATAATGGCATAAGACACTAGAAAGAGATGAAGTTGTTTAATATAGCTAGTCAATACACAAGCAGGATTCAGACTGGGAATTCTAACAAAAAGCAACAAAGCCAAGATCCAGGTCTTCAATAGCTTAGATAGAGCTTGAATATATCAGTGTATAAAGATGTTAGTGCCTTTTTTTTTTTCTACATGACTGATAAGTATTTGGAAGTGGCTATATGAGTTGAAAGAGAAAGTCTCCAGTAAGAACATTGATACAAGTGAAGAAGAGAAAACTTTGCAATTTTTTTGTCACACACTTAGTGAAGTTTTGTTGTTGATATTTTGTATACAGATTGATATTAAGGAGAATTTTTTATAAACTTGGTAAATTCCAGTAAGTCAGTCAAGTTGCTTATGAGGTGAAACTGTCTAACATCTTCTTGTACTGTCTGTGGCACTGCTGTTTATATAGATCATGATATACAACTCCCAAGGATTTATAAAACTGGCAGAAATGGAACCTTAATGTGTAGATGTAGTATTACTACCAAGAAAGAGTGTGATTTGCAGGCCTTTTATAGTTTAAAAGTGACCTGGGAATGGTGACAGCGGAGTACCTTGGAAAAGCTTAAAAAAGAACATTGGAAAGGTAAGCAATTTGTTCAGCTCAGAAATATCCTTGCCCAGCACTCCAGAAGGGGCATGCCACTCACCTGGTGTAAACCTGTCTTATTGCTGTTCTGTGACTTCTGTGGAAGGGCTGAGTAGCAACCATGGCACCTACAGGCACATAAGAAATTAGTCCCCACATGCTTAGCAATGCAGGACCCAACAGGGATTCTTGTGTGATTAAATCCAGGTCCTTGTTGTGGGAACTTGTGGCCTATACCGTTCATAAATCTACCAGGCTTCATCTTCAAACTAATTAGGTTACTTGTTCTGCTGGGAGGTTGCCTCAAAACCTGGCTTTCTTATGTTGAAACTGCTCTAATTTACTGTCCCAGTAAGAGTCCATATAAATTGATATAACTGGTGACTTTAAGTGCTGACGGCCCTCTAAAGAGTCACTTGTGTTGTAGGCACTTTGTATTGGAGACAAGCAGTTTCCTTGATTTCCCTTTTTCTGCTGGCTTCCTTTTGCTTTTGAGTAGCATGGGAAAATATCTTACATATGGAAAAGGGACTGGGTTGCCTTGTTCTTGGATTTGCGTAGTAGTAACGCTGTCTTTTTTAATTTTTATTTTAAAATAGTCCATCGTATTTGTGCAAACAATCTGAATAATCAGGCAGCTCTTGCATCCTGTAGTTAACAAATAACACAGCTGGCTCAGCTTTTGTGCATCACAGCAATTAGCTCAGACTGACTCTCTTGGATTGTTTCTGCTGTATCTTCAGTCTAAATTGTTGGTTTGCAGCAGTGACACATTTTGTACAAGTTTTTCTGTTGCTGTATAGACACTACATTTCCTCTTAGTTATATGCAAAATTATAACACCATTGAAACACAACCATGTAATATTTTTGCTTGCATCCTTCCGTAGGCCTGATTCTCCTACCCTAACTTGCCTAAGCAAACCTTCCTCATTTAATGCCATCATGCCAAGTCTACCCCTGCACAGTATCACCTTGGCTTTTTCAGTAGGGCAGTATAAGCCTATCTTGAAAAAACACCCCAGTGGTTTTTAGCTCTCCCTCCTCATTGCTGCACACATACAACTGCTCCTGTAACACTGGGAAAACTCTTCTTCCCATGTTATTGCATTGTGTCTGTCTGACCTTCAAGGCTACAAAGTACTTCAGGGGTTGGGTTATTTAAAAGTCACAAGAGAGGCAGCACTTCCATTCCTGGCTGTGCAGCTGTGCCACAGACACCAGCCTGCCTGGTAAATCACTTTGCCATCTCTGTAGAAATGAGCAATGTACTGACAGGCAATGAGTATAAATAACAACGTGTGTGCAACATAAGGTGGATTCAACTGATCTGTTGGATAACAAAATAATTCAGTGGCAGCTGGTCTTTATTACAAATTTCATCACTGTTACTGAAAAAGCTAGTTTTTATCCTCCCTTTTTTTTTTTTTTTCTTTCTGAGGAAGTTTTCCCTTTCTCATTTTTTCCTACTGGGAACTATATAATTCATAAAACAGGTGACTGCACTGTATTGATTGAGGCTAATGCCAACAGAAAGAGTCTTAAGGGGGAAAGAAAGCTTTTCCTGTAGAGGGTTAAATTACTGATTCTTATTTTTTAAAAAAAAAACTAGATGCACAATCTGTCTTTATTTGCCCTACTCTCAATGCTGGAGAGAAATAGATTTACAGGTATTTTAGTGAACCACAAAAATCTGTCTCTTCTGCCTTTGACAGGAATAGATTTCTGCCAGTTTCAGAAAGGCCTTCTGTGGACATTACTCTTCTGTTTCTGAACTTACACTGGTTTCCTGGACCCACCTAGATGAGTTTGTTTCATTCAAAAGGGGTTATACACCTTGGGCTCAAAGAGCCTTTAAATTAGAGCTGCCTAGGTGTAACTTAATTTATGCCAGCTTCTTCTGTCCTCAGGTTATTATCTCGTGCCCTCACTTAAGGTACTTTCACCCAGCCATATATTCTAACACTGATAAGAGAAAGCCAGTGTGGAGGCACTGCAGTTGCCTGTTCTTGAGCACTTTTTAACATTTTATTAGAGAGGATGTGCTGCCTTTGACTAAGTAGTAGTAGTAGAATAAGCATATAGATACAAAAATCCAGTTATGATCTCTGAAATCTCCAAGTGATGCACTCAAAATAACTTTCATCTCTTCTGTCTTGCATAAGTGAAGCCATTAAACTCACAAGACCAATGGGAAAAATATTACAGATGCATAGCAGTCAAATGATAGACATAAATGAGCCAAATCATAGTTAATTTTCCTTTTTATTATTGGAATTTTGTTTGCATTATTTTGGGGACTTGGGGAATCCTATGAAAATTAGGTAAATAATTTGTTTATCAGTTTATGAATATTTTCACCAAGACATCTAATTGCCATACTCAAAGCATGAGTTTATTCTCTTCATGATATGAAGTTAGTTTATCATTGAAAGAGCGCAAAACCCAAATAAATGGCAGGTTCTGTGGATCTAGTGCTGGACTGCTTTCAGCAAGGATTTTTGGTTTTCATAGTTCAGTTGTGATTTTGCAGATGAAAACCTTTTTGTATTTTTTTCCCCTATTCTGAAACAAAGACAGAGGGATATTTTGATGTAACCAAGAATTGCTTCGTGCTCTAAGTGAGCATATTGGAAATAATCTTTGTTTTCTCAACACAGAACACTTCAGAACAGGGCTGGCTTTTGTCTGAAGCAATGCATTGTCATCAGCTCTCTGCACACTGATCCTTTAGGTCAGACATTGTTTTAAGGACAAGTCCTGTGCAGGAAGATGAACTGGGGTGTGCTTGAGGTGTTTGAGAGTGAGAAGTAATCCAAAATATTTAAAAGACATCATGCCTGGTCTGGAGAAGGACAAGTTGGCAGCTTCATGGGATGGACTTCCAGGGAGGGAAAGGGGGAGAAACTGAATTAATAAGCACTTAGACTATTTATAGGCTTGCTTCCAACTCTTGGTTGGAAGGCTGGCTTTCTTCCTAAATCTCAGTGAAGCTATGGGATCAGCTGTATTACTTGTAAGGGTTTTTAATAATAGAACTTTTGGAAAGATTTTTGCTTTCTTGTGTCAAAATGTGAAGAACTATCACCACAACGCAAAATGAAAAGCAGGCTTTTTAAAGTCACCACCCAAAAACCAAATGGTTCTGAAATGAAGATACAAGTAGACTCAGATAACAAGTCAAAAAAAGCATAAATTTGGTTGCACCAAGCATGATGTTCTGAAGGGGAGATGCGAATTCAACTCTGAACGTTGTCTTCTCATAGCAGTTGCTGTGACCTTCACAGTAATGAAGGGGAATGAACTGTAGACTGAAGGGAACAGGGACTTCTTTTTCTTGCATGAGTGTCTGAAGTTCTGCAGCTCTCCAGTTTTCAGGCTGGGAGGCTGTGTCTGACCATTCTGCACATGGTTCTGACTGCTCTGGGAGAAATGTTCCTGGAGCTGCCCATTCCCCTGGTCTGGAAGCAGCTGTGCAGGAACAAACCTGTATTTGTGTGTGCTGCTGCTTAGGACAGGTTAAAGAGTTTATTGATCCATCTGCTTGTTACCATTCCCTGCTGGGGACAGTTTTCCTTTGGTTGTGCTGGCATATCCATCGAGATGAAGCTGCTTTCTAACAGAAATTACTCAGAATAATCTGAACCATGGTTTTAGTATAGTGGGCTTTTTTTAATTGAATATATGTGGTGTCATGCTGCAGCAACAGCAAGAGCTGGGGCAAGAAGCTGAGGAGGGGTTTGGAGTAACTGTGTTTCAATGGTCCAGCCACCTGGACACACCTGTATTTCTTAGCTGTGCTTTGAATGTTACATTTTCTTTTTCCTACATAAATAGTGGTTAAATACTTGGTTCCCATTGAATGTCATCCTGAAAGTCAGGAGATGGATGTTTGACTTCCATTTGTGTCTTTGAAAATCTCCCCTTTTATTTTGCCAGTGTGCAGCAGTGTTAAAGTCCAGCAGGCCCAGCTCATTTTGAAATACTTAACATAAGAAAAAAATTTATAATGTGAAAACACTGTTAAATTTTACAAATCTGCTCTGCAATGCAAAACTCATTCACAGTAAAGAAGTTGAATCAAAGGCTCACCACTGCCAACTAATTATTTAATGTTCTCCAGCTAATGTTGTTACGCTGCCAAAAATGTGTGCTTCCATCTTTTTCTTTTCTTATTAGGGGAGGATAAGCTCATAAATTATTTTTCTGCTTGAGTTATTTGATTTGGACTAAATTTTCTTTTGTGAAAATATATGTCTGCTCCCTTTTATCATCAGCAAACTTGGGAAAAATGGTGTATCGTCTTTGCTGAATCTAAAAGTAAATACATTTTAAATTGAGTTTTATCACACTTTTCAAATAAAATATGTTTTAAAAACCTTTGTTCATATGTGAGAATCCAGAAACCAAAATTAATGTGACTGCTTGGTGTTCTACAAGGCTTTGAATATAATGGTAAAAAATAAGATGATGGTTGGTTGCCTGTCAAAGACTTGAGAGATTTGCATTGTTTGCTGCTGTTGTAAACCATTACAGGTCCTATAAGATTGCTGGAAAGTAGTTTTATCTTTGACCATCATCTTAAAAAGGGCTTTTCTTAATTTAAACGAGAGGACAAACACCCTGGAAATCAGGCACAGTTCAAAGGTGTTCAGACAGCAGGGTAAAGCAGGTGGTTTAAAATCTGAACACACCAACTCAGTATGGTTTTGCTGTACACTATTACTTAAACAAATACTGGCATTTTGTCTATTTAAGTCAGTGGGAAACTTGCTGTTGATGTGAGTGCAGCTATGATCCCCTGGGTAATTCTTCAGTTTGATCATAATGTAAATTCACACCAAATATATGTCTCCTTGTTGCAGTATCCAAAAATAAGCATTTTCTAGTGCAAGTTTACTTTTAAGATACAGCAGCAGCTCATTGCTCACATCTGGAGCCACGATTTCATCAGCTCCTGCAAACAAAGCATATTTCAGTCTGGTCCAGAAGCTGAGAAAGAAAACCCAGGATGTTACTGTTGTGATTTAGTAAATAGTGTTATCCTTCTGTTTCAGTGCCAAATTGTGCTTCCCTCCAAAGGGACAGAGTATTTGTTGGATCACAGACCATCAGAGACTTGGTTTCCTGACAGTACATCCTCCCACACAGTCACTTGTGGCGTTGAGATCTCAGTGGTGTCCCGTGAGGCACCAGCCAGCTGTTCTGTGCAAGAACTCCAGAAACCCTTGCAGACCAGATTCCCAGCTTTAACTATCACTGCAAACTGAGTTTGTCTCCCAGTCTTGCACCCAGGCACTGACTATGCCTGTGTTAAGCTTACCAGATTCCTGGAGATCACAGGTGAGAACACACCTGCAAGGTGATGTGTTTACAGGCTTCCTGTGCAGTCTGTAAGTGGCACCAGGGCACAGCAGTGCAATGGTTGTAAACAAGGGCAGGTCACTGGGGGAAAATAGAGTTCTCATCAAAACAGGTAGTGTTCTCTTCCATATGCTTAGTGCAGGGACAGCTTGCACTTGTCATCTGAAAGTAATACCACAGTTCAGCTAAAGCAAACCTGAATTTATTGAAGTAGAGCTGTTTCTATGAATATGAAGCATTTGTATTTGTTTTGTTGGGAAGTAAAGCCAACAGGAGATCCCTCTGGGCTAAGAGTCAAGGTCTAAGATCTTCAAACTGAGGTCTCATGGCAAGGCATTTCTAAAAATATGTAAATAATCTATCTGTCATATTTTTGGCAGAGCTTTTGCTTATGTCTCCATAGTGAACCTGACAGTTTTAGTGTATATGGAACTGGTCAGACAAAGAAGTAATTGAGGCATTAAACTATTGTACCCCAAGATATCTCAAGATATCTGTCATAGCTGCATTCTTGTTAGCTAAATTTAGCATAAAACAGGCTATGGATATCAATGTCTTTAACATCATCCTGGAAAATGGAACTAAGAGAGGGAGAGTTGAGTTTTTGGTGATGGTGGTTGAAGAATTTGAAGCAGAACCTGACAAAGCTGTATTAGAAGCTTGGATTTAGCAGGTACATTTCAGTAAATGGATGTGTGAGACAGTCCTCTAAATGCTGAATTTCTATAGACAGATGTCTATGGGTCTGAGATGACTTCACACATCATAGTGATCCAGTGCCAGTCTGAAGAATAGCAGGGAATATCAGATTATTAGCTAAATTCCAGTCCTAATGAAGGCAAGATGGCTTCTGAACAATTTGTTTATACAATATGTTTGACCTCACACTGCACAGAACTTGTAAATCATGTTCCTATGACTCCTTGGCCTGCAATGTGGATGCTCTGTTGGAATTTGTTGTAGTACAAAAGAGAGGACAATATTACAGACATTCAGGTGGTAGGTTAACTTTTACAGAAAATTTTCTCTCTGTATGTATGGCCTTAAAGACCATACATACCACCTGCCTCAACAGTCAGGCCTCAAAACTATGGTGTGAATACAGTGGTTCAGATGACCTGTGCCTAAGCCTGTTGAGTTCTGCCTCTTTAGGGACACTACAAAGGAAATCACAGCACCCAGGATAGGAACTCGGGTTGAGTAGCCTCAGTACAATCTGAAATCACTATAAAAGACTCCTGGCAAGGTGGCACAGATTTAGAGTCTTGATCTCTGGTTCTCCATATCCATCCATCCATCTTCTCAACTGGAACTATCACAGGCTTTTTAATAGAGAATAACAACAGTAAATACTCTAAGTATTTACTTAGTAAAAATGTTACACTGCTGTGTAGCTCACAGCTGAGCAGCTCACAGCTGAGCTTCCATAGGCCTAGTTGCCATCTTTAGGTCCTGTAGGCATTTGAGTATGGCTGTGTAGTCAGGAAAGATTGCCCAGTGCCTGCATCTAGGTTTACTTCGCCTTGGGTTCCAGGCCTCAAGAGGTTCAGTGTAAGTTCTGATCTTGATGAAGCTTGTGGGCATTGAGGTGACTTGCAGGGCTAAGAAGTTGGGGAACTGGGCTCACTAGAACTGCATCCTCATCTACACTTTTGTCAGCATGGGTGTGTAGATATACTCACTGAAAACACAGTGTAACATGAGAAGAGAGGACAGTGATCTCATACATGCAAAGGAAGAGACAAACTCCCCTTTGGTTCTTCCAGGTCACTTGCCAGAATTCTACTGCCATCTTCTTCCTCCTCGTCTCCATGACAACCTTTCCATTGCAGTGGCCATGTGCATATCTAACAATGTGGTGAAAGAATCAAATGGTCTCTGTGCAGTGGATATTTTCCAGACTATGCACAAGGCAGTAAGTGCCCATTTAACCACTCTTCAAAAGGCTGAATAAGTCCAAAAATAATTTTTAGAAGAGCTGCAGTAAAATCATTCAAAGTCAGAGCTGTCGTATTTGCTGTCCTGAGGTTCTCCTGCTGCAGCTGAGACACTCCTGTTGCTCTAGGAAGAAATAAGAGTGAGGACAGTTAATGAGCCAGGGTGAAGATGCAAAAATATGCTATGAGATGGTGTCACTTCTGGGGATGCACACAGTGCCTGGTGCTGTTTTCTCACCACTATTCCAGGTTGCTGCATATATTTCCCTCAGCTACTGCTCTTTTGTGGATGGTGAATTAATGAAATAATATTCTGAGCAGTGCCACCAGCTCAGCAATGCTGTCTGTGTAGAACCATCACCCAGGTCAGGAACTGCCCACAAGGAGCTCTGAGTATAACCAGGCATTTCTCTCAGGGTGAGTAGTGGTCACTCACTGTGGCCTTGATGAGCTGCTGGGAACGTGCACTGCGAGTTGTGATTTAAACTGACAGAAGCAACTAAATTTGTAATGAAGAATTACTGTCTTCCATTCAGTCTACTACATAACTGTGTCCCATCTGCCTGCCTCCCAACTGCAAGGCCAGCACAATCCCAAGATTGTTCCCTTGCATGCTAGTTCTTGAGGGCAAAAATTCACACTGTTAATGACAGCTAACATAACATTCAGACTTGCATAGCACAAAACAATCCTTCAGATCAAGCTCAGGCACTTGTGGCACTTGGAAATCTTTTGCTTCCTCCCAGCTGAGAATCAAGTAAGTGGATGAAAATACTGAGTTACTCTATCAATTCAATTCTTGCATTTGTTTGCTATAGCTCAGAAATAGGCTTGTGGAGTTTGTTGCTGGTCTTGCTTTTCATTTGCACATGCATTCTGCATAGAAGAACCCAGCTTTGAAATGCAGTAAATAAGACATGCTTTAAAAAGGATTTCAGAAATCATTGCAGAGATGAGTAAAAAAATTTATTTTGTAAACTCTATGTTTTATTCTAAAATGCTGCCAAGTATTGATTATGGTCTTAAAAAAATCTAAAGGACAGAGAACCTAAGTCAGAGACAGGATATTAATAGGTATGTTACCAGGTAAAAATAACAACTAATGACTGGGGAGAGAGGGCGTTTTCCTATTAGTTCACAAAATGCCCTGTAAGCAATACATTAAACTCATCTCTTCCGTTCTCTTGGCTTTCTGGTTTGCCACACATCTCCCTGGCTCAGCCTTGCAAGAGAATGAAAGGCAGAAATAGCTGTAGGGTTTGCACCAAACCCCTTTGTACCCTTGACACCTTTTGTTTAAAATTTATCCTGTAGTATTTGACAGACATGACAGTGTGCCTCCGGGTAACATCATAACACGTGCTGTACTTAAAGGTAAATGTCTCTGCTGTCTGTGTCATTTACAGCAAGCAGAGGGCTGGGCTGGGCTGGTGCAGCTTCCAGTTGTTTCATCGTGTACCTTGTGTTGTTCAAAGGTGTCCTGCTGGGACCTCCCAGTGAATCTGCCCCACTGCACTTGCTTATCCTGGTTTCCATCTGTCCTTTGGTGTGTGCTAACAGGTAGACGCTGCAGAGAGATACAGTGTCATGGACTGTCCATCCTCTGTAGCCACCAACTGCCTTCTGATCAGACAATGGGAAACTCTGCTAAAATTGTTACAGCAACCCAACAAGGTGGTGCAGGTTCATATCCCTCCACTGTAGCCTTGTCAGGCTTGTGGAGGTGCAGAGTACAGCTCAGTTCTCTTATGCAAAGATTCCTAAGGGAGCTGAGCTCCTTAGAAAGAGCTGTGTGGGCAGTTTGGTCTCTTAATTAGCCCTTTCTTCAGACAACCTTGTTTTCTAGGAGGTGTTCACTTGTGGAAAGAAGAGAGGGAAGATCTGATACATCTTGACAGTCACTTGAAAGAGAACACAGGTGAGGTTTTATTTAACTGAATGCCATTTCAAGTGTAATCCAGAACTGACATGAGCCAAGTTTAGCATGGCCTGAAGTGTCAAGGTCAAAAGCAGAGCAGGCCCATTAATGGGCTGTGAAAACTTGTAAATAGCATTTTCCCTGCTGATAACACAGATGGTGACTGTTTGACAATATTGCAGTGGATGGTGACGGAAGAGGATTTTCTTAAAACTGAGGGCATATGTTGTCTAATTCACATAACATATATATATATATATATATATATATATATATATATTTTATTCTCTGGATTTCCAGTGATTAGTAAGTTTGGTGCTATTTTCAATTTCTTTTCAAGTTAAATTAACTGTGTCTATCTTACTGTTTAGAATCATGCACATTAATTTTCACTTACAAAGCTTGTGAATTGTTTTAGCCAAGAAAAATACATTTTTACAGACTGAAAAGTCTTTCTAAATTGAATGAGAGTATTATCTTTGGAATGACTGTGCATCACACAGAGAGCATTTTTGCAGGGGAGATGTCAGAATGTTTCGTTTGTGTACACTCCTTCAGGAAAATGTATCCTGGATAATGTCTTTGCTTAGGTTCAAAGCTGGAGCTTAGAATAGGGTTTCGGAAAAGGACTGAAAATTTGCAGTCTGCATTGCATTCTTTGTATCTCAAACACTTAATCTGTCTGTACCAGTATACACCTATAATTTACACATAACTTTACCTCTGGTAGTAGCTGGTTTTTTATTGTTGTGGTTGCAGTTTCAGAGCATAGATACATGACACAGTACTGGATTGATGGTGTACAGACTTCTGTGCTAGGACAGGTAGATGGTGGCATGATAGGCCCTACCTTACACTTAGAATTTTTTCTCCAAGAGCATTTTTTAAGAACTTCAGTTTTACTGGATTTTACTCTTCCCTAAATTTAGGAGAGGGTTCCAGGTCTACATAGAATTTTGGGGAGGCACATGGGTAGTTAAGTCTACCACAAGGGCTAGGATTTAAGGGAAAAAAGGTAGAGTCTGCCAGGTTGCTGTTCAATCACTTGTGTTCCTTTAGTGTGGAATAAGGCAGGCTAACAAGCCTATGCCTTACATCGTGGTTTCAATGTAGATACTGTTGACCTGGAACGGGGGTTTGGGTTGGGCTATAAGACTTAGCCCAGTCTTAGATGGGCTTAGAGACCCAGCATGAGGAGTGGTGTCAGCACAGTTGGGCAGCATGAGAGGGGTGGCTCCGTGCTTTTGTTTCAACTAAGGCTCTCTGAAAGTTAGTTTCAGAAAACAGCTGACAGCTTTTGCTGCTTTTTGCACAGTTCTGTTTGGCTCAAAGAGTAAGAGCAACAGCTGGAGTCAGGGGGTTCCTGGCCTTGCTTTCCTTCAGAACTGGTGACACGGTGTGAGGGATGTGCTCAGCCTCTTCACCAAACCAGCTGCAGTTTGGTACAGGCTCCAAAGGAGGGCAAGCCCTGAGCCTGGAATGCCTCTGGTTCCAATCTGTTCCCTGAAAACCAAAAAGGAGCAGAGTGACACAGTGAGCATCGGGGGTGCACAGGAGCTTGGAATACTGATCACACAATTAACACATGAATAGCAGATGGCTTTTCCAGGACTCCCTTCTTAAGGAGAAAAGCAAGTTGTGGGAATGAGCAATCTCCTGCATACCATGTTCATTGGTACAGAAGGGAAGTGTCTGTACAAAGGCAAAATGTCAGAGCACAAGGCTCACTTCAGCAGTTCCATTAAAAGAGCATTTATTTTTAAGCAGTGTCCTTATATTCAGATACATACAGAGGCACTGGTTTCAGCAACACAAATTGGAAGCTGCATAAATGTGCATAAATGTATATTTCATGGGCCTGAATAACAGTTATGTCAGGGAAGTGATGATGAAGCTGGCAGTATTCTTGTCTATATAGATGTAGACAATCTTTTAATCTGAGAAATAATTAGGAAGGAGTATATATTAATAGCAATTAACATTGAGTGGTATCTTGGAAAGGATGAGACTTTGCTGTCTGGGAAGTTGGGGCTCATTTTGTTTTGGAACTGAGTGATGTAGTCAAACTGATGACATTTTGCTGTCCAGAGAGCAAATCCAGAGAAAATGAAATAGTGCATGTTGGATATTGTTGTCCATGACACTAAAGGAATTGTCCTGCTTTCACTGTTTTTAGCCTGGCTTCTTGGGGAAAAAAGGCTAATGAATTCCCACTATGCTTGGCAGTGTCTGTCTTGTATCCCTCAAATTACCTCGATGAGTCTGCTGGTTAACTTCAGTCAAATTTCTCTCAGGCAACAGTAAAAATTATGGTCAAACAAGTTTTTTCAAACTAGATGGTGTTTGGGTAAAGAATCCCAGTGAAGTGCCCTTAGGGAGGGGAACAGCACAGCATGAGTTTGCATGTTACTGGGCAGAGAAGCCACCAAGGAGTGAGATCTCTGCCAAAGCTGAGCTAAAGCTCTCCATCAGTTATGGGAAAGGAAGCTTCAGTGGCTCTGCTGCTCACAATGAAAACTTGCATTGCTGTGAGTTGTAACTGGGTAATGCCGGAGGTTCTGTTGTCTCTGTAGGTTACTTATGGCCTTAAGACTTACTACTCCATTAGCCATCCCATGGAGCTGAAAGTCACAGTAATTAAATGCCTAGAGTAGGATGCTGCTGTTGGCACAATAGCAACAAATGTCTTTTACCAGGAGAAAGCTTGTTTTCCAAGTTTGTAGTTTATTGGTTTTAACAGTAACTCGATTCCTTGACTGCTTTGTGGGCACTGAGTCAGAAAAGCAGTGTCTTGAGGCTGTTAGTTTTGCCCACCTTCATTGCATTAGACTAGGGGAAATTTCCCTAAAGTTCCATCAGGTTTAGCAGTGATTAATCTGAATAAAGCTGAAATAATGCAGAAAGCACTTGCTATGCAAAAATCTGCAAACAAACGGCAAGTACAGTTCCTTGCTTCTGTTCCCACAGTGGAAAATAAGCAAGCTTTTTGCAAAGTCATGGAAACAAAATAGCTGTGCTAATCTGAAATCAGCAGCCCTGCATAGCTTTTCAAGGAGAAAAGAAACCTGAAGCCTGTGAATGGCTGAATACCTACTTTGGACCTCTTTCCCTAATACTCACACGTGAGCCCATGTTCCATCAAATATAGTCGGCCTTACTGCTATCCTTTGAGAGGATAAATTCAAATGCATTTGTTTGCATGTTTTTAAGCATTTGAAGAATATTCCAGAATCAGGCTTGCTATTAGGAATTCACATTGCATAGAGATACAGTACCACAGCAATCCTTCTTAGAGAAATACATAACTGTAGTTCTTTTGGGTCTAGTTTGTTAGTTGAACTCGTTTACCTCCGAGAACTCTCCTCTCCATTGCATGAGGGAGAGGCAAATTTGCTCTCTGATTTCCTCAATGATAGCACATTATGGGTGGCTTAATAGCTACCAGGGTTTCAGCCTGGAATCATTAAAGCATTAGGCAAACTTTCAATACATATTTCCCGTTAGTCTTGTTGCACCACAGAAAGATGAGTGTGAACAGAGGTCAGTAGCACATCATGAACATGCAAATAGTGTCATAAAAACAAGTTCATCATGCCTATATTTCACAGAATAACAGAATATTCTGAGTTGGAAGGGACCCATAAGGATCTTCAAGTCATTTGTCATAAGAGGGATCCTGATTTCTCTTTTCTGATTCACTATGCAATTTATGTGTAAATTCTCATCATCTCACCAGATCTGTGCTAAAATGAAAGTGAGAATATATTCCATCCATCTACAAATTGTGGTCAGTAAGTTTATATACAACAGTCACACTAGATGTGGGCTCAGCACTCTACTTTTATGTAGAGATAATAGGGGAAAATAGTAAATTTCCCTGGTGGAAGAGGCATTTATAGCAAAATACAGTGAGATGGACTCAAACTTGGCCATGAATACTATTTTGTCTTTCTGCAACTGGTATTGCAATTTGTACTGTGGCAATGACTCAGGTCCCATTTAATTGATCACTGAAGGAATAGACAGAAAGCCTCCTGAAGAGCTCAGTCCTGCAGTTTTTGTCTTCCCACTTTCTCCTTAAATGGTTTGTAAAATTTGCCAAATGGTGAGAGAATTTGTCATAGGTGAAACATGTTTTAAATGGGAGAAATATTAATGCTGATTAACATTATTCCTGCTTTATGATATAAAAGAAAAATTTAAATAGTGTAATGTAATATTTTTCAATTCAAAGACATCTTCATATCTTTATGGCCCTGTAAATTATCCCACTTGCATGTGAGAATCGCAAGGAGAGAAAAATCAAATGTACAATAAGGGAAGTGCTTGCTCCTTAGAAAATTCCAGTGTGGATTCTTACTGAAGTGATGAATAAATTAGGACATGAAACATGGGCACTATTGCAGATATCTGAGGGGATATCTTTTTCACCCAATGTAACATCCGTAGATTAATTAGTCTGCACTTCCTGTGTTGCATTTTTTGACATTCTGCTTTGCTCTAATGTTGTCAGACAACTTGTGCTGTCAGATGACACTGTAGAAAAGTAGAACAAACAGAAAATAGTCATTACATAATGTAATGACTGCTTTTTCCCTTGTCTTAGAAAGTGACTTTGCCTCTGCATCAAACTGAAGGGTTTACATCTCCTCTTCCCCTTTAAGAAATAAATAGGTCAGTTGCCTGCAACAAAGTGGAAAGAGCTAGCTATGTCCATGATATTGCCAGTGGCATGTGATTAGTTAGAAAATATGTTAATTAACCAGGTACATTTGTGGGTTTTTACCATATTTTTCTGGTGGTAGTCTTGTTCAGTAGTCTGCTGAAAATGTGCCCGGTACAGCATAAAGTAATGCATTGATAATTAGGTTCCCTGCCCAGTGATTCAATCCTTTCCAGTTTCTTGAAGGTCACCTTCAGCTGCCTCCCTGTTCACGCTCCAGTTTCTCCCAGTTCCATTTCAGTGCTCTGTGCAATAACAGGTTGCAGAATTCAGTTTCTCAAATTGGCATCTTTAAAACACCCTGCTTTGAAAATCTAAACACTCTAATGATCATGTGCATCCACTCTGCAGGCTTTATATAATAATTTTGGTTTTCCTCTTGTTGACATTCAAGAGCTAAAGCAATGTACTGTGCTTTGAAAATCCAAAATACAGAAGCAGCAAATTCTTCCTGTTTTGAAAGCTCTTCAGCAACAGCTACTTCACTCTAGGAGCTTTCTTTTATGATACCCTCAGAGCACTGACCAATGTTTTGAAATGGCACTTAAACTTGATGATAAAATGCATTAATGTGTCCCCCATCCCTAGAGAAGTAGGATCTATGAATGGAGCCAAACCACGCAGTGTAAGTAGTTGAGTAACTCTGACAAGTTACCTCAGAGGAAGTATGTGTAAGTCTAGTCCAAGTTGGCTGTTTGCATGATTACATTTTCTTTTTAAATTATCTGTACCTAGTGTATATATAACCTATTACAGTTAACACCCGACTTTCTTTCCTAAACGTCTTGGGGGTAAATAGAGAAGTGAGAGAAGGTATAGGGAAATAACTGTGTCAAGAATTCTCATATTCATGAAGACTGGAGGTTTTGTATATGTTCAACTGGGGCAGCTGCTCGATTACCCTGCTCACAACTCAACAGCCCTGTGATGATAAGCCCAAGAGAGCTTGTCTGTGCCCCAGCTTGCCTCACCTCCACGTGGTTTAGGCAAAGACATATGTTGTGGCTTAGGTGTGAACTAGATATTAAATTGTGTGTTGGCCTCCCCATTTACCCCCTGTGTGTGTGGACTGGGTAAATCACAGCACTGTCTTCTGGAAGCATCACACTGCTGCTGAGGTCTGCTCAGGTGGCATTGAGCCTCCTCTTGGGACAGGCATGTTTATGGATATTGCCAGGATAAATAGTTAGCCCAACTAGGGATTTCTGGTGAAGTGACTGCTCAGAACTTGCAGTCAGGAAATACTTCTGACTACTGCTTTGTCTCTGATCTGGTTGCCAGGTGGATACTGCAGAGATAAGTTTTTGTTTCTCTTTTACTGAATTCTATAGCTTCTGTGAAGAATTTTTTTAATGAGAATAGAAAATTTCTAACTCCTATAACATCAAAAAAGACACTTAACTGTTAATATGCACTAAAGGATTCACCGAGAATGACATTTTCAAAATCCTTAGGTCAGCAATCTCATACACTTTTGGGTGCTTTATGCATAGAAACCATAATTAGAGAGACAGATTTGAACATGGCAGTGTTCCATGCACTTATTAAAATGTAAGTGCCTGAAGTCAGCCATAAGCTTTGGGATTTGTTTTATTTGTGAATATGATAGTAAATTTGGAGTTATTCTAAAGCAATAATTTTTCTTTGAGATATGTATGGCAAAGCTGCCTAAATGTTTTCTGCTTGCTTACTCTGGTACTACATCTCTGTAACTTCTGCTGTTCTGGGACTATGTATTTATCCCCTCTGCACAAGGCTTTCATGTCATTAAATATACCTCAATTTTCTGTTTTTTTTTTTTTTTGTTAAAGTTCTGTAATATTTCAGATGGTTCACACCAGACTAGAGAAGCTGTAGGGGAGAAATTAAAAAAAATCTAGGTAATTTGTTTAGACTGTCTTTTCCAGCATGAACTAGGCAATCAATGAGCTTGTGGGTGAAGTACTTGTGCTGGTAATGCCAGAACACAGGAGTGGCAAAGTTAGAGAAGGAGACTGTAATGAAGAGCTGTTCTTCAGCTGTGGCATCCTTTGATCTCACTACAACACTTGATGTTTTGGGGAAATGAAACATCAGGGTTTTTTGGAGACCTAGACTATATGGGGCCATTTCTGTTGAAAGCTGAGAACTGGCATCATGTGTTTGTCTGCTTCAGATCTCTTGATTGATTTCACTAACATTTTTCATCTGGCAGCTATTAACATTTTTTTGTAACTGATAAACCTGGAAAGAGCAGTTTGGAGAATTTGCATGGATGTTCAGGGCTCTAATTTCAAGGCATCTTACTTTCTTAAAATGCTTAAGGGGACCTATAGCTTGTTTAAAATTAGCTCAGGTTATTCTGTGCTGCACTGTTACCTGCATTACAAATCTAACTGAAGGTGGGCACTGCTGTAGCTTTGCCGTGCTTCCCAAACTCTGAGAATCTGCATTGTGATTTCTCGTCCAAGTCATGTGCTCACATGTTTTCTCTTATATGTTATAGTTCTGTCCTGTCTCTGGGCAGACACTGTACAAGATGCCAGTGGGGAATGAAAGGAGAGCTGCCCATTGGGAGTGTAGGAGATGTCACGTGGCTTTCACTGGGCTGGGCTGTGACCTCCTGATCTTCATCTGTAGGATGAGCTCCTGAGCCTGACCTCCATCAGAGCTAAAACCTGCTAGAGCTGGGCAAACACCTCAGCTGGCAGCTCCATGTAAGCAGTTCAGTGAATTTTTTTCTGCTGCTATTGTTTTTTTTTTTATTATTGTCTCTTTATTGAGGTTTGAGAAGGAGACTCAACCTGGATATGCTGCGTTTAAGGTGAATGCGTGTTTACCTCACCGAACAGGAGCCACAGTACTGACAGAAATATTTGAAAAATGGTAAATACTAGAGAATACTCTGATAAAATGACATCTTAGTGTATATGTTCAAATCCTAAATCTGTTTAATAATTTACAGGAGGAGAGTGTCCAGAATGAATTGCTCATTAAAGACTTGGAGACTTTGAAGCTTCAGACTCTTCCTGTACCACAAAACCAGAGCGTTTCCCTGGCAAAAGGCAGGAACAAGACAAGGAAAGTGAACAATACAGAACATGAACAGTAGTTCTGGAAGAGAAAGAGCAGGGCATAATGCCAGAAATATCAAAAAATAACTTGCTACAGGTCTTAAAGCACATGTAGGCTGACCTTGTTAAAGTTATCGGAGCGTTTCCAGTGGCATTAGCAGAGTTTTACCTGAAGAAATGAGGATGGAGTGCATGGGGGGTGGGTTGCATTCAAGTGATATTTCCTGTATTTTTCAGGTTTCTCTGAGGACTAGAAGAACCAAGGAAGGAAAAGTGGTGAATCCAGAAATGTGTGAATTCCTCAAGAGGATGCAACTCAGACAAGGTGCTGAAGCCCACACTGTTTGTACTGCTGTACAACTTACACATACTCCCAATTTTCCTGTGAGGATCTGTGATTCCTGAAGTGTACCAGGGCTGAAGTCAGTGAATCTTCATATAAGACTGGAAATCTACCTTTACTAGACTCTTTAAAAGTACTTTGTTAAATTACTTATGCAAACTCAATGCAAAGCAAAACACTACATTTACTTCTTGGAATAATTTTCACATATCTAGAACCAAAGTTTAAATTATTTTTTTAAGTTATTGATTTAATAGATATTGCTTAATATATTTTATTGTAGTAATAAAGTCTTCAATAACCAAATTAATATTTCCCAAGTAAAATCTGGTAAGTCCGAAGTGAAGAGTGGATTGCTGCCCACAGTTGATAGTTTAATAGTGGAAATGCTATTTAATTTTATTATTATTCAAATTTATGCTCAGTTTTCTCAATTAGCATATAAATACTATAAATCACTTACATGGAAAAAGCATTATCCTGGAATATTTCTAATGATTTAAAATAGCTGAGTAAGGCAAAATCTTGGCAAGCACATAGCAGGGAACACAACTAGGCTGAACACGGTTGTGGTACAATGAAAAATGTTTATTTTCTCCAGCTTAGTTTCTGTGCAAGAATTTGTGGACCCTTAAGTAGGGATCAGAATCTTTCCTTCTTCAATCTACTAATGTAAAGGAGTAACCATTTTCTTTTATGTGTATATATTTTATTTTTTTTTTGAGCTGGTTTGCCCACATGTTCTGTAACAGAAACCTTTTTTTAAGGGTAAGTTCAAGCTCCTCTTTGGCACCCTTGAAAATTGCTGCAGAAAGAATGCTCTTCCTGTAGCCACCCTTTGCCCATGTGTATGTATAAATGTGTATTAGTAATTCAGCTGAAGAAAATGTGCTGAATCACTCTGCTTTCTCAATAGAGGGCCAGAGTAAGGAAATAGATTGAGCAGTATGGATGTTTATAAATGAGCACCATTTCAGCTCAATGAAAGGGGAAGTGACAAAGCCAATGATTCATTAAGAAAAATCTATTTTCATCCTTATTTTGTGTGTGTGGACTCAAGGACTGATATCTTCAGTTATTGCAGCAGAAGTAGGTAGCTTTTAGGCCATTTAGTGTTTTTAGGTCGAAGTGAACACCCTAATCTTTTTCCATTCTTAAAAGATAGCCAAAGTAGGGAAAGGAATATCAATTTATTTTCCTCTCTGAAAAATACTCAGCATAAGAAACGACCATGTGTAACTTTGGACAAGAAGGTATCAATGTCTGGTGGATATCTGAGGTGCACCATGAAGTTGGCAGTGTTTGTATTGGAAAAGAGGGAAACAAATGCTCTGATCTGGCTGCTTGCAGAATGTCAGAGGGAATTGTTATGGATGTGTGAAGCACACAGGAGAGCTCAGCTGAGCTGCTGCCCTCGGAGGGGTGAAACTTCTGCCACTCTGAAAGCACTGACACCGTTCAGCCCAAGTCACCCAGGGCACATTCAGACCTTCCTTGTGCTTTTCAACCACCTGAATTTGGAAGGAGAGCTAATTAAAGATGTACAGAGGTTCATGTCTAACTTTATTATAAATGCAACTGTGACACAATTTTTCAGGTGAAACCTACAATGGAAGGGAAGAAAACATGCATTTCAAATGAAGTAGCTCTGCACTCAGGATGAAAAGCAGGAGAGATCTTGACTAGGCAAATTAACCTACCTACCCATCTATTGTGTGCTGAAAAAATTATTTTTAGCATGCCTGTGACACATTTGATAATTACTTTTCTCTGTAGTCGAAGGCTCTATTTAACAAAACAGAGATGGAATGGGGAGTTCAGCATGAAGGGAGAGGTGTCTGTGTAATCATCTTTATCTTGCTCATATTAATGTCCTGGGAATGCATTGCCTTGGAATATATATATATATATATATATATATATATATATAGTTACCCTCTGAAAGCAGAGCAGAAATAATTACCTGTATTGAGTGCTTGTTAATATCCAGAATAATAAAGTTTAAAATCACTTGTGAAGGATTTGGTCCCAATAAGTGCTTAGTAGGCTGCAGAACCAGAAAAATGGCATGTAAGGGTGGCTACCTGCTTTCACAGGGAGCATCTCCTTCTTTTCCACACAGACATCATTTAATGCTAAGATGCTGTGGAATTTCCTGAGCTGAGTGTTGTGTCTGTTGGGCAGGTCAGCCTGGATTGCTCCCAGAACCCAAAGGGTAAGACTTGCTGGAGAAGAGTTGTTAGGATTCCGGCACTAGGGTATTTTCTGTATTGAGCTAATACAGTGCTGAAAACTAACACAGCAACCAAAGGCCATTCAGAGCATCTTCTTATGTTTGGTTGCTTGCAAAAGAAAAGATCAGCGTATAAAGTCCAAAACAAGATAAACCTCAGTAATTCACAGAAAACTATCAAATTAGTGGAACCCCATTTAAAAATCAGCATGAGTTTTATATAGTTTCATATGCTTTGTCCATTTAGGCTTTTTTTTTTTTTTTTTTTAAATTAACAACTTTCAAGTAGAGTACTGAAAAATACTTTGACTGGAGGGTTTTGGAATGAAATGACAAATTCAGTGTGTAATTTGTCAGCAATTGGGAATAGAATTTCTCCAGTCCCATTTTGCTGAGGGCATTTTCTCTATTGTTCGTCTCTTTCTGATCATCTCTACTGCCTGTGAAAGGAAAAAAAAAATCTATATTTTTATTACCTTCACTAAAGAAATTGAGTGACAGGGATTTTTTTCTATGACTGACTGCTGAGTAAAAAAAAAAGTTATGGCTGGATTATGACTATTTTCTCCTGCTGTGATGAGATTAGAGAAAGTTGAAGTCAGCACCTAGGTGTGGATAGTCATCAATACAGATGATATACAATAAAAATGAAATCTAGTATTTCATTCACCATTCGAGCAGCAGCTCAGTTTCTGAGCTCACTTCCTCATTAAGAAACTTCTCTTGAAAGAACCATCATTAAATTATGTTTCTCTGCTTCTCAGGATGACGTGCACTTCCTAACTTAGCACTTACACAGTAGGAAAGAAATAATTAATTTTGAGCTTTCAGTTCTCTCTATTGACTTGCAAGGGGAAAAAAATAATGGAACAATTCCTTTCAAGTCTGAAAAGAGGGTGAGATACATACTGATTCATCAATATATTGGACAGCGTGTCCCTCCACTATGAACATCTACTGTGTTTTTCAAAAGTTTATCACAAACTTTGGTAAAGTTTTAACATGTTTAGTTGAGTTAAAATATTCTTTACATCTTCATCTTTTTTGAGCAATTTTGGGAGTGATCCAGAAGTGGATTTCATTTGAAAAGCAAAAGTAGTTACTTAAACTGTATTTTGAAATATCTGACGTGAAAAGTTTTGGAAGGCATTGAAGCCCTGTAAATTCCTTACATTGTGTTAGACTTCAGCTCTCTCACAGGAGGTATTAGTTAGAACTATTAAAAGTTTGCACCTATATTATAAGGCTTTACAAGTCAAGTATCAGCTTTAGATGAAAATTTATGATTGCAATCTAATTTTCTAAAAATAAACATAATTTGAATAAGACACCTCACTGTGCAGCAGCAACGTGAATGCCCTCAGATGCCCACAGCTACCCCTGTACTGGCCCAGGCTGTTGAAACCATATGGCTAAAATGTTGTAGGATGGTAGAGAAAGCGGAATCAATACTTAAACATTCAATTTTTAATGTTCATAGAATGGCCTGGGTTGGAAGGGACCTTAGATCATCCCATTCCAACACCCCTACCATGGGCAGGGACACCTTCCACCAGACCAGTTTGCTCAGAGCTCCATCCAACCTGACCTTAAGCACTTCCAGGGATGGGGCAGCCACAGCTTCTCTGGGCAATCTGTGCCAGGGCCTGGCAACCCTCACAGGGAAGAATTTTTTTCGCAATATGTAATCTAAACCAGTCATTCACAAGTTATTTAAAATATACTGTTATCTTACTTATTTTATCTTAATTTTAAACTCATCTTCATTGTTGAATGATTCTCTTCACCAAGGGAAATGGAAGTGAGCTTATTCTATTACTCTGTGAAGAATCAACCAGGAAAATTTCACTAGAGGCATCAGGTATTTTATTAACTGTGCATTTGAGCAAATTAATTTTCTTAAACTCATTTTTTGAGAACAGACAACTGTGCTGCAGAGATCCTGTTTGTGTTACTGCTCCATAATCCAAACATTACTCTCGTTGTTCTTCCCATCCTACAGATTTGTCAGTAGACTGTTCTGTTCTGCTCCACTGTTTTTTCTAATTATACTATATATTCCTTGCTCATAACTTCCATCCCATACAAACCATATGTTTAAATCATTTGACAGAACATTATTTCAGTAGCTTCTTCATAAATTCTGATTGCCCCTATTATTTCACAACACAAAGTCAGCTCAAAGTTAAATGTTTCAACTTTGATTAGTAGTTCTGCTTTTCTCAGCAGTACAAAAGACAGCTAATACATTTCCTCTGGGCTGGCTTTTGCTTCAAAAGCTGGGCTTGCTATTACGGTATATGGAAATTGAGAGTATAACAAATATGAGTGTGACAAGCTAAATTTCTGCCTATTACATTAACACTGGGATGTTGTTTGGTCTTTGGTTGCTGTTTATTCATGGCAATAATCCATCTTTTCGTCAGCAGCTGAACCATACCTAATACCAGTTACAGCCATTACCCCGATTCGCACTGCTCTGAAAGTCATGTTGCCATATTTACTCTTCACTGTTTATTTGGCAAGCTCTGGGATTTGAGAGGGGAAAAAATGTATGGGTCAAGAAAAGAGAGGAAAGAAAATATACCTGTTGAATTAGAGGGCTCAGTTGTTTCTGATGTGAATTGAAAAATTGCAAAGTGTTGCTTGGTCACCATTGCTGTCCATCAGTGTTAATGTGCAGATTACTCCAACTAGACGTGAACCACCTTGTGTGAAAAGCAATTCACAAGTGAAATCATAGATCCTAAACCCTCGGGGTTCAGGCCATTTTATTATAATCCAATGATGATTACCACGCAGACTTTACTTTCCATTCAGGTAATATAGTTTGGAAACTCATCTTCAGTTTAAACCTGAGTGTTCCATATCTGAACAACATTACTTTGCTATTTTCAGATTTGGTTTCATTTATGATTGTGTTATGTAATAGCATCAAGATAATCAAACCATGACAGGATCTGTTTCAAATTTCCTAGTGAAACGTCTCAGTATGAGCCCTCTGCTGTTGTGTTACACAGTAACTCTGCCCTCATTATTAAAACAAAAAGTAATTTTGTTGAAGGAAGACCATGTAACATCAGAAGGAGCAAATTACATATCTTGCATTCTCTGAATTTCTCAGAGTTTTGGAGTGGCTGAACTCTGTGATTCTGCTTCCATCAACAGCCCCAAAGTACTCTCAGGTGTCAGACAGGTGAAGGGAAAATCCATACAGCCAGAAAGCCAGTGAAGGGTTTAATTAAGTTTGCCAGCAGTTGTCTGGGTTTCAGTGCACTGGCTTTCATGGGTGTGCACAGGCTTGCAGCTTGGGCTAGACTGGGGGAATTAAATCCAGCACAGGTTTGCTGGCATTCACTGCTGAGTCCTCCTCGTCTGTGATGTGGCTGAAGGACATTCAGACTCTCCTTAAAAACATCTTGCAGTGCAAATGCAGTCAAGGCCAGAATTGCCCTAGCAGACCTGCATAAGGTGTGCTGTTGTTGGGCCCTCACCCTCCCTTCTCTAGCCCGTGTGTCTTGCAGCTTCACTCCTTGGACAGCTCTGAACCCACAAAATATTTTCTGTGGAAGAACACAGAAGGAGCCAAACAATTCTGCACACACAGCCGGGACACAGAGGTTGTCTTATAGATAAAGAAATAGATTTTGACCTCAGGTAAGGTACCCTGGGCATTATGACCTATAATGAGACAGTGAACAGAACACTTTCATCTGCTCCTCTAACTGAATTTACAGGTGGCTGACTCCTGCCTCTATTTTTAGTAATTTATTCTTTCCCTTAAACCAGAAAATGAAAATATGAGTTCTCTTCCTGGCTGACATTTGCATATTCATTAAACAATCCATTAAACTATTTCACAGCATTTTTAATGATGCTCACTGGCAGCTCAGGATGTACCTATCTCATGGCAATCTAAATTGGCAGTTTTGACTGATTTGAAAGGGCTCAATCACCCACTGCCAAAATGCAGCAGTGTCAGAGAAGGGCTAAACTTCCAATAGGCACTTTACCATTGCAGACTGTCTACCCTTCAGTTCCAAATTATTCCTAAATATTTCCACATTCAGGAGCACCAAAATTATCTTCACAAGCATACACACACACACAATAGGAACGCTTATAGGTCCTGACATGTCGTATTCTGATTTATATTCATGGGTTTGACACTAATGTTTATTTTATATTTGTATTCAAAGACTTCATTAATAGGAAATTAGCACAAAATAGAGTCAAATAATAGGAAAAATATAAAATTATGGATTAACTGTCTTTTTAATATCTGACTTGAGCCCCTCTGGTGAAGTCAACATTTTCTAGAAAATAACCTTATTGAATACACTGGATTATGTTATATGTTCCTGGCTTTTTAAGGACATCTGTAATAGCTGGAAGATTAATCCCTTCAAACAAGAAAATAAATTACAGTATTAATTTACTGGGTTTGGCAAACCATGTGAAAGGCTGCCTCTTCTGGGGCGTTGTGTAGAAACACATTGATGGTGTGCAAGTCCAGCACTGCGAGGTGAGATTTGTGTAATCACAAGGTAGTTGCTAAATCAAGAAAAAATAGCATAGTGATAAAACTTCATTTGTTCACTCAAATGCTTATTGATTAATGTTTATTTTCTCCTTTCAGCTCAATAAACATTTTGTGAGAAAGCTAACTGCTCGTGACAAGACAGTGTATAAGACTTGACTGTAAATTAAAATTTGTTTGGCACTGAACAGGACATTTGGCACTGAATGGAGTTCAGATAACAAGTTTAGATATGACGCAGAGAATGAGGTTGGATATGGCTGAATATTAAAAAAGAATCCCTTTAAGTTCATTAGGGTTTCAATTTTTATCTAGGTTTTAAATGCCTGCAGGATTTACAACTCTGGCCCTCTCTCCTAGGAATTTCATAAATTATACTTGGATGAAAAAATAGTATGTTATAATAGAAGCTTTTCAAATCTTAACAAAAAGCAGCTCTACATGTTTGGCTCTTAATAGTAGGAATGAAATAGATGGCAGTAGAATAAATGTCAATGTATTTCCTTCCTCAGTTAAAATGTGCAAAAACTTAAAATGTCAGAGATTTGTAAAGAACCTGTATTTTCTAGGATTTTTTTTTTGCCCACTTTTCTTGCCACATCTCTAATTTTGTTAAAATATTTTAGAGAAGCATTGCAGGTAGTAGCTTCTAGTGTTGCAAAACAAATATTTAGCTTTCCTAAGAATCATACATTAGAATATTGCAAAGCCACCCCCAGTAATGTCACTTTGACTGGAAACAGATTCCAGGTTTTTATCTTTTACATTAGTCATGCCTGAACTTGATTTTTAGTGATGATCATGTAGATATAAATTAAGATAAATAGAACAGTAACACTGTCAAAGTTGACTTCAGAAGCCTCTTTATATAACTTAGATAACTTATATAACTTTATATAACTTATAACTTTATATAACCTTTTAATAACTTAGACAAAAAGCATGTGCTGCTATGGATGGTCTGGTCTTCTGATACCTGTTTTATTTACAAAGTGGGGAGTGGAATAGATCTATCATGTAATATCAGTAACAAAGAAAAATTTGTGAGGCTTATCAGTACTTTAAAGTTTGCTGTTAAAATTTTCTCAGGTTCAAGAAAAGCTCTTTATGTTTTTACTGTGGAATGGAATATTGTGTTAAACTCATAATTGTATTTATCATTATGTAGAGAAACTACAGTGACATGAGCATTTTCTAGAACTGGGAAATTAAACAGATTATTACTCTCTATCTGAAGAAAATTAGTACTGTCATTGCAAGGCTATTACTTCTATTCATTTTCAGTGCAATAAATTGGTTTTGCAAGGTTTTGTTACTCTTCCCTCCCACCCCCACATCTGTCTTGTCTCTGCTGAGCTTAGGTTAATGAAGGGCCCACATGCAATTTGCCTATTTTAGGCTCAAAAATAAATTGTCTTACAAAGCATATCAATGATGTTATTCATCACATAATGCCTTTATAGTGTTTTTGTGTTAACTGTATTTTTGATGCTTACTCTTATGTTAGTAGGCATAATTATTCTTTAAATAACAAAGAAAATTATGTATACATTTATACATTCACGACATTTGAAGACTATTGTTTCCTAATGCAGGTATAAATCATTGCTTCTTATAATCTTTTGAGTTTTGTCAATGAACAGTGTCATAACTATTATTAAATAACAGGCAAAAAACCTCATCAGTAACAGGACTTTCCTGCAGATGAACCTCCTCTGTGTATCACAGCTCTGCAACTCTATGTTGAAGAACAAAGAATATTAATTTGCTGTGATAAATGCATGGGATCACTGCAAAAGTTAGAGCAAATATGAAAATAAACTGACATGCAGCCCTGATAACACTGGAAGGGTTTGTTATACTAGTTTCATTTCAGTTCTCTATTGTCCTTTCTAAGATCATCTTTCAGCAGGGAGATGCTCCTGGTTGAGGCTGAGTTAAGTCTTCAAATGAATCTGTAGACTAGACAAGGCTCCACTAACTGAGTTCTGTTTAAAATACATTATCGTGTTATGACTGATAAAATACATCTTAGAAATGATTGGCTTTAATATGGAACTCTACACTTGTGAAGTCTGTGATTTTGCATGTCTCGTGTACCAACCTGTACTAGTTTGGATATGCAGTGCTTGACTTGTAAATTTATGGCATCCCCATGACATTTCTCAATGTGAAATGATGACCAAATTTTCTGTCTTAATTCCCCTATGAAGTGGCTTGTTAGGAAATGTATCCTGCTTCCTAACCCAGACTATGCAAAACCTGTCAGGAAACAGAATATTTGGGGTTTTTAAATGCTAAGAAGATACTTAAATAAAGAACAATATAATTTGCCACTTACATTACTCACTGTCCTCTGGGCCTCTTTTAGCACAGCATCGTTTGCATTTCAAACTAGTGAAAGTTTTGAGCCATCATTACATGTTATTAATTTTTTTTATTTTTTTTTAATTCTACAAGTGGAATGGATGAGGTTCAGGAGAGGAATATTTCAGCCTTTGATTAGTGAAATTCTTGGGTTCTGGTATATCACAATTCATTGATATTAGAGTAATTTATTACCATTTAAAAAAAAACACATATATTCCCACTTTGCAAACCTCAGGGTCCCTGTTCTCTCACTGTAGTCCTGATATGAAGCATCATACCATTTTCAAAGCTGAAATGACAGCGTTATTTGTATATGTATAAAAGCTATTTTGGGTAATTTTTTAATGTTCTAATAAAAGTGATTGAATATAGCTCCTTCCTACTTTCCAGGACCATGTTATTGGATTTATAATACCAAATGGGTCAGGATTTATTGTGGTAGGATACATAAACATTAAAAATCTCAAAAATTGTAAGTCATACGTAAAGGATAGAACTTACATGGTAATACACAGCAGTTTTATTGTGCCTAATTTGGAATGCGCGCAACCTCTTATATCCTCACACACTCCTAAGTGTGACCTTACTTTCTGTGAGAGGGGGGGAGTTTAGCAAGACGATCCGAGAGGAAAAGGCTTATTTGGGACTAAAGGGCGCCGGTTCGGCCGCGCTGAGCGGTGACAGCCCCAACGGCAGGGCCGGGGAGCGGCAGCACCGCCAACGCTCCCGGCCCCGGGGCCGTGGCCGCCGTTCCCCGGCGGGAGTTGAGCGAACGCGGGCCCGTTCGCTGACCGGGACGGGTTCCCGCACCTCGGGGGCGCGGCCGTGACCTGCGGGAGCCTCTGCCACGGGCACACCCGGGCCGGGACCCCCTCGCCCCGCGGGAGGCGCAGGACCCGCGGCGGTGCGGGGACCCCGGCCCGGCGGGGCCGCGCCCGGAGCTCGGAGGTGCGGGGAGGCTGCGCCCGGTGAGTAACTCCTGCAGACCGCGGGCACGGCCCGGGAGCGCTGCCAGCAGCTTGCAGGGATTCCCCGCGGGAACGGCGGCCGGGTCTCCGTGTTTCCATCGCCCCAGGCGGCTTCGCGGCGGTGCCCAGGGATGAGCAGGGAACAACCCGTTCCCCCGGCCCGGCGCTGCTCCACTGCAAGCGAATGCGCCCCCGACCCTGCAAGGCATCTCCGCCCTCGTGGGCGGTCCCATCCCACCCCTCCTTTCCCGGCTATTTGCTGCTCCCTCCGCCCGTCGCCTCGCAGCGCCTCGAGGGCGAGAACGGTCCTGTTCAAGTCTTATCAGCTGTGTGCTGAGCGCCTCCAAAATATGGGGCGGAGGCACCTGATGCTGCCTGTTTAACCACCTTTGTTTAACCTGCGCTTTATCAACGGTATCTGGTGTGTTTCCTTCCTGCTTTATCTTCTTGCTTTGTTGCTGGCACTTGTTATCTTTCACATATTACATAACGAACTCTACAATACCCGAAGGGCGGAGGAGGGTCACTGGTTTAAGTGCCCTGCTGGCAGTCGGGTCAGGGAGCGGTGAGGCTCCAGCTGGAGCGCTGTGGCAGCTCCCTGCGACAGCGTGGGATGGCCCGGGGAAGCGACGAGGGAGTGCTCGGTGAGGTATTTAAATAGCGCTAATGAGGAGGCTGCATCGCCCCGCAGTGTCACGGGTGACCTCTTTTCAGAGGGCTGTCAGCGATAGCGTCTCACTGGGATGGTGTTTTAATACTCGTTCACACTCGTGGCGAAATGGTATTTGTGCCGCTCCATTTTTCTGCCAGCTTTACAGGTTCTGCTGTTGTCACATGGCACAGCTTGGTGCTTCCCTCAGCGAACTGAAGAGATGCACAATTCCATTCATAATTTTCTTCAGTCTGTCATCTCTTTAGCTCTTTTTGAGTGCTGGCAATGAAGTTAAAATATCTCAAACGGGTGCTTTTACGTCGGTTTTGAAGACAGAGAACACAAAGGGCTTTAAAAAGCATAATCAGGGTAAGAGGAAACATTTGTTTCCAATGTGTTGTAGATGTGAATAACCCTGGTTTTCATTTTCCTTTTGTCACAAATATGCTAACTATGAGATCACAGAGGATCTGGAAGAAGCAGAGACCTCCAGGTGGAGTTTTCTGATCTTGCATTAGCTGCCCTGGCAGTCCAGATGACTATTGAACTATTGATCCTTCTCCCCTCTCTGGAAAGGGTTTTGCAGTGCAAAGGAATAAGTCCTTTGGATTTTTGCCTTTTTCTTCCCTCGGTTAAAAGTCTGTGTGTCCCTTGCAATGAGTGGTTAACAGGTGTGTCACCAGATGATCTTGTGTGGAGAGATTTCAACATAAGTGCATTAAAACTTTATGTGTGACTTCCTATTCTGTGGGAGCAAATGAGAGAATCATGTACTTAAGTAAGCACCTCTTCTAATAAATCAAAATTAGGCTTGTCCTTAATGATGCCTTAAAATAGTTTAGATGCCTTTGTGCTATTAGGACAAAGAGGCGGGTGTCACTGAAGACTTACTCAGACTTATCTTACATCTGCATTGCATGTTAGTGGCATTTAATTCTTATTTAATTCTGTAAGGCTTTAGCAGTTAAATGCTGTCAGAGAAGAATTTGTAGAAAAGCTCGATTTTTGAGTTGCATTTGTGTTTTGATTCTGAGCTTGTCAAATGAAAAGTGAGTTTTGTCAGGCTCTGACAAAATGTACACAGAGGTAACTGTCTGTGATACCAATTAAGTGTAGTGTATGCTTGCAATTCTCCCTTTCTTTTAGACACAGATCCTTAGCCCTGGGATCTGACCAATACATTAATAGCAAGGCTTCACTCTGCTCTTCCTAAGTGTACCATGACTATCATGAGGAGGAGGAACAGCTGCACTAACACCCCACAATGTGAACAGCAAACATGTTCATCCTTGGGCTTGCCATTTTCAGCACTGCAGGAAAGGAGACATTACTTCAGAGCCACTCCAACATCTTATGGGAATGGACCCTTTGCTTATATGGGTTTACATGAAAAATTAGTCCTGTTCCTACTTAATTTAAACATTTTTTTTCTTCTCAAAACAATATTAAAACCAGTAAGTTGTTAAGTCTTCATTTCAGTTTCTGACCTTTCAAAGCTGCAGTGTAGTTACTGCATTAAGCTGGAGCACAAAACAAAGATTACAGTGGACATTTTCTAAATTATTCTAGAGACGTGTTGTGGTGCATTCCAATAGTCATGTACTGTTAGTTGAATGTCATTTGCCTTTTTTGGCATACTCAATTATAGACCTCTTAAACCTAAAAGTGCAATTTCTTGATCTCTATTGTCTATTTGTAAAACTGCCCTTTACAATTCTGATGAGAAATAGTCTGGTCACAGAGTACTGGTGAATAATCAGCTTTATAGTCTGCAAATCCATTTTAAACATCTGTTGAACAACATAAGTGTGGAAGTTATCAGTTATAGCTGAATATGCCCCAGATGCTTCCCCTCTGCCCTTGAAAGAAGCCAGTTTTTTTTGGTCTTTCAGCTTTGAGGCAGAGGAAAAAAAATCACTTTATTGCACTACTGTTGTATGTTGTTTTAGCAAATATGATGAGTTCCTGGAAGACCAGTTAACCTTAATATTAATGAAGTGTGCTGTGTTGAATAGTGCCCTTTGTGAAGCTTGCTGATGTTTACAGTGGCTGCTTACAATGATAATTAGATGTTAAAGTGATGATCCTTGGATATCCACAAGGCTGTAAAGCATTCTCAAGGGATCAAGGCCCTGCAGAAGGAAGGATGATAACCTGCAATCTTAAGGTGAGGTAGAACAGTGCTTAGCCAATACCAATAGCTGAGTGTTTCCTGATGAGTAGAGAGTGTATTTTTAAAAGGTGGTTAATAAGTCATAGGTTCTTTCTTTGTATATAATTGCTTCTCGTAGAATAATCTGTGAAAAGATGGGACATTTGCCGAGTAAAACTTACAGTGGTATGAAGTTGTGATGAAGTGCTGTTTATTTTCCTCTGTCAAAGTGCCTGGGCTCTGGCAGCCTGTTCTTTACTGTGTAAGTCCTTTGTTCTGGAGTTGGCCTCCTCTTGCACAGCTCCAGTTTGATGTGAGCCTACTTTTGAGGAGTCTTGAGAGGGCAGAGCTGAGGGGTGCCCTGGCCACTCACAGGAGGCCACTGATGTGGTTTGGTGTCAGCTCATCTTCCATGTCAGCTTTGGTAGAGCAGCAGATGGAAAGAAGGAATGGTTATGTCTTCACGAGGCCTCTCAGTTCTGTCACAGGGCATTTGGTGGACCACTGTACAAGTGAAAAGCTGTCCCTTTTGTCTGGTCGTGTTTTTACTGGCTTGTGTCAGAAGTCAGGTGCTACAGATATGAAGTAGCCATGATTTTTAATGTATTTTCATATACTGCTCATTCATTTCCCAGTTTGTTATGTGTGCATTTCTTGCCCTTCAGACTTTTCTTGCTATTCCTTTTTTTTTTTACTTTTGATTAACAAGTCAGACAATATTATGACAATCCAGTTAACAAGTCTTGCTGCTACTTAGCCAGCCTGCCTTATTCAGTGCTTGTTTCTTCTCTCTTTTGCATAAATAACATAGGTAAGTTTGTCCTTCCTTTCCAAACTATTGTAACATTTTTGGTACATGCATACCTGTATGTTTGCTTGGTGGCCAGAGAATGTGACAGAAAGTCAATGGGATGAGGAAGGGACTGCTGTGTGTTCATGCAGGGAGCCTGATCAGCAGTTCAAAAATGCAGTTAAGGGAGGCTGGGTTTAACACTGAGGGGCAGAGGTTCCTGTGACAGCAGATCCTGTGCAAATTAGGTTTATTCAAAATGCTACGTTAATTCAATTACAACTTGAATGATGTTTATTTTTGCCTATAAAGTCAAATAACATGTTATTGACTCTTCCTGGGTAATTTCATGCTTTCTCCTTCCTTACCCATACCTCACCAGGACAGCTGAAACAGGTTTAGCACTTTATCTCATTATTTCTTCTGGTGACAGCAGAAGTTATATTTGCAGGAGAAAATGAGAAAATGTGCAGTCTCATCACAGAGGAATCCCTTAGTCCTTTCTCCTTTCCTCTGACTTCTTATGCAAGTGGGTCTTTTGGGGTTTTTAATAAGAAATTTCTTGGTACAATTTCATCTGTTCTGATAATGAATGGAAGAAAACAAACTGTTTGGGAATTGTCAAGTTCCAGGGGCTTTTTTTCAACACAGTTCTGGCTACTTAGAACTATGTGAGCAAATGTAATTTCCCTGGCAGTTCATTCTGTTGTCAATGTGCAACTTTCCACTTGTAGTTTCTTGAATTTTTTTTATGCTGTCCTTTTTTACTGAAGTTTATTTTGGATTGATATTTTAATTAGACATGGAAATACTCATCTATATATCCTTTATTTAGATAGAAATGTGTTTGGTGTGTACACACACAGAGTATGCATGTAATATTCTTTATAGAGGCTTTCCAAATTAGTCTTTTTTCTTAAGGATATGTCTGCAAAGCATCGCTTTCATGAAATAGTACCACTTCTTGAGCCATTCCAATACCCTTAATCCTCTTATAAGTTAGATCCTTCAAGAACTGTATGTGCTTGCAATTATGCACACTGAGATGGCCTTACTGGCTCTGGTGTATTTATCTACAAGTGATGGCTCAGAGCACGTGGATGTGGAATTAAGCATGTATAAATTTTGTGGCCATGAAGCCAGTTGTAATATCACATACCCATTTATGTCAGGGGGGCTTGCTGCACAATAAGTTATTTAGGCATCAAGTTATTAGTCTATGTGAACAAAGCTACTAAACCCTTGACTGTTGAGTGCAAGAGATGTAAGAATTATGAGTTAATGTTCACAGATCAAGACATGTGATGGTTTCGGGGTTCAAACAACCTCGTGGTGCGTTCAGATGATTGAAGTGCATTTATTTGCTCTAAAAATATCTGAGTGTTCAGATTTAAAAGACTTTTGGAAAGCGGAATATAGGAAAAGTTAATGAAAATAAAACATTCACTTCTGAAAACTGTACATCATGAAATATTCATAGTTGTTCTACAGATAGGATATAGTTTGTGGAGAGGAATAAATGATTTTTTTACAGACTTTGCAGCTTGATGTCTGCTGATTAACACTGGAATGTAATTATTTGACATAATCAGAAGGTGTAATACTTTGAGATAGCAGATGTGTATGGTTTTGACTGAAAAGGTTAATTCCTAAAAATGGGGATGTCCTGCCAGCATTCTGTGGGATCTCTGCTGGTGACTAAGATGAGAGTTGGAGAAGTATGTTACTGTTTAATTTCTTTTACAGATATTTTCACCATGAGAAATATTTGCTACTTTAAATACTCTGAATAAACTCAGCATCCAGCCCTGGTTCTGACTCTTTTTCTTGCTGCCACTCATGAAAATGATTTTAAGTAAGACTAATTGTCATGTTTGAAAAATAACTGTCTTTTTTTTTTTCTGAAAAGATTGCCCAACTTCAGATGCACTGCTAATTGAGACTGCTGTTAAATAGAGCCATTAGTCTTACCTGAGCTCTTTTCACTGCTTGTCAGCTCAATTACAGGTTGTCAGTGCCAAAGAAAATGCTCTTATTAGTGGAGTGGAAGAGAGGAACATGTTGGCACCTGCTCTTAACGGAATTCCTCTTCTTAGGGCTGCACAAAGCCACTTGGTTTTAGAGAAGAGGTTGATCTGTATCAAAGATGTCTCATCCCCATATCTTTGAAATTCAGCTCAATGAATATTAGACTAGAGTATCGTGTCAACTGAGGTGCTGAAATGCTTTCTTGCATCTTGTGTGGTTGTTTAGCAATGTCATTTTTTTCCTCTCCTATGGTCTAGATTGCCAACAAACTGCTGCAACAGAAATGCTCTAAGAATGCATCTATTTTGCTACTCTAAAGGAAATTGCAGTACAGCTAATTTGCAAATGAATATATTTTAAAATTCTCTTCAAATCTTTCAGTATTGATTTCACAAGCCAGTCTAAGAGACAAGTCCTTGTTCAGGGTATTCTTTTGAACAAGGAGGAAAAGTGAAGAGACAGTAATTGCAACTGTGATTATCTGTGATGAATTTGAAACACTTTCAAGAACATAAAAAGCTCCTGAAAATCAAGGTGACTGGGTGCTAAAATACCAAACTTACTTATGAAAGTGGCATTTAGGAACATGAAACATCTGGAATGCAGACTTCTAAATATGTTTGTATTACCTTCAGAAAGGTTTTGGCATAGACTTGTAAATCCAGAATTAATTTTCCGTTCTGTGAACTGTAAAATCGTGTGTACATACCTAGAAAAACTTACAAAATGTAAACTCAATTGTCTTTATGCCTTTCTTTGTTTCAGTGCTGTCTAAGGTCTGGTCATGGATGCATTCAGAGCTGCCAGAGTTCAGTGCCCTGTGGGGATTTTGCAGCAGAAGGGAAAAAGAAGGGAGTGTATTTTTGGATCAAGTTCTTTTCTTCCTCACTAAGCTTCCTTTTAGTTGTGTCTTCTGATAAGCATCTTAAAAGGAACATTGCTAATGAAGGGACTGAGCCTCAGGTTCCTATGGGTGCTGGAGAGAGTGGGCTGAAAGAGAGAAGGACTCCAGTCTCCAGTCATCATGGCTGGGCTTCGCAAACGAAGATTTGGGGAGGGCTCTACCCTTGTTTGTTACAAACACACTGGTGGCTAAAAAGGCCAATACGAGACAGGCATGTCTGGTTGCAAAAGGCACAGCAGAAAGACTCCTTAGGTGGTAAATTCTGCAAGACACGGTTCTTTCTGCATTGTCTTTTCTCCTCAAGGGTGATCCTGCGTGTGTTCTCAAAGGCATCAGCAGCGTTATAGATGGGGTGTCTCCAGATCTCCCTATGGAGGCCAGAGCAGACCAGTTGTGTTGATCAATATGGCCAAGGTTGAGATGTTGTTTCAGGCAGTCCTTGTATCTCCTCTTTGGGGCTCCTCTCATGCAGCAGCTGGTGGCAAGTTCACCATAAAGCAAGATCTTAGGGAGGGGGTGGTTGGTCCTTCATCCTGGAGACGTGCCCTGCCCAGCACAGCTGTGTTCTCAGTCTCCAGTAAACTGCTGTTTAACCTCACACTAACTTCATGCAGTTCACTCAATTAAGTTCATTCAACAGAAGTTAGGAAACCAAATAAACAGTAATTTTGAGCTCTCTGTGGCCTAGCACCGGAAAAAAAGACTCCATTATTTGTTTTTTAAATTAATATCAAGCTTGCATTATTTAATCAGATAAACAATTATATCCTTAGCAAAACAAGTGTGTGTTTATTGGAAATTTGTATGTATTTGAAGCTAAAACTGGCTTTGTTTGGGACTGTTATTCTGGCAAGCTTTTCATTATTGTATATGCTCCCTGTGGTAGAAAGGAAAGCAGTGTATGTGGTGAGTTCCTGTTAGCAAGAGGTGCATTTTAAAAATAACAGTTGTTTTCGTGGAAGTATAAAGTTTTATAATCCCTATATTTGATCATTTATTTTTAATGAAACAGATGTGCTGTTAATGCTGTGCTGTGAATGTGCTGATAGTGAAACAGCAACAGCTATGGTGAGTTATGTGTGTGTGTTAGGCCAGAAAATATGCTCAGAGTGTGTTGTATTAGTTTCTTCTCCTCAGTTACCTGCTTCAGATTGCTTTAATTTTCAAATGTTCCTTTGTTTAACCACTTTTTACCAAAAGTATCCTGTATACTTCTTGGATCTCTGTGTTGTATAATTCCAGTTCATCTGTTGACTGTTAACTTTGAAGAGTAGGGGGTGAGGGGACCTTGCTTAGAGTTTTGGAAAGTAAATGGTGATTTTGGCCTTTTCTTTTTTGGGGCACAAATGGTACCTTCTGTGGAGCCTGGTTCGTTTCTTTCATCTGGGCCTCTTTTTCTCATTTTAAAAACTTCATTGGGAGTTTGAGGTTATCCCAAGCACTTGGGGAAACACTTGAGGATGTGTGTACTCAGTTAAGTGTGAAAAGATCATTTCTCCAATTGCACAAACTGACTTCAAATATTATAGGCTTTACAAAACTACTTATATAACATTTATTCACTAATACATATTTTTCCCTTGTAGGTTTGTCCTTCAAATCTCTTGTTTTTCTAAGTCCTGTAAAAACTTAACAGAATTCTTCAATTAGTACTTCAGTATCTTTTTCTGCTTTACTTAGTGCATGTACAATATGGACTTCAAGAATTTCCATGTTCTCTTAATTCAGTTTAAAATTAAGTATTTTAATATTCACATTCAGCATAAATACGGGCCATTAGTTGATTTAAACATCACTCTTGTGGCTGTATCTGCTTTTCTTAAGATTAGGTTGTTCTACAGAAAAATTGCTAAGCTAATCTACTTCATCCAAATAAGCCAGTCTAAAATGTGAATATTTATTGCTTCTAAACTGTTACTTCCATTTATGTAGGGACTCAAGATATCTTTTTCCACAGCAAGCAGGTAAAGACAGTGAGCTGCCTGCTAACTGAAGTTCTTTACTGTATTTGTGTGAAAGTAGTTGGAAGTGAGCCATAAAAATTTGCTTTATGTCCAGTAAAATAGATGCATCCTAGGTGCCCACTACAAACATCATTAAGGTGTGAAATACCCCATTTCTCTTTCCTCCTTTTGTTGAAGTTACTTATAGGTGGTCATAAAGACTCAGGGTAAGTGGCAAAATATTATATTTATGTAACAAATTAAAAATCACTTTCTTCCACAACAGCAATAAAGCACTGCCAGCCCAGTGGAGTGACAGCTATTGATTCTGACTTTCAGATGTAACTCAATTTTGCCTCTTACATTGAGGACTTAGACTTGTATCCACAGTTATTTCCAGATCCAAGCAGCACTTATCCAGAAATTATGTTTCTTTGTTGAGCTGCACTTTGATATGTAGGCTATATTTCACCCCTGCTGAAATCAATAGGACCTCTTTCTGTTGACCTCAGTAAGTATTGGATTGGGCCCATAATTTACGCTTGCAAATAATCGTGGGCACAAAATCACATCTGCAGAAATGGAGGCAGTTCCTCAAAACCAGGATAACTTCTCCTTCTGAGGTTTTTTGGGAGGGAATTCAGTGACAGGCTGTGTTTTTTCCTTTGTCCTCTGGGGTTGCCAGAAACACAGTAATTTTCAGGCACTGTCAGGTCACAGTGACATGATATATAGTTGCTCCCTTGAAAGGAAAGCTTTCTTTAGAGTTAAGGGGAGTTCTGCTGTGATGAGCCACAAGGACTTTCACCAGAGAGAAACTGCTCCTTTAGGGTAGATGTGAGTGTTCTCTAGGTGTTACTTGGGTTTCCTATTTGCATACCCATCACTCCACAAAGCAGGTGCTTCTCTCTAGCAAAAAGCAGCATAAATAGCTCAGGTGGAATCAAAGGTGTGAGGGGAAAAATGTTCCTGCTTGTAACAGAAACAAGCTGGATTTTGTTCTTTGAACCTTCTCCCCACAAATTCAGTCATGAAACTGTAACAATGTTGGCTGTAGGTTTAGCTGGCAGACACCAAACATTTGCAGAAAGAGAAGAACAGCCTCAATATGCAGATCTAAATGTTGCAAGACAAAAATCCAGTGCATTTCTAATAGATTGTTTACCTCAGATGAACTAGAAACTGATTGACAACTTGAAGTCATACTCCAGAAAATATTGGAAGTACTTATTTATTCTCAAGTAGAACTTTATTTAGAAACACTTTATTTAGAAACATGCTCTGGTAGAAATTTCAAGATTTATAGACGACCTTTAAACAAGGAACACAGGATCAGTGAAGGAGACAAATGGTTTGATATCTCCTATGTGCTGGAGTGGAAAGAAATACAGTTGGACAAGACATACCTTCCCTGTACAATACCACTGGTACTGGAGCTGGAAGGCAGCATTAGGAGTGTAGCATTAAGGCTGATGCTTCCCAGTGTTCTGGATCCTTTATGACCTTTATAGTTCAGGAGGAAGTCATAGTGAAATGTTTATCCTCTAGGATGGGCTATGAATGGCTGCTTTAAAAAAATATGAAAAAATCATATTGCAAGTCGGGGGAAGGAACTAAAAATATTCTGAAAAGCACAAACACCTGCAGTTTTCTTCGTACTGTTGTTTGCCTGCATTAATTCCAGTCATGTAAGAGAAGCAGCATTGCCTTCTTATGGAGGAAATAAATAACTCTGTCAGTGATAGGAGCTTCTGGAGACTTCTTTTCTCTGCAAATACTCAGTGTTCATGACCATGTAACTGGAATGACTTCCATCATACTTGGTGTTTATGAGCTGATCTGTAATTATTACTGGCCAGCCTGAAGACATGATCCTTTGTACCTTGGTTGATGCAAATCAAATTCTCCTTTGCCGTGTGGGAGTTTTTTGTGTGTTTTCATATTGCTCTTTGCTTGTTCACAGCTGTGAAGGATATAACCTTGGAATTATGTGATTGTTCACATAATGACATGATGTGGTTTTCACCCAGAACATGCAAGTGAAGAAGTCAATACCTTTAGATTATTTGATCTATGGCTTCTCCTTAGTTTTCAAAGCTCAGTTAAAGTTGGTGCTATCTTTAGTTGTGGTCATTAGGGTGATGAATATATAATTTTTAATTATTACTATTTTTTATGGAAATATCACTCTTAAAAATAATGCAAATAGCAATTCCAATGTATTTAAATGTTATTAATAGGTGAGGCATCAATTAAAGATGGCTTCTTCCCTAACTGACACGCAGAAGAAGGAAACCAGGACAGCCCTTTTAGATTGAAAAGTCTGGCCCACAACATCCAGATCTGACCCCGTCTGGAATTTAACTGCATTTGCTAGACAAAAATTATTTAAATATTGCAAATTTTTAAGTTAAATGCAATTAAGAAGCTGCATTTCAAGCCAAAATACTATGCCCATTTCATCTTCAAATATAGCATGGCAAAATACTGACTTACCATATTTGCCTGTCTGAAATGTCTTTAGAGTACTCACCACAGTTATCTCCCACCCACTTGGGAAAAAATGCTCACCTGAGGGAGAGGAAAATCCTTTGAGACTACTTAATAGTTAAAAAAACCCGAGCACAGAAGTTTTAGACTATCTTCTCTCCTATATGCCACTGCTAGGAATAATTTTGGGATTCCATTCCTGGATGAAATCAGACGAATTCAGATTCCTGAAAAATTTGAAAAGTACATTGTAATGTTTCACAGTAATGGAAAATACGACCCTTTGCTGTCTTTGGAATGGAGCAGAAGGATTTAGGGAAGAGTGTGACAGTCATGAGCTCAGTGTGATGAGGGAGAATAAATCCCTGAAGGTGTGTGTAAATGGTGAGCACTGCAATCTGGGAAAGAATCAAAATTTGTTCCAGTGAAGGCAGCTGCCCTTCCTGCCTGCATAGAGGCACTCTTAGCTCTGTGTTTATCCTGAGGTATGTGGCAATAAGCCTCAATGTGCTAAGTGCCTCAGTACAAGACCAAATTCCCAAGCTGTGATGGATCAGGAGCAGTGGCAGCACAGTACTGCAGTAGCACATTATCTGTTAGCTCTGTCTTGTGTCCTCTATGTCACAATGAAATTGCATTTGCAGTTTCCAGATTCTCTCTTTCAGGTTCTGACTCCCAAATCCCATGAGCCCAAAGGAGGGAAGCGAAGGGAGGCTGCAGTGCTCTGCAGACACAGAGGGCAGATCCATCATGTCACATAACTCGGTGCTGTCTGGACTCTGTTCAGCTGAAGGCACAGGGTCTGGGACTGCACAGCCCCCTTTTGGGGTTTGGTTTGGGTTTTTCCTCACAGCTTTGTTGTGTTCAGACAGTGCAGGGTAGGAAAGGGCACAGTGAGGAGTTGTATTGCTGAGTTCTGGTGTAAAGTTTTCCAGACACAAGGGACCAGAGACACAAGGTCCAGTGATTACTCCAGGCCACTTTGACTCTTTGGTTCCCAAGTGTATCTTTTTGAATTTGGCTGCAAAAATGCAAAAGACCTTGTTAAGCAGTCCCAGTTACTGTACAGCTCAAAGCAAGAATTTAGTGACTTGGGGGGTTGGAGTTTTTTTGATTGGTTGGGGGTTTTTTCCACAGACTGGCTTAGGGAAATTTTAGAAAAATGATTTGCAGTGTATCAGCCAATTTGGTTAAAACAAACACAAAATGGATGAACCATTTGAACTGTTGAACTGAACTATCCCTGTGGGCAGTCCTTAGAATGTGTCCTTTAAAAAGAAATGTGCTGTCAAGTGCAAGCTATGCTGTAGTTTGTGAAAGGGACCTGCACTCAGCATTTAAGAATGTTTTTCTTTTTTTTCCCCCTTGTTTCTAATGGGAAATTAATTCAGCACAACTTTTTCTATTTCTTCCTGTGCACAGTTAAACTGGTCTGTAGAGGGTATGTATACCAGGCTGGCTTCCTGGGGCAGAACTAATCCAATCATTTATGAGTTCAGCAGATGTTTTTGCTTTTCAGGCCAGGTGTAATCTCATGCACCTTTTTTTTAATTCTTCCCTGGAGTAAACACTAGCTGGGCTAATGGCCAAAAATTTAATTACCTTTTTTCGCTCTTTCTGTTTTTCTTCTAGATGTGGGTAGTGTCGCTTTACATCGGACTTTCCCTTTTTTAGGAAGAGTATGATGAGGCATCTGCTCATACTTCCAGCAGGAAATGATCACTGGTTGCTTTCCCTTTGCAATAGCATTTGCTGAGTTGATTGTATTTGGCATACCTGGAACAGCTGAACTGGTGGGGTTTGGTCACAGAGAAATATTTGTGTTGTATATCCTAAGGAAGGTGCTTTTTTGTTCTTTTCATGCTATTATCTACTTACTCTGCCAAGGACTTAATTCATCATTTCTTTGCCTTGGTTTTACTCTGAAGGCAATGTAGAGCTGGGGTCAGAGCTGGCTAGAAAGTGAGACATCAGGGCTGCAGACATCAAAGAAACAATTTGGGATGTACACAATTACTCTTTGGGAATCCTGCATTCCTCTAGAGCCATTTGCTCATCCCTGTCAGAGTAACAGGGCTGTGTTGCTGCTCATTGACTGTACCAGTAGTTTGACCAAAAAAAAAAAAGAGCAGTGATAGCTAGAGAAGTATTGAACTGTTGGGAGGCAGGACTGATACCTTGGAGGTCACTGTTAGATCTGAATAAAGCTGTCTTGTGACTTAAGTGGAAGGAAAAACTGGCATGCTAGTAAACTTCTACCAGACGTGAAATTGGGAATAACTATGCAGCAGTGTCAAGCTGTACAGAGGTTAGAATGCAGAAAAATGACAAAAAAGGCCTGCAAAACACATAAAACCTGAAAATGTTGCCTGTGGGGTCTAGAAATCCTCTTTTCATCTCTTCCCCTGCAATACCTCAGGTAATTGTGAAACTTAAATGTAAGAGACTTTGCTGGAAAAAACAAACTGCCAGTAGCAGAGAGAAGGATTTCACTTTTTAGATATTCAGTGTGCCTTCCTTGCTACAGAACTTTCCTGTGGAGAAAGTGGGCAAGGGAAGGGGAGTTTTCAACTCTGCCTCTTGTCTGTTCATGCAGAAGCATTGGATATCATGGTAATTACATTACCCAAACTGCCTTTTGCCAATACAGCTGATTTTGCTGGAGAGAGGAAGCGTGTGCACTGTGCTGACTATGGGGTTACATGTAAAAATAGTTCATGGCTGTGATTACACTGGCACAATTGAACAGAACAAAAAGCTGCTATTGTCATACTGGCAAAATGATTCTGCAAAGAGCTGGCATTGGTTGGTGTAGAAATTAGTTTTAGATGGATTGATTCATTACTATTTGTAACTAATATTACATAATGAGCTACAATCCCTAAATAAAAATCTTGCCTCTGAACAGAATGATGCTTTCAGAAGCTGCTTCAGCATTTTAGTAGTTCTGGACTGCTCTATAGGCATTTCTGTTTCTAACTGATGTTCAGGCACTTGAGTTAGGAGCTTGAAGTTAGGTAGTGTGAAAGTGCATACCTGTATTTTAAGCCAAAGGGGTGATTATGTTTCTCTGGAGTTGGCAGATGTGCTCTGATGGTGGGTCACCCACTGCTGCAGCACCAGCCAGCGTGTGCCCTCAGCCAGGGAGGGGGCAGCTGCTTCCTTGGGCTGCTGTGAGGTCTGGGTGAGCTGTAACATTCTGGGATGATAAACCAACACCTGCTGAGTTTATCCACATCAGCAAACCCGGTGCCCGTGTTTCTAACACTTTTAACCATCTGGAATTGTAGCAAATACATTTTCTAAATGAGCAAGTACAACTTTGTGAGGTTGCTGTTGTTACTACAGGTACTCAGCTGTCAGAGCAGCAAGGCTGGATGGTCTTTTGTGTGCAAGAAAATTCATTGCCTGAGTCAATGTAAACTTGCAGGACATGTGGTATTTTAAAATGTCAGTAAGTTAAGTGGGGTCTGTAAACATTTCTAGGCAGATTTTGGTTCCTTGGCTAAGTATATACTTACTGTTTGACCATTTTGAATGGAAACATCCGTGTGGTTTTATTACATCATGACTTGATTAATTACAGCCAGTTGAACACTAAATTAGAGCACCAAGATACCTAAACACTGAAGAGCTTTTAGGAGAGCAGATTCTGAATACTGACAGAATTAAGTGTGGCGTTTCTGATTAAGATTGCTGTGGTGCAGATGTTAACACTGCCACTGCTGATTAAAAGAAATTGTAAATAAAGCCTGTAGAAAATTCTATGAAAGCCACAGTTGCTTTAAGTGGTGATTTTCCTGGCCATATGTATCCATTTTAGAGGACACTTAAAGTTTCTATAGGTATCTTCAAAAATGGAAATAGATTTCTGCTTAATCAGTACCTTAATTTCTCCAAAAACAAAAGTCTTCAAGGTATTTAAGATGGAAATGCTGATTCTTTCCAGCATTTTTTTATTTAAACTTAAATTTTTTATAAAGATGAAAAATACTAAGGATCTCAAGGCACAGTGAAGCTGTGGAGAGTCCAAGATCTTTTTACTTGCCTCTCTGAGGCACACATGTAACTATAAGGGGTCAGATCTCTTGGCAGTGTCTGGTCTGTCATGCTCACAATATGTTTAGGGACCTCTTTTCACACGATTTTTAAAACTGAAACCATCCCAGCCATGCTGAGCATCAGCAGAACATTTGAGCAACTCAACCCACAGTAGCAGCCACACAAGGGAGCCTGGGGCTCTGTAAATTTTTGGTGCTCTCTTTGCTTGTAAATTCTGGGCCATACCTCAGCTGCTGCTTTCCTGAAAAGTGGATATGCAGATGTGGGTTTTGTCTCACTGACAGATGCCAAGTGTTATATAAAAAGCATTTCAGAAAAGTAGTAACTGTAAGCTGACATTTGTTTGAAGAGACTGAAGATTGTATGAGTGTGTAGTCCAAAAAACGTTGCATTTATTGCTGATTAAGAAATTCTCCATTATCAGATAATTAATGGTGCTGTGTGACTCCCCATGCCAAGTACAATTTGGTAATAATAATTAGGTAGGGAGTTAATCTGTTCAGTCTCAATGGCAGCACAATAAAATGAGGCAGTAAGTTTAATGTGTGAAACCAGTAAACTGTCAGGTGTTAAATTAAACAACATAACTCTCCTGCTGATGGGAATCTTAACTTTTTAGTGGTGTACATAAAACAGGGTACAACTTGTTGTAGTTTTTCCATATATACCAATTTCAGTATAATTCCAGCAGCTATGGCCTTGGGAAATATTGAAGTTGGAGATCAGTGCTGTTTGTCCCTGTGGTGAGTCCAGTGCAGAGTTCAAGGCACAGCAGATAAATGTAAAAATTGGATCATGCCAGTATTGAAAGACTGGGCTGTTAAGAAGCTTGTTAATGTGTCACAGTCATGCACAGGGACAAGGTTTTCACTCAGTGACAAACTAGCTCATTTTCTGTAGTAGTAGTAGTGGTTTATTTAAAAGCTGTGTTTTAATGACAAGACAGTTTTAAATCACGTATGTTATATATATAGTTTTGATTTTTTGTCTGCTTTTGATTCATCAGTACTTAATAGAAAAATCAGGTTTAAGTTTATTAGTGATAACAGCTAATGCCTCTAATGCTTTCCCTCCATAATTAGCAACATTGCAACTATAAAAATAACTGCATTGCTTTGATGCCTACATGTGGTTGTGTCTCATAATTAATTCATTTTCCAATAAGAAATCCAATTTTAGAAAACAAGTTTTACTTTCCTGTATTTCTTCAAAGGAACTCAATTTCACAGTAATTCAATTATGTAACCACACTTAATTCATTGTTAATGCTAATAGAGTAAATATTTCTACAATAATTGGTTAGCTCTAAGTGTTGCTAATGATTTTGACTATCTCACCTTCAAAATTCCTCAGTTAGTCAGTGTTTCAAATGAGCATGACAACAATATTTTCATGCTTTCTTTCTTCTTTAGTTTTGTTCTAGTTTTTTTTTCTGTTTAATTTTTGTTCTCTTTTCTTAGGCTTTAGATCTAAAAAGTGTCTGCTATGACCAGATGTTGTTTGCCTATCTAGTATATACCGTTTCAACCTAGTTTTGTAGAGTTGTAAAACATTCATGCTGTAACATTACAGAAGATACAAGTGCAGAAATAACCCCCCACATATTAATCACTGCCAGCGGAGCAAATTGCAGTGTGTCATGTGAGGCATATGTCTCTTCATTTAGCATCAAACTCAACTTTTAATTTTTATCTTGTATTTCAGGAAGATCTGTTTATGCTGAGTTTTATTTATGCAGGGCAGGTATGAGAGCAATGTGTGAACTGGGAAATGGCCTCAGCTTCTCATTAAACCCAGTTCCTGAGGTGAAGTATTTCCACAAAACTTTTAGTGTTAGGTTGAAATTGCTAACAGAGGAGATTGCTTGCGTCTTATCAGTCTAGTAAGTGTGCTATGGGATAGATACATAAGGTAGACTCCAAAATATTCCATCACTGCCTGATTTTGTACCAGAGCACCAACAGGGTGCTCTCGCTTGGCAGAGCTGTGATGGCAGCATCAAACCAGACACCACTGTCAGCAGAAAGGGATGCAGGTACCAGGTGCCCTTGTGCATTGAAGCCACAGCAGGACTGACAGCTGACCTGTCAGGTGCTAAAACTGGTGGGATCTCTAACCCTCAGGCTTAGAAACCCTAGAGTAAATTACCTCTAATTGTTCAGTCTCCAGATATTTCTTCCCACGCATCCTTGGGTGTGCTAAACGGCATTAGGTGAAGCCTTTGCTTTAGGTGAGGCAGTTCAGTGATGTTGTATAAAGCCAAAGAGGTATCAAAGCTTCTTTTTTTTTCTTTTTTTTTTTTGGTAGAAAATCACTGTAAGATTTAGCAAGTGCTGTTTACAAAGGGTAATCGATGTGCCTCATTTGTATGGCAGCACGTTGCTATAGAACGTGGCAGGCCTTTGCCGGGAGGAAGAAATTTGCATTCTCCTGAGGATGGGAACAAATTCACTTCCTTTTGTGATGGAGAGCTAATTGCCACCCACTAATGGGAGAGCAAATTAAAGCCAAGGTAATGAATAACTCTTGGGTTGTATTTTGTTTTGGTTGGGGTTTTAACATAATTTTCCCTCCCCACTCCACCCCTTCCCACCCCCAAAATCCCCCGCTCCCAAAAAAACCCAAGTGCTTGACTCAGAGCAGTTAATACAGTTCTTTGATGGAGAGAAGGTTCTGGTTGCTGAACCTTTTCTTCATTCTCTTCACCCTTCACAGTCGCGTTATTAAGTATGTTTTGTCTTGACTGAAAGTTTTATTTAGTTATTCCAAGGGATTTTTTTTTTTTACCAGGTCAGAGATGAGGGAAAAAATGTCAATTATTTACATTCTTAGAAGGTAGCTGCTTAAAATAGAAGTCAGAGCAGTGTCTGTGAATGAGCTGTTGGCCAATTGGCAAATAACCTAGTTTTGGAGAAAACAGGAAAAAATGCAAAATAGAAAGAAATTATATTGAAGGTTAGGTTTAGGATGAAAATAATTTTTTGAAAGCTGATCTACTAGGCTGATGGTTTTTTTCCTGTCATAATCTGTCATAAAAATCTTAATCTTTACTATAACCAATGGCTTGTTATTTGATTTTTGATTTGTAGGGATTTTGATGAATTCTTAAAAACCTGTTTGAAATCAAGCTTTGTTTGCTGCATGTTTCACACGTTGAGAATACCATGAAGTTAGCCAAAACCAATTAGTACTAATTTTTAGTATTACTCTTAGGAAAAAACATTATATTAAATGTGTTTTGTCAAATTCTCTAGCATTTTTCTAGCCAAAATATCAGTTTAAAAGTGAACAAACAAGATTCTAAGATTGATCACTCATGGAATGATGAGGAGATTTAAATCAAGGAAAGATGAATTCTTGGGGAGCATCTTTCCCTTTTCTTTACCACTGACTCTAGGAAATTGCAGCTGATTTTGACTTCTCTATAATGTTTTAATTCCCCATGCCCTCCAGGTACATTGCCTGCACCAACTGGCTTGGAAAACCCAAGGATAAGCAGAGCGTTGGGGGTCTCTTTTAACACAGCTGAGTAGTATTAAAATAATATATGCAGCCAGTGTAGCTTGTATTGGTTATAGTTTTTCTGAAAACAAATGTCTGCTGCTGCATTTTGTCTATCTAATAATAATACTCCAGTTTAGAGGTTTTATGCAGTAAATACTATCAAACACTGTATTCCAGAGGACCAGTGGTAAAATCCTTGTAGTTGGTGTACATCCTGTGACTTCAGGAGGATTAGAAATTCAAAGCCTCCCAGGTGAATGAACATGTTTCCTTCACAAAACCGGTGGAAGATGAGACATCATGATCACTGTGGGATGGATTCAACTGTGAGGATGTTTGCAAATCTTCTTCATTTAGCCTATTACCAGAAGCAAGCCCAGTGCTATACAGCCAGCTGGCAGTTCAGTGGGTTCTTTTGCCTCTGTATCTCTCTGTTTTCAGACAAAATTAAGCCACAAATATACGTTATACAGTACAGCTCTGTATGGGCAGTGTCAAGAGAGAATGTCATTACAAACCTTAGGATTGCACTGGTGGGTCTATTTGCCAGCTTCCACAATTACAAACCTGTGGTTGCATGTTGTCATGCAGGATAAAATTAAAATCTTGCTTTCTTATTTCTTGTTTACAGCATGTATGATTTGGTTTTCTCTGTTCTGTTTCTGTAAATCTGGAAGATGCAATTTATAAAAACAAAGTTTGAAATGAATGTCAAGTAGCTGATGGGTTAATTCCAGAAATTTTTTTGTATATTATATGGAATTTGGGCCTTGAGGATAATTATTTACCAACCATCTTTACAGAAGAGGAGAAAAATTAACATGGAGGAGAAACTCAACTTAAAAGTCTTTTGTTTGGGTTTTTTACTTTAAAATTTTAATTTTAAAATTGAAAAATTTGATGCATTCTTGATAATTGATTTACCTTGGTAAGATATGATATAAAGGTAGTTCTCAGTTTCATCTCTGAAATGTTTGTAAACTGAAAAGTGAAAAAAATTTCCATGGAGTATCAAAAGAGCTGCTCAGCATGGGGGCTTAGATTACTCGGTTAGAATAAGCTCTGGCCTCCAACCTCTTTCTTGCTGAGAATCAGCCTGTGGCCAAACTGAAACAGTGTTCAAGTTATACTTCAGGCCCAAGATATATGGTTCTAATGGTTTGTTTCTCTGAGAAGTTAATGTTTGGTCTGAGAGAAGCAATTAGTGTGTGGTGAGTAAAACTGATGCCTCACAACTGCAGTAATCGGCGCTGGAGAAATAAGACTTTGTGCAGAAGGCTTAATTTTTGTGAACAACTTTTTATAGCATTGGCCTCTTTATCTGCAGCCAGTCAGATCCACGTCCACGTTTCAATAATTAAATCACTGTTTAGTCTTTTAAATCCAATTTGGGCCGTTTCTCAAAGAACATGGCTCCTTAGTCTGACATCTGGGTATTTAGTTTATCTGAGCTCTGAGTTGGTCATGTAAATTGAGTGTCTCTGGTTTGGATCTGCTTTTTGATGGGTAAACACATCCTTGCAGATGGGCTACAGATCCATGTCTTGATGTTGATTAGTTTTGTTGTGGGTTTTGTCTTTTATAGGGGTAAGGAGGAAACCTGGGGAAAGCAGTGAAGGGCAGTTAAAAAAGTAGTACTGGGATGTGAAATGTGTATCCTAAGGTGTTAATAGCTATTATGTGGATCTGCAGCATGTAAGCCAGTAAGTGTATTTCTGCTACCTACACAAAGTAATTACATACTCTTTATGGTAGTTCAGCTTCTTCCAGTGTTTTCTTTATTAACTTCTGTTTTCATGGAATTGTACTACAGGCTGAGTCTGTGTCTGGGTAATTTTATTAAAGCAGTTTTCAACAAGCTCTTTGGCTGTACAAGCATGGAAAGAATATTAAATTAAAAGAAAATTCTGAACCCAGGACACCTAATGTTCTGATATGTGATGTTAGGCTATGTCATCGCTAATACATTGTATAATTTCGGTTTTGCCACTTACTGCATGTAAAGTCAGTAATTTTTCAGCATCAGTATCTTCAAAACCAAGTGTTTTAACCACTGCAGTGTTAGCTAGAAAGTCACTGGAAGATCTTAAATAATGAGTTGGCTTTTCACTGCCTTCCCTTCCACTTTGAAGGAGAGTTGGACAATAAGAAGTAGCTGATGAGACCCAGCGTAGCAGCATCAGCTTTGCCTCTTTTAGCTGTGAGCAACACATTGCTCAGAAGTTCTTCAACCACAGCTCCTGTGAGACTGTGGAAACTGGTGCTGGAGTCAGTGTTTACAAAGGTTATGTAGGATATCAGGTATGGAAGTAAACTAACCAGACACTTGACTGAATTTATTAATAGTTTTTCCAAGATGATAGCTGGGTAGTGATGTCCTCGCTTTCTGCATCTGGGTTTAGGCACAATCCCAGGATATGATGGGTTGTGAGGGGAAGACAGGGTGATCTAAGAAAATCCTGACAAGATCAGTGGAGAGGTTTAGACCTTTTACATCTTCATCCATGTTTGCATGTGATATAATCTACAATGACGAATCTGAATTATTTCATAATCCCCACAGCACAGTAACTGTGAACTGCTTAGAATGCCTCCTAAAGACTTTTTTCATTCTCTAAATGAGCATAAAATCTGGGAATTTGGCTTTGATTTCAGTGTAATGAATTTGAATGAAGTTGCCTAATGCAGAGCAAGAGGACTGCTATGAATATGTATGCAGTGCTGCTGGCCTTTGTGAGCGGGTAGATCCTGGGGAGATGAAATGAGTGAGCTCCAGAGGGCTGATCTTCTGCGTGAAGGATGTTTGAGAACTTATTTCTGAAGTTTTTAATTGTTTTCTATTCTGTCTTCTTTTAAAAAGAATTCTTTAAGATCTCTGACTGTACTAGCACACAGCTTAGTATTTTGTTTTTTCCAGATTAGAGGTTAGTGAATTAAGCCTTCCTGCTTTCTAAATAAAGGAAACTTAACATTTCTGATTTTTTTTTTTAATCTCAAGACTTCCTAGTTAAAACAAAAAATCAGTAAGACATGGATATGTCAGAAGTTCACTGCCTTCTCCCTCCCCCCTACCTCCCACTCCACATTGAAATATGAATTATATTTCAATTCAAGTTAGTTAACTAATAAGAAAGATACAGAATTATTGTTGCGCATTTTAAAGTCTCAAGCAGTATTGAGTGTATTGTTGGGCAGTTATTAATGCTGACACAAATTTATATTATTCCTTTGTTAGGCTATACTTCACAAACGTTTTTTGACCTGTTTTTTAAATATAAATGTAATATTTATATTGCCTTGTATATTCCTCCATAAATTACAATGTATATTGTATATTGTATATTACAATGTATATACAATGTATATACTCTGTAATTGTAAACATAGGTTCTGACAATCAAATGATGGGGTTTTGATGGGTTTTCTAGTTTATTATAGTTTTTCTCAGAAGCTTCAGGTAATTAATTAAAAACCCCAATCTATTTATTTTCTCTGTCAAGTGGAAAGGAAATAAATGTAATGAAAGGATTTTTTATTTTGAATTGGAAAGTAAACAAGTCTGTGCTGTATTAATTTTTTAATTTTTTTTTTTTTTTTTTTTTTTTTAGTACTGAGAGTATACGGGCTTCCTGCAGAAACTGCCAGAGGAAAGCAAAGGTATTTTGGAGCAGAATAGAGTTCAGTAGATCTGTTGTCACACGAAAGATAGCTGGAACTCTGGGATAGTCTAGTTGACTGAATGGTTTTGCTTATACTATGTAATTATGAAATTACCCATGTTACATTCAAGCTGTTGTCATCTGAGCTTCAAAGTCAACACTTGAATTTAAAGAAATGATTTTTTGATGAATATTTTTAGTTATACTTTCGATAACTATTTATAGACTTTAAGGTTATCTGCACATTCAGGGGAAAGCTTCCATTTTTAGCTGTTCCTCATGGTCCAAAGGGTTTGCATTCTGTGATGTACAATGTGGAGGCTGCTCCCTGCACCTCCAGGGAGACTTGGGAAAATCAGTGGGAGAAAGCTGGGACTGCACAGGAAACAGCAATTGTAAAACATTCTGTAAGCAGAGGTACTGGAGCATAATGTTGTAGAAAGAGATGGAGAAGAGATTGTATTCCAACACGTGAAGTTTCCTTAGGAGTTTCACAAGCACAACATAAAATTACAAAACCTCTGCTTATTAAACTCTGGGAGAATTTTATTGCTTATGGAACTCCAGTCTGAATGTCACAGCTGTTACTAATTACAACCAGGAATAATTACAGCAGCAAAGATTAATGTAATCGCACATTTCAGAGCATACAGGATAATGGGAACAGAGTGGATGCTTACAGGGTGATGGGAGTTTAATGCAATGCACACATTCTTGGCTGGTTAATAATAACGTTATGCCTTCATGTAATACTTTACATGTCTATACCATTGTACATGCCTTTAATTTATAAGCCTTTAAAATACCCTAGGAGAAGAAACTGGCTTAACATCTCAGTCTGCCACTATCTTTGGATGTTGCCTATTGTGTTAGTAAGGATTCTTTGAGCAGTAACTCTTTTGTCTTCATTATGTATTTCACCTTGGTGTAGCTTTGTGGGTTTTCCATGATGTCTTCCAAAGCAGGAGATCCCAAGAGATATTAACTGTTACTAGATGATGCTGTGTTTCTATTTTTCACCTTAAGATATTGTTCTTAGGATTTAGCTAGCAAGGATTTAATGTGTTTTGGTTTTGGGTTTTTGGTTTTTTGTTTGATTTTTTTTTTTACCTTGTGACTTTTTGAAATTACTGTAACTAATATCATTACCATGATGCTTCTAGACCTAGAGTTACGAAACTCTGATCTGCAGACTGCTGGTACCTGCCAGGCTGTGGTAAATGGTCTGCAAGGATCAATAGTCCATTGGGCCTTTTGATGTGGAGTTTGATGAGAGGAAATCGTCATTTGGGAAGAGCTGGAGCTGACAGAGGAAAACACACAGCAACACTTTTCTTGTTATATTGAAGCCAGCATTTATGTTTCCCCCCATCTAAGAATATTTGTGCAGTCAGTTCCTCAGGTGGGATCGTGTTTGGTAAGTTGTTAAGGAGTAGTAAATGGGTCACCTGCTTACCATTTCACCTGGTTTGTAACACGTTTTCGTGTATCCATCTCTGCTGTGGATCTAGTAAATCCCTTCTTGAAACTTTTCCAGTACTCTTGGCATGGAAGTAACAGCACATGTTTTTGATGCAGCTTCTTGAAGGTGTTTCAGTCTCCCATCTTCTTTTCAGAAGATGGACTTCATTATGCAGAATAGACTTTACCTTCTTTTCTCTCTTCAGTGCCAGACTGGTGTGCAGTCAAATAACCACGAGGCAGCTGTTTCAGTGGGGCTTTATGTAGCTGAATTTTGTTACTAGTCTAATCAGCTTGCAAGTTGCCACTTGACTTTGATTTCCACTTAAGTTTTCTCTGGGAAAGGTGGCTTTCATTTGCAGCTCTTACTGTCTCAGCTAGCCGACCTTGCAGAGTGTGTTCATCCCCAACATGGGGAGCAGCAGCCAGGCACCAACATTGCTGCAGCTCAGGGTGCAGCAACACATTCCTGCAACACAAGGAAGGGGAGAACAACGTGAGGAATGCCTACTGTGCCCTAATGTTGCTGATTATGGAGAAGCGTGGGAAAGCTCCATTAACACACCAGCAGAATTGGAGGTGCTTCTGGCAGGTCCAGGTGCATCTTTCCATATTTACAAAAATTAATGTAAGGCCTTCTCTTTGTATTCTGTTAACCATCTTTATTTTCTTTCTTACTTTCTCTCTTTTTTTTTTTTCTTTTAATCTCTATGATGTTGTGAACCTCTCACACCTTATAGGAAAAGGATTTGGAGAACATCTCCCTCCATGAGGCAAATGGCATACCCCAGCTGTGCTTCCCAGGCTTGTTAATAGATCTGGTTTATTGTGTTCTGTTCCAGTGCCAGAAAATTTTGTCAGGCAATCCATAGTGATTGATTCTATGGAAACAAAACACCATTTCCTTCTGTTTTCAGTCTTGAGTCACGTTGTAGCTCTCACACCAGAGGCACTAAGCAGCCAGTCAGATTTTTTTCCCAGCAGTTCCAGAATTCCTGCACTTGTCTGCAAACAGCTGTACAAAATTAAGTGAAAATAACTTTCGGTTCTGGTCTTCACACCTAAAAAACATGACTTAGAGACTGATTGAAATGGCTTATCATCCTTCTGGATTTCATATGAAACAAAAAAAGCCACGTCCCAGATGATGGAGTTTCTGTAACTTCCTGAGTTTCATGTTGTCTTTCTTGATGTAAGGTGCTCCATTGCTGTATGGAATCAGTTTTTTGTGATTCCAGCTGCTGGCCATCAGTGGCAGAACTTGTGTTTAAGAATTTGATGCATCATTTACAGTTTACTTTGTCTTATTTTCCTTGCAGATCAACCTTTATAGTTTTAAGCCTTATACTTCATACTTTCAAATCAGAAAATCCCAGACAACACGAATGTTCTTTGCACTTGCAAACTGTGTAAAAAGCCACAGTGTTCTGTCACTAGATGAGGCTGATATAGAAATATTTGCAGTGGCAATACATTGCTCTTATCCACACGTCAAATGTGTTGTGCTAAGTAACAAAATTACGAATTCAAGTGATGGCTGCAAGAGCCAGCATAGTATCTGTTAGGCATCTCCCCTCTTAGTAAGCTTTACTGTGAATTCATTATAACTCATGGTGAAGTTCCACACTCTGGGAGTTAGAATTCAGGATATGGCTCAGTCAATAGAACATAGTCTTAAAAATAAATAAGTAAAGAAAAACCTCATTCCATAGATATTACAAAATATATCATTCTAGATTTCTTCTTGTTTGCATGCTGTGATGTTAACGCCTGATTATATCACTGCTGTGTAAATATGATTTTTGTTTAGCAGTTGAGCAGAGATACGATAAGAGGCTGTAGCCAAAGAAAAGATAACTTCAAAACTTCTTTCCATTCAGGTTGACACCACTGTTACCCTGCCTAAGTCCCTGTGTGGGGTTTCTGCTTTACTTTTTCAGTGGAAAGTCTCTGATGCATAGGAAGGGCTGATGTACATGGTTGCAAAGCACTGTGTGGCATTTGCTAATCAAGAGAGTAGCTTGGTTGTTCTGATATGGGAAATGATGTCAAACACAGATGAGATCATTCTCCTTCTAGGACAGGGAATTTTGGTGTGTTGGGAAGTTACTCAGCCAACATGGATTCACTGCTCTTCCTAGAAATGCTGCTCCTCTTGAGGATCACTGGTAATTATATTCACACAGTTCTCTTCCCACTGGCTTTCTCCATCAGGTGTTTGCAAGTCTTTTCTTGCCTTGTACAAAATATTTTCCTCTGTGTGACTGTGAGAAACAAGTCCAGTATTTAAAACAGCATGAGAAAGGGGGAGATGAGTAAGGGTTGGAAAAGGCTGCTGGGACAAGTAAATTGAATAGAAAAGCAGTGATGGGGAGGCATGGGTGAAGTCAAAAGCACGCAGGTTGGAGTGGCTTGGTGGGGAGTAGTGAGATTTTGTCAAAAAGTGATTCCATAATAAAGCACATTCCTCTTCCAAAATGTGGTCATCCACAGGGCATGTGAGTCTTTGTAGGCCTGACAAGGTAAATCCATGCCAATCCATCCTGTCAGGGTTAGATTGCCACCTGTCGTAACCTAAAAACCAGCCAAGGTGTGTTCACCTTTTCATTGCAACCAACTTCCAACAGCTATTCCATATCATGTCCTCATGGAACAGGAGGAGTAACATGGGTTAGTGGGTGGGCTTTATCCTAAATAGTTGGAAAGGTACTGCTGACTTAGAATATTTGTGAAATTCTCCTCCCCTTAAAAAAATCTACAAAGAAGCAGTAAGAGTAGCAGTACATTGTTTCTAGAGCAGTTTTAATTCTATGGGAAGATCAGCCATATTATTTGCAGTGCCCCACATGTTCTGATGTATTTTGTGAAGGTTTAAGCCCTCAATATTTCTCTGCCTTTTGGTTAAGTTCCCTGTTGATTCATTTTTAAATTCTCCATAAACGAAGGGACAAAAATGTCCTCTGTCAAAATGTTTTTCTTTTGTTAACTATGCTGTCATAATTAATACTGCATTATATAAAATGAAACATTGCTACATTTTCTTCATGGAATGCTGAAATATTTTGATGGTCTTAGAAGTTTGGATTTTGTACCTGGTGCATTTTTCCCAAAGCACTCTGGCTATGCAAAGCAAGCCAACATCCTTTCACAGAGCATGGTTCCATTGAAGACCTTCTCTCTCTGGGTCTGCATCTTTGGCTGGGTGCAGACAGCTGACCTTTGGGTGAACTTCTTGTAATTTGCTTTTTCTATTTGTTAATGATTTGAGATTCTGTGGAGGATTTGTATGGTAGCAGAATGGGAGATGAACAATAATGTATGTCCTCATTAAGTCTTCAGTATTTCTTTTTCATTGGACTTTTCTTTGAATGGGAAGAACTAAGCCCTTATTCAACAGTTAATGGCATCAGAATTGTCCTTCTTAAGTAAGCAAATGCTTACTGTACTTCTTAATTTGCTTTTAGTGAAAGGATTACACAGAGGCATTATTTGGAGTTTAACATAGTAGCTAGCAAGCATATGTTTGGTTGGGATTTTTTCTGTTTTCCCTGACATGGCTTTTTCCCCTTTCCAGGCTGACTATGTGCTGTCCAAACAGCCTGGCAACAGCCAGGGATCTTTTTGTCATTTTTCAGTCCAGTACATTCCCACACCTCTGTTTTCCATCAATAACCCACTATTTTGTCACTACTTTTCAAGTTCCTTGCATTAACTAGTATCAAAGGGTTTTAGAATATTATATGGAGCTTCTGGCACTTCCACTTTTTTTCCTCACTTCTAGAGACAGTATATTTTGCTGACTTCTGTGATGGTTGTTTATTTAACACCCTTTTATTTTTCTTTCTTATTTTCTGTGTTCTTCTCACTATCCCACCCTCCTTTTTTATCCTATAGCAGAGAGTGTTGGGCTTATCTTTGAGCTTATATTGACGATCTTCCATTGACCTGTTATTTAATATAAACATAAATAAATTTCTGTACATCACTAATGAGTGGTGTCATTTGTTTGCTGTAAAATCACTGCTATGATAATATTTTAAAATTAATGAAACTTATATTAAAATGTCTTTTTCTATCATCCCACACTTTTAAAAGTGAAATTGCAGACACTGGGGAAGTTTGAATTCAATTCTGATGTGACATGTTCCTATGCATTTAACATATGGCAGCAGCCTTTCTTTTTCTGGCTGTGATCCAAACTCTTGAGTCTCCATTCCTGTTTCTTTGCTCATTGAAACATCCACTCACTTTGGGTGGATTTAAGGAAAGGATATTAGGAAATAAATGGCAAAATAATGGTTCGTGTAATGAAAAGTACATGAAATGTAGTCTAAACTGGGTAGTTAACTGCTCTTTGTTTCTATATCATCAACACCATTCCAACAGGTTTGGTGAAGGGTTTTTTTTTTTCCATTTTGAAAATGTAAAGTTGCTTTGCTTTGGGTTTGAGTTGTCCTTATTCCATTGCAAATGAAACACACTTATTTTTAGCATTTTCTTCATTGGTGACCCAAGAAATTAATGAAATGTTCATATGAATACCTCGTGTGCAATTACTGCATGGTGCCCCCTTATAATTTATCACATTTAGATCACTTCTGGGATTGTGCTAATGAACAGCCCTATTTGCATGTGACTTCTTATGTGATCAGAACAGCATGACAGTCCATAAAAATATTTTTTGAATTAAACTTGATTTTTTTCTCTGTAGACAAATAACTACTGTACAACCAGTTTGGTTTTTTTCAGTTCAAACATTACATTCCCCTTTACAGCAAAGCACTGATCTTAAGCCATACCCCATGTGTTATCCAAAGTTTCTTCTTACAGTCTTTCTTGAGTTATTTTGTATTTGTCTTTCTCTTTCTTCAGCAAAACATCAAAGCTGCCTGATGCACATCCCAAACTTTATCTCAGTATCAAATAGGACTGTTCTAGGAAGATCCACTGACAGAGTGAAAAGATACAAACAAATCCATCAGCTTGCAAAAATGAGGGTTAAAAAGCCTAGAAATGTTAGCATTTAAATTAAAAAATGTTGATCTCCTGCCAACCTTCTACTTTCAGTGCGCAATTCGTGTGAACTGGTAGGATATCAAATTAGGCAAGTTAACCTCTAAAGCTTTTAGGGGAAAGCTGTTTTGTGTCCCTGGGTTCCCTGCTGACTCAGGGGAAAGAAGCTGGCAGGTTGAACTGGGTTGTATATTTTGAGTGGACAGCATGCTCGGATTTATTTTTCTTCCAGCTCTGCTGCAAAGTGAAGGACACATTCTAAACACTGATTTTGAAGTAATGAATGTAGAATGAAGTAATTCTTCATTCTATGTGTATCCTACTGTTAAAAGAACTGGAGTACCTTAGAGCATTTATAGATAGGATGTGCAGAAGGCTGAGATTTGCACACTTGGAACCTGTAAACTTGACACTATCACTACTAAAATCACCAGGTACCCAAAAAAACATGAGGTTTGCTTAAAAATTAGATGAGAAATTGTTATTTTTAATTGCCTTCTATTCTGTGGGCCATTATGACTTTTAAAGCACGTCTTGGCAGCCATGAGAGCCAGGGGCCTTACTTCAAAGCCTGGGATTGTCCTGTAAATCCTTCCCTCTGTAGTCCACACCCTTCAAGGAAGGCACTTAATCTTGTGAGACCCTGCAGATATTGGGAACTGGCAACACTTTGGTTCCCAAGCAGGTGGGACCAAAATGTGCTTTGGCTGGTTAAACTTTTTGGCTGTGTGGACAGTTTGGTACCTGCTTAGAAACAGATGAAAAAACTAATGGCTACTTTGAACTCCTGTTTTAAAGACTGTGCCTTGCAAGCTAAAGAATCATTTCTTTATCTGCACAATGCTAGGATTTGACTCTCTAATGGTCAGGAAGGAAAGAGGCACCCATGTCTTCTCTACAACCAAAGCCAGGCACAGTAAGCACGCATGGTGTGGTGTGTCTGTGAGGCCTCAGCATATAGTGCTGACAGCAGATGTGCTCTGCAGCCATAATGATAGAACGTGAAGCAGCCTTAAAAAAATTTCCTGCTGCTCTGGAAGTAAGGTACCTCCTTCTTCCTGCAGCAGAAGGGATAGTTCAAGACAATTAGTTTGGCAGTTTTCATCCCAAAATCACTCTTCTTGTATAATATCAAGACACAATGGGCCAGATTTCAATGATTGTTTTCTTCAGTGGAATGTACCGCTTTGCCTTACAGGGCAAAGATTTGGGAACCACTGCAGGAATGGCAAAGTTAAATAAATCTTTTATTTTAGTTATAATTATTTCTGTCTGGTAGCAATTAGGAAACCAGAGGGGCTAGACCACTTTGTAAGTAGCAGTAAGTCTACATTTATTGAGAACTTCGGATTTGCATACACTTTAATATTGATTTTTCCAAAGAAATTTATCAGCAAGAAGTCTCTAAGGAGAAAGGTAAAGCAATGATGAGAACTTAAGCTCTGACTGAAATCCAGTTGCATTACTAATGTGACCTTTTCGGTCTTTAGAAAAAAACAATCTACTATCTTTTGTTTAATAGCGAAACCCTACAGTATATTAGCTTGCAGTAGTATTTTAATAGTCTCTCTAAAGATCATTAACAGGGAAATGTAAAAAGAATTGCATGATGTGGTTGGTCTTAATTTAGTATAAGAGACTAAACGACAAGGATGGCTCTATTTTATTATTCGTCAGTTGAGCTCCAGCAAGTTGCTGCTCCGGATTGTGAAAGGGCAAAGCTGCTGTTCCTTGGTGATGTGTCATAGCTCGTTTTGTTCTGTTCTCTTTCTTTGGCCATCTAATTATGGTTTCCCTGCAGAAGGGAACCGGATGATCCATGATGAGTGCTGTGCCTTTGGCAGATGGGCACTGCTGTCATACTCCTGGGCTTTCATTTGCATGTTTCTTACGTCTCTGCATTTGCAGAGGAAGATTCTTAGAATACATGACAGTTTCAATTATTTGTAACATAGCAAACCACTTTAAAGCTGTACTTCAGATTTTTACCATTTGGCCAACATGTATCTGGTTTTTTCACACAAGGTTAAGCCACTGCAGTGCAGACTGGGACTGTGCTCCAGCCCTCTTTTAAACTGGCACCACATCCCAGTAACCCTTCCTGGCTCTGTGTGCCTCAGCCTGGTTATTGGAAAGAGGATGGCACACTCCCATCTGTGTGGAAAAATTCCCGGTGCGTACTCATGCTGGATGGTGGGAATTTCTCTGAGTAGTGTCAAGACCAGCATCTGCCTCTTCAGAGCGTGTGTCTGCCAAGCGCTACTGGTGTGCTTGTCCTGCGGGCTCTCCCCATGCTAATGCTGTCGGTGGTGTGTGCTCTCTGGGGCTGCCCTCAGCAATTCTGAGGTCAGCTTCAGGCTGTCCTGCACACCATCAAAACTTGCACTTAGTGCTCTGTCTGTAGCTTTTTTTTTCATGCATAAAAAGCTGATTGTTTGTAGCCAATGTTACTCTAGAAACCCACTGTATATTGAATAGGAAAGGATGACTGCCATGGAAGTGTGTTGAACCCAAGAGTTAGATGTGACAAAACTTGCTGATGTGGCTGTAAGAGAATGTTAGTTGAGGAAAGACAGGGATTACTGCACAATTGATTGATGATACATTCACATGTACTAGACCTGCTAAATTACTTATGAAATACAACCCAGATGTACATTCATGGGTATTAATAATTTCCTTAATGTAATGTTATGAAAAGGACGTCATCCAAGGAGACACAATGTTGTTCATTAGCACTGCTTCCCAGTTAGCAAAAGACAAACCGTATTTAAGTGGTTTGCTGAACAAGAGTTTACTTAAACAGGTCCATAAATGGCTTCAAGAACTAGATGAACACATGTAAATGTAAGAGGTGTAACTGTCTTTAAAATAAAAAGCAAAAATCTCACAGATTGGAAAAAAATAAAGTTGAACCTTCACTTAAATGCTTTTGACGACACACTCATATGAATAATCAAAAGGTGAAGATCAACTTGCAAACCTTGATTGAGTGTGGAATATTTCTGAGACAGGTGAGCAGAGAAAGGGGAGAGAGCAGGCAGTGAGGACATCCACAGGCAGCCCAAAATAAATTTGATGTGGCAGGTTTCTACCTGGGGGTGCTAAAATTTCCAGCACAATGACCATTTTTTTCTCTCCAACCCATAGCTGCTACAGTAAAGCTGAGTCTTTCCCCACAAAACCTGTCTCTGAACTAATATATACTTTTGCTTGTCTTTAGGGTGGAAATGGTGCACAACAGGAGGGGAGGAAAGGATTAAATGAACCTTGACTTAACTCAGCGTTAGAATTCAGTTTAAAGGAAAGTAAACACCTTAAAATTTTGGTGCTCCTTATTTTAGAAGTGGTTTATTTTTATCTTGAATTCAGTGGTGAGACGTTCTCTTATTGGTACCCATTCCCTTTTGTTTCCCTTTGCACCCCTTGTTTCTGTTAAGCCTTGTAAGGTCGTAATCTGTTGTGCCTTTACATCTGTCTAAACACAAATGGTGTTTCTGATGCTTTTAACACCCTGAAGGAATTTATAAACTCTGACCCAGTGGTTGTTACTAATGGTTCTGACTGGTCATGGTTTGTTTTGGGCTGGCTGTCCTTCAAGTGGATGGATACAGTAGCAGTGATGTAGGGGGGTGAGACACCAGTTTTACTTCGAGGATTTAAGAAATAATTGGTTTAAACATGAATTTTCTTTGATATTAGCAATAAAATGGGCTGGCAAGAACAGTGGCAAAAACAAAATTTTCTTTTTAAACTTATGGTAAAGACTTGAACAAGTTGAAAAGCCTGCTTTCTTGTGTTCCAGCCACTATAAGTGAAATGGCTTTAATATTTAAGTAACTGTTTTTATTAGACTCTGGTAGGCTTTAATAGGTGTTCCTAGAGTGCTGTTGACTTGTTCTTTATTGGTTAGCTGAGAGAAAAAGCTTTTATTCTTTTCCAGCAGGACCCTGAGGGTGTCATTCAACACCCTGGGGCAAGATGCTGAGCCAAACTCAGCAATAGGAGGCAACGATAAATCGGGATTTGAGGGAAATATAGCAGGCTAAGATCTCAGCTGCACTCTCAATTTGTTAAGTTCCAATATTTACACATGCAAAATGTAATCATCAGATTCTATTTCTTACTGATTATCTTCAAAATATGTTCATTCACACAAAGTCATTTCTGTTGGTGCTTTGAGCAACTAACTCTTATGTAAAAGATGGTTCTGATAAGTTGTCTTCTTGCCCTACATCAAAGACAGCTTTGTCACTTTCAAACAAATAATTTGAAGAAATAATGAACAATGAAAAAATTTGTACCATAACACATTAGGTCTTGTGTGAAAGTGGGACTTGAAGTGAGACTTTCTGTCCTACGACCCTGACGCTGCTAAGCATCATTTTAGCAGGAGTGGATGTAAAGGATTTTCATATTAGGCTGGAAAAACAAAACAGAAATGTTACTTCCACGAGTGCATGTTGAGTCCTTTACAGTGTGAAGTGGCATCCTTTTATTGGTAGGTTTGGGAAAGAATAAGAAACTTCTGGTCAGTGCAGAATGGGATTTTGGAGAGGTTTATACTTGCTGGAGCCTTCTGCTCATATAGTGTCCAGTCCTGGGGCAATTTCTTCTATGTAAAAAATGAGTATTATTAAACATTTTAAGCTATACTGTTCAGAACTGGGTGCATCCGTTGGAAGGGTTTTTTACATTGAAAATAACTTAGATTAGGGACTGCTTGCAGAAACTCAGTTTTTCAGGAGTGTAGGTACCAGATTGATTGTTTGTACTGCAGAGATGCAACCTTACATAAGCTACCTGCACAAGAACGTAAGCTTGATGCACTATTTCATGATCCAAGGAAAATTATTGCCACTTTAGAATTTAAACTTTAGAATTGAAGTTTTTTCCCTCCAAATTGCAGAATAATTGTTGGTGTTTTTATAATTTAACTCTAAATGTCTAAAGTAGCAAACAGATTTTTGTTCAGTGAGGATAACTTACGTGTCTTTAAAACATTTTTCTGAAAAAAAAAAAAAGTATCTGTAAAATACCCTTACAGCCAAAAGACTAGTTCAAACTGATTTTACTGAAAATACTAAAGGAAAAGTATCATCTTATACCTAAGACCTGGCAGAGGAAATACCCTGTGAAAGAGGGCTTTTTCGTAGAAAGCTTTAAGCATATGCATCTAGGTTATAATAAAGTAATGACAGTATTTGCTGTCAGATTCAGATTCTGGGCTATTAAACAGTTCAGAACTGAAATCTGAATGTGTGTTTTTCTGAGTTTTCACTTTATTTTTCTGTTATTGCTTTCAGCAACTACTGTTGTCAACTGGGCACTCAGGATATTTTTCCTTCTGTGCAGAAGTGTTGAAGGGTTGGAAACTGCTTTAGGGTTAATTTTCTGAAGCGATGTTTTGAAGTGTGGTTGTTTTTGTAAGTCAGAGCAAAGCAGACAGACTAACAAAATGTGAAATATTGGGGCTGCTGGGGATGGATTGAAGACTAAATATAATTAAATTGAAACAACAGGATGAATGATGTCAAGCTCAAAATAGAACTCATGTAATTTACAGTCCAATTTGATGCACTTAATCTTTCTTACTTGAGTAGGTCTAGGACGTTGAACAACAGGCATTTAGTATTTTAAATATTACTAAAAAGAGGAGTTTAGTAACAGAATTCATTGTTTAATATAAAGGATACAGTTTGATATAGAAGCTAAATAATGTGAAGCTCTACTTCCCAATCATAAAAAAGAATATATATTTTTATATGTATTTATCTGGGGGGTAGGGGAGGTCCAAAGACATGGGTGGAAACAGATTGTCCCTTTCAGTAAGCACGTCTTTAGGATGAGATCAGGGAAGCAGGACCTGATTTCCAATTGTAATTTCCCCCAAAACACTTTCTAATCTCCAAACTGTAAATCCTAGTGGCCTAGTGGGTTATGTTAACCTCTAGCAAAGCATCTGTGTGTGACTGCCCTGGGCCTCCATCGAGTCCTGGCTGCTCTGCTCCATTCTGAGCTGTTCCTGTAGCAGTGGCTGCCACCTGTACTTAAGGGATCTCTGAGTATGAGAGACCTCAGAGAAACACAGTGCTGGGATCCAGTTACTCCCTATCAGTCAAACACGAGAAGAGATGAAGAATAAAGGCTCATTCATACGTGAGGACAGCTCTTCTCATTCAATCTTTCTTCTGTCCTCATCATAGAGATGCATTTTTGGGTCCTGGCTGGGACATTTTACTGCTCAGCCACAAAAATTGAGCCCCAGTAGCAGAGCCTCATGTGAGCTGCAGACCCTCCATGACTGAACTGGAGAGAAGAGTCTTCCTGGTGCTGGAGTTGCTATTCCTGAGAAGAATTTAGTATCTTTCCTCTCAGGAGTCACCTCACTTTCACTTCGCTAATTAAAGTATTAGAATGTGCCATGTGCCTGGGCAAGCACCATTTGTAACAGACGTGGAATATTTTATAATGGCTCCTTTTTTTTTTTTTTTTCAATTTCCTTCCAGATACTTGCTGCCTCTTTCCTAATGCTGAATTTAGGCAAATATTGAAGGCAAGAAGCAGTTTCTTCTGCTTTAAATATAAAGTAGGATACTGACTGTTATTGAGATAAATCAGGGATGTTCAGGATGTAGGAACAGGATGGAGCCTAATGCATTTGCACAGGTATTTGCTCTTCCTCCTCTAATGGGATGTTTGTACACTGTGCTGTGGCTGCTTGTCCTTGTGTTCAAAGGATGGATATCCAAAAACTGTGTCAGCTTCAGCTCTCTGAAAGCCTATTTCCCTCAGGTCTCTTCCCCCTCTGGTCTGATCCTTGTCTAGCTGTGCCAAAATTCATTGATACCGTGGTGGATTGACTTTTACCAAGCAGTATGAGGAATTCAGGATCATCTCTAATCATCTATTTACCTATGACTACTAAAGGTGACTAGTATGAATTATCTATAGATAAATATGAAACCTTTTGCCAGCTAAGGCCACTGTTGCAAATATTAAGAACCTGATCATTTTTATGCATATATAAAAAATAGTGTATAAATATTGTATATTAGGGACATTTGTATATTTGCATGTATACATTTGTAATTTTGCTCATTTCTTACTAGAGTTGCTAGAAAAATAGTTGATTAATTTTTCTAAAAAACAAAATGGATGAAGAAAACTCTAGAAAGTTGGAAAGATTTGTTTGGCTTTCAGCAAGAATAAACATGTCAAGTTAAACATCCTAATCTAGGCAATTTAGTTCAGCTCTGACATTTCTGCCTTAGGCACTGATTGGAAAATTGTGGCTTATGTCACAACCAGCCAGCTAAACTGCCTAATTTTGATCCTGAAATTTCCATGATCAACATATTTTGTTTTGTTTTGTCCTTGAAACTGAAACCTCTTTACTCTGCCTGGTTTTTAGCTAATTAATATTTTCCACTCTTCCACTGTGTTTCTACTTACCAAGAAGCAATAAGGAGTTGGCTCTTCTGTAAGGCAAATGTAGTTTAAAGTGAAATTTTTACAAATGCTGTGGGGTTTATTCATGGCTCCTCTTGTTAGTGTAGGAGATTTCTGGGAAATCTCCCACATATTTTATCAAGCAGTCACAAACTTCTAGGAAAAACAGTGTGCCATTCCTTATGAGGCACCAGACTTTTCATTGTGAAGGGATGAAAGACAACAGACGTAAATTGTAACAAAACAGGTTCAGATTGGACAAAATCCTTTTTTTTTTTTTTTTTTTTTTTTTAATATATGAGAGCCAGGCAGTGGAACTGGTTGCTTTTTAGAGAGATTATGCATTGTTCATCATTTGGGGCTTTCAGGACCCAATCATATAAACCTTGAGCAACCTGATCTGACCTTATAACTGACCCTGCTTTGAGTAGGAGTCTGGGGCTTCCTGAGGCCCCTCAGGTCTCTTCCAGGGTGATTATTGTGTCAAGTCACCCAATTGCTCTGACACACATGCAACCCCAACCTTTTTTATATACAAGGAATATGTATGTATGTTACGTAGGAAACACTTGGTCTGAAAATCAAAATCTCTGAAAACTGTGCCTGAGACACTTCAGTAGAATGAGCAGTTAAAACTGTATCTGTTTTAAAAACACTTCTAGCAGGCACAGCTCTACTGCTGTTCATTTTTGGGAGCTTTTCTGCTTTTTCCTGCCTTAAAGACCTTAAAGTTGTCTTCATCCTTTCTTTCTTGCTTAATCAGGTATGGAAGCACCTGTCTCAGAACTGGTTGCTATTTGACAGCACATTACAACTTGAGGCTCCTTTTTCATCGTATGAATATGTTAAAATATATATTCTGGGGCATGCCTGAGAAATTACATTTATGCACTGAAGCTGTTTCTGGTTGTTTTTTTTTTTCTATGAATGTCTGCAAAGGCCTGTTCAAGGTAAAAGAATGCAGAGTTTTAATAGAAGGGAGATTTGACAGCTGCTGGTTGAATGCACTGCAACATTTATTGATAGAGGCATGCATTTATATGCACTCTTGGAGAATGTCCTTTAGTTTCTTTCAGGGTTTTTAGTTTCATTCAGGGTTCCACATGCTGAAGGAGGATGGATTTAGGTGTGTATAGACCACACCTGCCATACAATGGCTTTATCACACACAGAATCACTAAATGTTTGAGGCTTCTGTTAGTGTGCATTGGTGGAAGGCAATAGCAAAAGTACAACCAAGAGTAATCTCATGTGGTGAGTGGTATCCTGCAGGGCAGAACTATAGTTGTCTCTGAGCAGCATTTTTCTCCCCCTGATTTCTTATTTCTTGCCTCCTTCACCAGATCTCTGGACAGACCTGTTAACCTGCTGCTTCTGGCACAGGGTGGTCTAGAGCAAAAGAGAGCAGCAGTGTCATACTGTTCCTGGTACAATGAGTTACTGCTATCATAGCTGCACGTGTTCTCTTGCCATTATAAATGCAGATGTAAACAGTATTTCGAGGTTTTTTAGTTTGGAGACACTTTACTTGCTACACAGGCCAGCTGCTGCCAAACCAGTACCAATACCCTGTTTGCCTCCATTAGTGAACTGTGCAAAGAGTAAGGCAAGAATCACCAAACTCAAGGACCCCTGGGGACTCTGAAGTGATACTGGGTCCAGGCTGCTTGTACCAAGCTCTGAGTGAGGGGACTGGTGTGCAGTGTCTGTGCTGTGGCTGCCTGGGGGAGAACACTTGCTGTGCTCGCATTCGCCTTGTCAGTAGTGAGGAGATGTCTTGTGGGATCTGAGCCCCACCCTCCATATTTGTGACATGTGACTGTAACTGCATATAAGTGGGAAGGAAAAACAATCTTGTGTGTTTGACTTGAGGATGACTTGAGAAAAACTGATTAAAACACAACTGATGCCATAGTTTTGTTGTAAACTTGTGAGGAGTGCCCATGATGTTATTTGGGAAACAGAATGCAATGCTGAGTGTGCCTGAAAAAAGCCCACACAGAAAGGAAATAAGCAATTAATTCTAAAGAACAGAGAAAATAGAGAGAAAAGGACACAAAAGAGACATTTTTCTTCCATGCCACTTCTTCAAAGTGATTCTTCTTTATGCCGTCTGAAGTAATCCTGGCACTGGCTGAGGTGATGTTTCTAGCAAACCACTTCACTCCGTGTTTTGTTTTCCTCTTTTTCATCTCTGATTGACAGTCCCACCAAGAAATAACAATGAAAAATTCATGAGGTCAATCCCCAATTGATTCAGAAAGGACTTTCATGGGATTAGATAGAGGCAGTTAAATTTCCTGGGGCACAAGTGTGTTTTGAAGAAAGGGATAAAAGTGTATTATTCTCTGGATAATCCTGGCTAAAATGTAAAGGACCACTTTTGGTGAATAATTAGAGAAAATGTCCCAAAACTATCTTTAATTGGTGTAGCATAAAAACAAGTATTAACAGAGATGAAAGAAATATTTTTGCTTTGGCTCCAGATAAGTGAATGATGTGTGGTATTTCACTTGCACTGGACTGTAACTTATATTATTGGTTCTCTTTAGTAAGAACAGTGACCCAGAACTCTGAGTCAGAAGAGTGCAAAACTATTAACTGAATGTTAAGGTGCATTTTTATTTTATAGCATGACTTGTATTCTCATATTTTCCTTCATTTTCTTCCTCCATACGGAAGGGGGTTGGGGTTTGTTTTATTTGTTTTTTAACTACTCACAAGGAAACATCAAAATTCTGTTTATGACCGACATTAATTTGTATTTGTGATCTGAATGGCTGGGTGATAAGAAGCTCTTTTGTCCTATCTGTTGGAAAGTGTGCAGAAGTAAAGCTACAGAAAAACTAAGCAGCACTCACCTCCTTCATAAAACTGTCTGTTGTGTGCTGGGAATGAGCCACAGGGCTTGAACCAGAAGGTAAACACGTGTCAGGAAACCAGAGGCTTCTTGTGTTGATCTACTGGTACTTTTAGAGGGACTTTCTGAGGAGGGCAGAGGCAAAGGAAGTTCAAGTCTTGCAATGACATGTACCCAGAGAACAGCCAGTTCATGAGCCCTGGAAATAAGCACTCAGTATTTCTCGTGGTGCGTGGGAAAGCTGCTCTGTCTTCAGCCTCTTGGGGCTATTGAGAGGACACCAGCACCAAACCACACGTGCCCAAGGGGTCTAACCAGGATCCTTGGGTGCAGCTCACAGAACAAGGGTGCTGGGTGTTGAGTCCTCACATCTTTTGGGTTTCACTTGGATTGTTGTGTTGAGCTGACTTTGGACAGGTCATTTTTTGTCCTTTATGGAATGAGACTTACCTCAGTCTTGCTTACTTTATCCTATATGCATCTGGAGCTGCCCATTTTCTTTGTCTCTCTGGTTTGTGGCAGCTTCACTGTGACCTTCTTTCGAGGTAAGAGGAAGAGAAATCCCATAGTGTGCCTGATCTTGATGGAAGCAACATGCTTTGGTGCTTACCAATTTGTATGCTGTTAATGAGGTCAGCAGCACGTGTCAGAATCACTACTAGGATAATTGTAAACCTTCACAGACTGCTTTGTCAAAAGGAAAAACATGACATGCATAAGGAGAAATAATATGGAAAATTGGTATTTAAAAAAAAGAAAAAATCTGTGGGGTTTTTTTTTTTTTTAATTACAGTGTTAAAAGTAATTTTGGGCAGTCTAGATATGTTGTGGCAAAGTATTACCTGAAAGTTACTGCTTTCCTTGTGTTTTACTTCTGTGTATGTATACATTTACCTATGTGCTTGCTATGGGTGAAATGGGTTTTGTGTCTTCAAAGTTTTGGTTTTATTAAAAAAAAAGTGTCTCTTTGAAAAAATCTAAATATGCTCCCTTTGTTTGCTATTTTGGCAGTGCACATTCTCTATCCATCTAATTCTCATTGAGCACTGTCCCTGCTCTTCAGTGTGGCTGTTTTGGTTCTGCTGAGATCGCCTTATTCCAGTGATTGATTTATAAATAACACAGAACAACTTGCAGGGATTGACTTGTTTGGGGAAATCTTTGGGTTGTACTGAAAGAAAAAGTTACAAAGCAACTTCCCTACTTCCACTCGTGGCACTTAGTTTCCACTGCTGCTTAGGTTAGTTAGATCTACAGGTAACTTGTACAAAAATTAATCTTTGTTTTTCTGATTAGCTCATGATTCCTTAGTGCTCTCAGAATGTTTGGGCTGCCTGTCACTGTTTTACCCAAACTCATTTTATGCCTTTCAGCTTGTGCTCCTGCTCACTTTTTACAGGGAAGAGCTGCATACATTTACCTTTCTGTAAAACCAGAGGAAGCTGAGGGTATGAGCACTTTGATACTTTGGGCATTAACTCAGCTATTTCACAGAAAGCCTCTGGAGAGGTGTTGGAAGGACTCTGAGTCTGCGAGCTTCCACAGTTGGGTGGTCTGTGGAACAGCCCACCGAGAGCTGGGGTGAGGTGGGGAAGGAAAGAATGCAATTACAGCCTAATTAGAAATCCAGGTTCTCTTCTGCAAAATGTGGAGTTTCCTTTTCTGCCACAGAAGTGAAACAGACCTTTGAGGCACTTAAAAACAAACTCTCCAGAGTTTATATAGAATCATATAGTTCAGAATAGCCAGTAACCACTGGTTACATTTTCTTCTTAAGCCACCTCTGCAATCTCCAGCCCTTGCCCAGTGGTTATTCTGGTGGGAAAATAGAGCCCAGTCATGACAAACCTCTCCCACAAAACCTCTTTGAGATGGGTATGTTCCAAGAAAAAGTTACTTTTCCTCCTTCTCCTTCACGCACTCCTCAAATGAGCATATTCTGACTAGAAGATGGTTTTTTGGAATATTCCTAACACCTATAACTAACAGCTGCTAAGTACTTTTTTTGCTGAGGAGTGATAGAGTGTGCTCTGAGCAATGTGGGATCTGGCCTTTCTGGAGAAGAGGCAGTCACTTATGGACATGATTAATGACAAATCCATGCTGCGATGCTGACTTGGTACTTGCTTTGGGTGGTGTCTAAGGAATTTATTAGTGGATAAAAACAGTTTGCAGAAAGATCACCTTACTAAATGAGTCTAGCAGAGGTTTTTCTTCAAATTCACTACATGTTTTAGGATTGCAGGAAAACATCTCACTTCAAATGTGTCATTAATTCCTAGTGGAAATACTTGTCAGACATTCAAAGTTAGATTTCATACCTGATTTAATCTCTGCATAATTGTTAACTAAATTTTATTGATTATCTCTGTTAATTACACAATCAATAACCTTTTTAAATGTCAATTCCCTAACTGCACAATTCTCAGCTATATTGCTGTCCCATTGATCTGAAAAATTCTTTCTTGTCTTCGTCATCTCTCTTGAATGTATCCAAGGAAAGCAGAAAGCAGCAGTATCCCAGGAGCAGCTGTGTGAATCGTGCACACCCTGCAATATTTGACCTTGGGGTATCTTTTTTTCCTTTGCAATATCTATTTCACTGTCAGGAGATGAATTGTCTATGAATCCTGTTAGAACCAAGCTGTGGATAATGAATTTCCACAGCAGAGGATGACTCGATACTTTCCAATGGCTGATAGAGGAAAGAGCAAAACAAATGAGAAAGATGTGCTGTGAGGCCCAGGCTCTCAAATCTGAGTCAGCTTCGTTTGGCTTGGCACTTCAATATCCTTTTAAATCATCTGTTCCTCTGCTGAGCACCATCAGTTGAGGTCGTTTTCAGTAATGGGAGCAGACTTTGTGAGCTGGGCCCTCTTAACTAACCTGATGGGGAAAGATTGCAGCCTAATCTGGGACAGGGGTTTCCACTTACATGTTTGGAAGAGATAGTGTGGGTGAAATTAAGTTAAAGCATCTTTTTACATAAGCATGGGTATTTTGTCACCATGTCGATGATTGGTATACTCCACATTGACAACAGATTAGTTTGGGGAAAAAAATATTGAACTCATCAAAATGTTTTCAGGTGGTTAACACACAAAAATGAGGATATCATCTGAATGTCACTAGGGCAGGTTGGGAACAGAGTAAGCAGCAATCCCAAGCAATGGTACAAGGATGTACAGGATTTTTGAGGTCCTCTAATCTACTTCCCTGCCCCGGGGCAGGATTAATTTAATCTGGTGGAGTTTCAGACAATATGGTACATGAAATGTTCATTTACGCTGCTGGGCAGAATTTCAGTTTGCCTGAATTACAGAACTAGCTGGTGTATATAGCCTGAAGGAGTGGAAAACCTCTGCTCAGAGTCTGGGGTCGGACACCCATAAGGCTAATTCTGTGATCCATCAAATATTTTTGGTCATTTTTTCTCTGTTATGCTGATGCATGCATCATATAAAAAAGGACTGAGCAAGCTGCAAGTCTCTCTCAGGACACAGATCAATGGGGCCGTACAAAGGCTCTAGTTTTCACTCTTTGAAAGACAGCATAGCCTCGGGGTAATGTATGTGATTTACTAAACCCTGCTGGTGTGACTGTGCTGCTTTGTTTTGCTTGGTACTGGTGGCTCAGGTGTCGTTTTACTGTTCTTTATTACACGATGCTCTGTCGAGTATCAAACTCCGTAGGAACAGTAGAAACTCAGTAGGACAACGTTTGTAAAGGATCTCAGGTCAACTCGTACACAGAGGCACCTCCATGCACACTTGTTCATCACAGGTTATGTATGTCTCTGCCTACCTGAATGTGTACAGTTTATCCCTGTTCTGCTGGAATTTTTGCATTATTCCAGTAGATGTCCCATCTATGAAATAAAAGGAGCATTGTCCTGCCTCGCTGTGGTGATTGCGAGGTACACGGTGACAGGGAGTGTAAAATACCCACAGGATATTTACAGGGAGTGTAAAATTCAGTGTAAGAAGCCTCCTGGGTTGTTTGTCTCTCTGCTTCTCTGAATTTATTCTCAATTTACATCCACCTGATAGAATCATCAAGTCTCGTTTGGAAATAACAGACGAATCTAGAATGGGTGAAAGAAATTCTTGAAAATATAAGTTGTGTACGGCACAGTAACCCCAGTCCCGCACAATGGCAGGGTCCTGTTTCACTGATGGAGTCGGTACTTCTCAACCCCGTCCCTGGTTCTGCATTCTGTAAATCTCGCGGGCAGCTTTGAGGAGGAGCGTTTGATCTGTGGTTTTTTTTTTTTTCAATGTGTGACACTTTTCCTCAGGCTATCCCCAGAAATACAGAAAGGCATCTGCTCATCCGTAACACGTCTGAGCGCGGCGGGGTGCCCCGCTCGTTAGCACCTGTTAACAGGGACAATGGCATTTGCATTTCTAAGGATAAATGCGGAGAGCTGTGTTTGAGTTTGGGGTGGTTTGGTTTGTTTTGAATTCTCTGCACATACTAGCCTGCTTTATCTTCTTTATGTTGTTTTTCAGCAAAGGAACTAAAACAATATTGAACTATCGACCAGGGTACTTAAACTACTAAGTACCTTTGAATCCTTTTATTGAAGTCTGCTCAGTTTGACCTGAATCTGAGGCTCCTCTGCGCTAATTCAAGTTACTTTTAATGAATATATTTTATTTCTCCTGTATTCACTTGTTTTAGCTTCTTGCTGTTAAAGTGTGTTTGTATATGTGCTATGTTGGACCCTATAAAAAGCTCTCTTTAGAGGTGACAGTACAGTATGAAACTGTTACCTGTAGTACGGTTTAATCGCATTTCCCCCTTTTCTTCTTAATCAGCTGTTGTGGGTTCTGCCAGACGGTCAGATTACTGTCACCATTGGTCTAGAAATCTGCCTGTGCTGTTCTTTATCCTCTCTTCCTAAATCAGGGTACCCTAATGGAAAAGCTCCTCTTCTATTTCATATTTATGTAACAGTCGTCTTTCAAAGATCTTTCATCTTCCAGCATTATTGTCTGTCTTAAAAACAAACAGAAAACCCCCACCGGTGTCGGTGATGGCCCATTAAGCAATATGGACACGAGTAAATTCAGCATATGCCAACAGTTTGCCGCAGTTATTCCTCAGTTTAATTGTATCAAAGCTTGCCAGCCCAGTCAATGCATTACAGAAACTCTCCGTTACTCACCAGTGCTGAACCCTTTCTCTCAGGCTGAATTCAGCAAGGTTCCAGTGTCTTCTCTCCTTTCAGCCTTTTTAAACAGGCACCATCAAGTACATTAGCAAATGACTTGCTTTACCACTTCCATGGATAATGAGCACAGGGCAGATCGGGTCCCCTAAAAGCTCAGTGGTGAATTGATTGATTTCAATCCCCGCCGAAAGAGTCTATTCTGTAACTGGGCCAAGTGAGGCATCTCATTCTGACAAATTCATTTAAACAGAGGGCACTTCATGCAGGAGACGCATTCTCGACTAATAGACCGGTACAGACTGGTAATGGCAGTAATATTAGTAGGTGCACTTGAAGCTTAGCTTAGATCCTGATCCTATCAACAACTCCCTGTGAGAGAACAGATTTGGCAGTGGACAGACAAGGATTATGTGTTGCAGCAGTAATTAATGTGGTCCCCTGGGTTTGAAGAAAATATCCATGGGCGATGTGTGTTCTTCTACATTTTTATTTTTTTACCGAAGACATTACTTAGAAGCAATACATTTAGACATCCTTTAATATGCCTCCAGTCTCACCCCCACCCAAAAAACCCTAACAAACCCCACCAAACTAACCCACAACAGCAACAAAACACCACCAGAAAAACCCCCACAAAAAACAACCAACCAACCAACCAAAGTTTTAAGATAATTTGTAAGCCTACAAAAGGTGAGAAAGAGGGATTGTGGTGGTGGGTTTTTGTTGTTGTTTAGATTTGTTAGTTTTCTGGGTTTTGTTTAAAATTGTCTAAAAACTGTGATGATAGCAGTACTTTCATTTTTTAACTACACACTAAAAGAAAATCTTTAAACTTGACATCAAAGACAGAATTCCTACTGCTTTTGCTAGTTGCCATTATATCCTAGGAGTTAGGCTTGTCAGAGCAAGGTAGGAAATCCTCTAGAAAGCACTGTGCAAGTCCCAGCTCTCAATGTGTCTGAGTGAGATGTAAAACAGTAAACCCGATTTTTTATTTTATTCTATTGGTGGATAAAACTTCAAGATTAGTTTATAATTGACAAAAGTTTACTCTTTTCCTATGCTTATAATATCTTTATTTCTTATATTAGCACAATCTTGAGTTTCTTCACTTCTGTTATTTCTCAGTATGGGCAATTCCTATCTCATTTTTTTATTTGCAAGCCTCAAGAATTTACATACTTTTTTAGGAAACAAATAAAAAAGCTCTAGACTAGCAAGAGTTTGTGGACCTTAACATCAATTATAAAACAGATGATAAAAATAGAAGTTAAAGAAAATGTCCAGATTGGCTGTTTCTCTATAAGATCCCATGGAATTTGTGGCCTGATTCAGCATCTTTGAACACTTGGATTTGATAGTAATGCATCATCCAGAACTTGTCTGTGAATCAAAAGATGCCAGTTAAGAAAAAAAAAACAAACAAACTCCCAGACATTGTTCATTTAATTTGTATTCCATGTTTAAATTTCAAAATTCCTTTTTGTAGTGGTAAAGAAGGTGGTCAGGAAACATTTGAGAGCACAGTGGGTCCTGGCAAAAACAGTACTGCTCTGTCTAATAGACATTGATCTAAAATAGGCTAAAACCCCTGAAGCAGTTCTGGGTTATGAGCAGTGCTCTTGCTCCCTTTACAACATCTATTATCAGGCTGCGTGTTGTCCCTCCATGGAAATCCTCCAGCAATATTCAGATTAGTGAAGAGTTTAATAAAGGATGAACTCTCCTTCCTAGAAGACAATGTAGAAATGTCAGTGTTAGGAAATATTTTGAAAATTTAAATACATGCAAATACACAGAGTAAAAAAATGATATTAAATGTTTTCTCATGTGCTGTTCTTTCTCATGTAAAGGTTTTTCTGTACAACTTCTGGCATTCCTTCACTTTTTTAAAGCTTTTTTTTTTTTTAAATAAAGGAGTGCAAACAGGAACTGTTTGCCCTAGTTTTCTACCCTAAACATGTTGATGTGCAGTTTACCATAGGTTAAATCACACGAGCTACCCTTTGTGTGAACTTTTCACTGGAGTCAGATACGATCAGGAAGAACAGTTAAAGTCCTGTAAACTACAGATTAATTCTTATTGATTGCTCCAGTTTGACAGCCCCAGAGGATCTACAGCTTTATCCTACAGACAGTTACACACATGTATATCTTCATCTTCTGTGAGAAGTTATTTTGTCCTATGGCTGGAAAAAACAATGTTCCTCACCAGCTGTGGCAGTGGCTCGAGTAGCTTCATTTTATGTATATATATATATATATATATATATATATATATTTAGCAGAGTGTAGATTGTGCTCTCTCAACTGGCAAAGGAGTCAGGGGAGGAAAGGGTTAAGAAATGAGCTTTAACCAGGCCACACACGAGCTGTAGGCATTCACACCTCCCTGTTAGTCCGATCCAGATAGTGAAGAGACAGGGAGAGGTGTCAGCCTCCTGCCGGGGCTGCACCACAAAATCCTCCCAGGCTGCTGTTGACAGGCTTCTGAGGTGGCTGAGACGCCCCAGCCAAGAGAACACAGAGGAGAAGCAACCTGCAGACCGAGACTGGGCAAGCTGGGAGAGATTTAAGAACCAGCTAAGGCTTGTTTAGTTTAAGACCTGTGGAGCGGAGTAAGATGTTTTGGATGCACCAAGGCAGAGTCTGTTAGCTGGGATTTCTTTATTACGTTCTTTTTTTCTAGTGGTTCTAATATTGTGAGGTGACAAATCAGCCCAAATGTAACCATCTGCGTTAAAGCAGATCATATTAACTGCTCATCCCTTTTCAGCACGGTGCACCTGCCAGTGGTGGCTGCAGTGTAATGAGTTAGAAAACTGGCTGTCCACGTGCTCTTATGCTTGGCTGCACACTGGGAATGCAGGTATGCTGGTATGAATGGATATGTTTAATGGAATGTTTTCAGAGCTACAGAATTTTTGTCTTCATAATGATATATAAGGAGATTTTTAATCCCTCACAGTGTTTACAGCTCTTACTTCTCCAAAAGTTTTAGTGGCAGCTCGAGTCATGACATGTATAAACCAAGAAAGGAAAATGAAGACATAGTTGAGGGGAAGATAGGAATTCTTAAAGTAAGGGGGAAATTATCCTTTTTGTGTGTGTGTACAAACTCTTTATTTTGTTTTCTTGCTGGTCATTTTTGCGACAAGCAGATTTATAAGCAGCTCATGGGTGACGTTGTGCTGCAGGAATTGGGGTGCTCAAGGTGTTAGTAAATAATGAAACACAGTGTAGCTCTGCAGCAGAAATGTTACAGGTGGGGTAAAAAGCTGAGTATCTCTGTGTGTTCAGATGCTTTTCCTGGACTGGCCAGGTCTCGGTTTGGTGGTTGTTAACACCAACCTAATGATCAGGTAGGATCGTTGCTTGTTTAAAATGCTTTCTTTCCATCAAACAAAGTAGTGTCTGTAGTCGTGAATAATGATTTCCAAATGAATCCCACTGGCCAGTTTGTCCCGATGTTTATCTGAAAAAAAGACCAACAGTTCAATAATTTTTTGGTACTAAAGCAAAGCATGGACTTGTTCCAGCTGCACCCTCTGGATTACTCAGTGTTGGGTTCCTTGCAGAATTTTCCATGTAGCAGGAATTAAAAAACAATGCTTTTTTTTTTTTTTTTTTTACACCTTTTATGCTTAGGAACCACATATTAGTCAAAAATAAACACTAGTGACAAATTTAAGTTTAATATCATTTTCAATAATACTTTTGCAGACATTGAGAAAGAATACAAATTCTACCTGAAATAGTTTTAAATCTTCATGTTTAATTACTTGGGAAATCTAATTGCTGTAAATTCATAATTGCAGTCGGCTGTGCAATCTGCAGCTGATTGACAGCGCACTTAAAGGGACTCTAAAACCGGTGATGGCCACTTGAGCTTCCCTATGCTTGTAAAAGAGGTGTGTAATTACTAATAGTTAGTGTGAACATTGGGTTTCTTGCTTTCTGAGAGGACTTTACGGTAAATATATGATGTTATTATGAATTCTCCCTGTAATTAGTCACAGGAAATACCAAAAAGTAAATGAATGTTTGAGATATTAAACCCACTAATGTACACATCCTTCGATACAGATTTTTATACTCCTAGTGTTTGTTCTTGGGTGGTACAAATGTTCTCAGTTTCCTTCTTAATTCCTTTGTTTTCATGGGTTGATTGATTGTGTGTCAGATGAGGAGTTATGCCATGGGAAGCTAATTCTTATACAGTTTTCTTTCAGAGAAGTCCTACTGAAATTGGGTTTTTTGTATGAAATCATTATAGTGGGGATGACATTTAGAAGGATTGCCTTATGAATTTGGAGTCAGTGTTGCTCTCTCCTACAAATTTTAAACTTTTCAGAAGGAAATGCGTTCATGCAGCAGAATCCCATTGTATAAAAACTACTCTATTTTTATTGTGTGATTTTAAAAATTGTGGATATATATAGTTACGTGACATAATTTGTTTATTGAATTATATTTTTAAAGGAATCTTGCAAATCTTTGTTTTTATGCTAAGGACTTCTTAATTTGTTTATGCAAATGTTGAAAGTTTAGGCTCAGTTCAACTGGGTTCAGCTGAAGGTGATGAAAGTTGTAGGTCTCTTGTAAAGTGCTTCCTTAATGGCTCTTTTTCTTATATATGAAGTAGATATCCTTAAATTATTTAAGAATTCAATTTAAAATGTTTCTTCAAAAAATTGGGAATGATATACTGTGGCACTGATTGTCTAATCTGGGATGCTATTGATTGTACCCTGATGCTGACAGAACTGTTTTTCTTCCTTTTGTGGCTTTTTCACCTTCAGAACTCTCACAAGGGGACTCTGATAACCACAGCTACATTCACTGATATGTGAAATGGATAAATTAAAAATCTCCAAGAAGAGTCTGAAGTTATAACTAAATGTGTTTTTTGCACCCAAAGTTTGTAGATGTTCTTAGGGAGTCAAACATGTAGAAATTAAGTTGAGGTTTGCAATCCAAGGTCTGCCTGTGCCATGGTTCAGAGTCCACAAAGTAAGATCTCTTCTTTCATTATTAAGACCCAAAAGAATCTATTAAAAAAATATAATCTCAGTTGAATACAATTTGCTCCTGGGCCCCTCTTCCCTTTTTATCCACAATAACTACTGATTCCTGATTTCATGGCAGGACCTCATGCTTCACCACCATTCTGATTTGAATGTGTTTAAATGAATTTTCTTGTGTTTAAAAATTAAGCAGAGAAGTAAGCAAATATTCAAACTTTTTCTTAACCTGGGAGCAGTTAGAGACACTGTTCCCTGAAAAGTCCTCAGGTGGGTTTCTTAATATGTCAAAAGTGAGAAGAGTCATTGCCTTGTAGCTGCATGTTCTTCCTTTCCATGATCCCTGGACTCTTGAAGATATTGTTGGAGCAGATGTTTGACCTGTCAAAACAGCTCATGTCTCTCAGGCCATTTCCATGCCATCGACACGGTGTCAGCAGCACCTCCTGACTCCAGCTTAGAGCAGCCCCTCCAAAGAGGGGGGGAAGCAGGACGTGCTCTTGGACTCACTGGATATTTCTCCAACCCTGGAGTAATGGGAGCTGCTGCCATCTCTGTTGCTGTAGGTCCCCAACCCTGCTGCCCTTTTTGAAAACTTTGTCTCATTTAGGAGGGCTATCCCGTCAGGTTAGACCATCTTCTTCACTTCAAGGTCCTCACTTATTCCAAAGGGTTGGGGTTTTTTCCCTATTTTTTATGTGCCTTAGGTTTTACAGGAACTTGCAACTCACAAAAATGCCAGCTATGGCAGAATATAGGGTATACATAACTTAAACTCCCCAATTTCTTATGTTTATTTTGAGACTTATGCCAATTAATACATTCCCTAAAAATACACTCTTATTAGCACAGTTTGCAAATACAACAACTGAAGATCTCTTATCTAGTTGTAATTTTGTGCTTGGGCAGGAATTGGTTCAAATTTAAAAAATAACCCAAGCAAATGAAAGAAGTAAACAAGAAAATGATCCAAACTCCTACAGCCATCTGCTTGAAATACTATAGTTGAAATCTATGTAGTAGGAGACACCAGTATTTGCTTTTCAGACCAAAATGCCATTGTAACACAGTGAATAAATTAGTAGTTGTCAATTAATGAATGAATTGTGCTCTTTTATCTTTCTATTTCCCCATTGTTCTCAAAAAGACTGTGGACAACTTTTTGTTTATTTTGGGTTCTGTTTGTCATTCACAGATTATTTCAGCAAATCATTGCTGGTTGGCAAATCATTTGAGTCCCTTGCTGTGAAAATTTGCTGTTTGTTTTATGATGGGTTGGGGTTCTGTTCCACAGTGCACTTCATATGTATAGGGTCTTCTTTAGTTTGATGCTTTTACATGAAAATTTAGGAAGAGTAATTTATTGCAGTGAGAGTAGAAAGAGATTTAACATCACAAAACTGTCAGAATTGAGGTACATTTTACTTCAGTTAAGGTTATGGGACCTTATATACCTAGATATAGTTCTTGAAAGAACCGTAGGTTTATGTAGCCTGTACAAAATCAGAGACAGAATTTGTTAGAGGGAAGGAAATGATGTAATAAATTTTCCTATGTTCACTTATAATCTGAACTACTCCGGAATCACAGGTTATTTTTAAACTGCAGAAATAAATTACACAAGTGAAAGTGCAGAAATCTTGTTGCACAGTTTTTTTTTTCCCAATAATTTTCTGTTTAGAAATAGCAAAGGAAACTCCCGCATTGCTGTGGCACAGATTTTCCCCAGCACGTCTGCAAAGAGTGGGGCAGCTGGTACTAGAGGTGTTGTAACATAATGCTCCTTATTTCATAGTTACTGCTGCATACTTGAGGATTTGGAGGGTGAATGAGAGAGTTTGTACATCTTGATGGAGCCTTAATAAGCATTGCAATCTATGTTTTGTGCTGTGCTTATAATCAATAGATTTCTTTCTGCCGCAGATGGGGCAGGTGATCAATGGACTTTAACCACTTTCAGAAATTTGTGTTTTACTTTTTAAATCGCATTCCGGTTGCATGAAGCAGAGGAGTTTCTTTTGTTTGCTGGTTAGATAAAAAAAAATAAGATTTAAATACTGTGTTGTTTTTTTTTCCTTCTTTGCAAGAGGTGCATTTAAGACACGGCTTACTTTGTTTTTGTTTAATGTTTTTGCCAACTTATTGCTACCACTGTCAAAAGCCATGTGAGTTCCAGGGGAATAAAAAAGTGACCCCTCTTTAGCGGTTAGATAAAACCTCTCAGATTAGTGGGGGCATTACAATCCACCCACTGGAGATGGTGGGAAATAAACAGTGTTAGTCTGCAGTGGGACTTGACATGGGGCTTATTGGTTATACACGAAACATAATGAAAAAATGAATTTCATGAGTCCTGCTCTGACTTGGATGTCTTGCTGCTTTGGAACTATTTTCAGGCTTTTCCATCCCATGCTCAGAGACTGGGCAATACAGAGCATTTCACAGACAGCATGTTTTCAGTGTGTAGGCTGCTGTGCAACTTGCTTTTAATTGTGCTCTGGTTCTGCTCTGCAGAGCTGGCATGCTATTTGTATTACTGCCTGAGCTGTCACAGAGCTAAATCCCATGTTTGCCCTTTGAACTGAGCAGTGGTAAGATACCCTTTGCTTGGTATCTGCTCTTGGGCAGTGACTCCAGGTTTCATGCTCTTATCTGGGATGTAACTGGTAGCAGAGTTTGCAGGTAAACTATGAGAAGGTTTATGTTTCTGAGGACTGAAAAAGCTGCTAAGACTAAGTGGCAGAAAAAGAAGCTGGTTAATGCTTCTGCAAAGAGTCCTACATTTTCTAGACCTATGAGAAATCAGGATTGTCATCACTTGCACAGGTGTTAGATAGTGTGTGTGATTCACTGGAACATCACTATCAGAGGTGAAGCAGAACTCAGCTATTCAGCCAGTCTTTTGCTCTGCCTTTTAGACTCACCTGTTTGGGGGGAGCAGCCACCAAATCCTTCATCTCTGACACTTGCTTACAAATATGAAATCTATTTCCTTAAGATGAAACATTATTGTAATGTTTTAGAATGTTATCTTGTTATATAGAGTCTTAGTGGTCATTAGTTAAATACTATTAACTATTAGTATTAGTGTTAAAGTCTTGGTGTATGTGTGCTGCTCTTTATAGTGTGCATATTTAATACATAATCCAAAAATAACATTTATTAAATGTATTTACACTGCAAGTAGCTTCTCTGGAGAGGAACAGTCACTGATTTTTCCATTCCACATAGAAAGTATCATCAGGTCATAAGAAATACCTTTGGAGAAAAAGTAATCCTCTTTTTATATGTCTTGATATTATGATATTAGCTTGCTCAGGGCTTGCTTTGCATTGAAAAGAAACAACACCACCACCACCACCAACAACAACAAAACCTTTAGTCTGCTAGAAGCATCCATTATTTGCATATATTATTGATTTAAAACCTCTCAGAAGAATAACATGGATAGACTCTAGAGGAAACACGAACCTGTCTTTGACAAGCTGACTAAGTCATGGCAGTGAAGGTGAAACCTTTGTCAACAGTGGCTGCAAATGCTTCCCTCACCTGCAGGTTGTCACCGTCGCCAGGTGTGGCCAAATACCAGGAAAGGTCTTTGTTTTCTCCTGTTTGATGTTGATATGGTATCTGTCCCATGTGTGAGGAGTATCTGTCAGCAGTGAGGGTGGCACACAGAGGCCTCATTTACTTCTCAAGTAAACTCGATTGTCTGGTGTAGCTTACTTGTGACTTTTATTTGATATGCCAGTGGTCCATGTTATAGCCTCAAAAACTCTTGTGTGATGATGTGTTCCTGAGTGGAGGGTTAGATGAAGATTAGGGAGGACATCAAAGCAGCAGTTAAAATGAGGAAAGATGAGTTAAAGTCAAGTCATTAGAGATCCCTTTGAAGTATTTACAGATTAAGCCCTGTCTCTTTTAAGTGGAATACTTATCTGCCTTTCAATATTTAAATAATAAGACATGACAGGCTCTGCTTTTCTGAAGGGTTATTGTGTGCCTATGCTGTGCTGTAAAGGCATCAGGCCAGAGGCAAGAGACTTCAGTTGTGGAAAACCTGTAGCAATCCTTTAAATTCACTGCTGGAATATCTCTCTGCCAAATGTTAAGCAGACATCTTGCAAGTGAGAAGACCACACAGTACCGCACTTTCAGATGAGTGTGGCAGATGATAATGTGACACTGGCATTGGGCATGACTTTAAATGTGATACTCGTGTTTTAGGATAGATAATGGATCTTCCTGTAGGTTGTGTTAACGACATTTTACGAGAAACACATTTATTATCCCTTAGTCAAATTGAAAAACTGCCTATTCCTGCTACCTGAGCTAATCCATTTTGGCTTGCCAATCTTAATGCAATTGTTAGAACCAGCACAGGAGACCTAGTGAACTTTAACCATGTATATGTTAATACAGATGAGGGCAAACTGACTCTCAGAGTGCTTTTCTGCATAGAAAGGGACAGCTAGCTTTTTTTTGCGTGTATAGACATACTGAGAAAACTGATAACATTTCCACTAATAATTCTAAATATTCATAGCCATACCCAGAATTATTATTTTTATGGTGCAACATTAAAAAAACATAGTTTTTTTGGTTGGATCTCCATACAAAGTGCTTTTTTCCCTGGAGAACCTGCAGCACAAGAGTTAATGGAATAATAGAATAATTTATTTTGCAAGGAATTTCTTCAGGTCATCTGGTCTGGCTTTCCAAGATGAAATATAACATGAGAGGCAAATGGATGACGGGGATGGCATAATCAATATAAATGCAAAAAGTGTGCAACTCTCATCCATGTCCAAATAGGTCCAGTCACTGCCAGTGGGTGCAGTCTGTGTATTAAAAAGTAGTGGTGAGTTTTAACAAGTCCTTTGAGAGACAGCTTGATCATTAGGTGCACTGAGAAATGAGTGGCACTGAGGGGGAGGGGAGGGAAAAATAGGCCTGTTTCTGCTTTTCGTTGTAGAAAAAAAGAATAGTCACCATTTTATAACATCAAATTTATATTCTATTGAAGGGTTCCCGTGCTTGGTTTTAAAAGCAATATACTGCCTATAGGTGCTGGAATGAAATACACAGTTCTGTCAAGTAATGACATTTACTGGGAAAAAATAATCATAATAATGGCTTTGGATAATTGAAACTACATTTCATGTGAACACAGTACCCTAGACAAATACCTTCTGTGCAGTTTTACTACAGCATGTGTATTTGTCCTCCCTTGAGAGCTGTTGCCCATAATCTCTACTGAGGCACCTCTCAGGCTGTTGTAGGAGGGTGTTACTGGATTTTAATATTTGGTCTGAGAGTAGGAGATTGGCTTTAGATCAGGTGGCCTTAATCTGAGGGGGGGAACACATTTCAAAAGTAGTAATTGTAAAGTAAAGCTCCCTCTGTTTGAAAGAATCTTGAATACATACACATGCCTGCTGTGGGCACGAATCTGTCCTGACTGGTTGTCAGCAGGAACTTGATTTCATGAGAATCTCCTTTCCTAAGGATCAAAACCTCTTTTTCCTGATGGTGCAAAGTCCAAGGCCTGATAACTGAGATGTTGCTAAGTAGCTGGTGTGGTCACTTGCTTCCAGAAGTCTTTTTCAAGAGGATGAATACTGCAAAATGATTACCTGTGGTCTTAAGGACTCGTTGTTTAGTCCCAGATCAGCTAATGTAAGTTCAATATGCATCTTGGTTTTTATGGGTCCCTTTCCATAAAAACCCCTGCATTCCACACCTTCATTTTCCTATTTATTTTTTAGTGCCTTTTACAGTACAAAAAAAGGCATTTTGTTTTTTTTGTGGAAGGAAAATACTTCTTTTTGACATGTTGCCTTTCAATCCACATCTGATGTCTTTTTTGAGTTTAAAATTCTACCATTAGAGCTACAGATCATTCGTCATTGTCATTGCTGGAACTGAAGGTGTCTAATTGTAGTGCTTTTAGTATGATGAAGACTGACTACCCCCTCCCATGCTACCTCACTGCCATTTTCTACAAAGATACCTGTGGAGTTATTGTCAGGGCTTGCTGAAACAGCTGACTAAGTGCTGAGAAGCTGAATATTTTCTGTGTTTGACATTTGGTTCCGACATAAAGAAAAACTAAAGACGAGGTTACACAGCAACCTGACTAGCAAATCTGATTAAACTGAATGTGTGTCTGTGAGAACACTAGAGGTTTCTAGGAAAAGGTGATTTCCCAGACTTAACAGTCCAGTCAGAGCAATGGCTCCTGTGTCCTAAGGCAGCAGCTCGAATGTGCAGGCAGTGCACAGGCTCAATCAGTTGTGCCGAAGCTGGATCAGTGGTAGCAGTCCCAGCCTGGGAATCTTTCCTTAGGGATGCATCAGTCTCCCTGTGCATATGGAAGCTGTTACATGTGTTGGAGCTCTGAGCCTGTGTGGCTGTAGCCATGGCAGTGTGGGTGGTTTTCCTTTTTTTTTTTGAGGATGTTTCAGTTTTGCTTAGCAATAATATTTTCAGTTTAGCAAATACTCTTTGCTGAAAGGTTCAAGTTAAATTCCAAACAAAATTGCTGTATCATAATGAAATCCCCTGTGGTTTCTCCTGGCATGGGACTACTTGTGCAACTGGCAAATATTTTCTTCTGGGCAGAAGGTCGTTTTTTGGTAATGGGTGCATGACACATAATTTTCAAGTTAATGCAGTTTTCTGCTTGCAGCAATTAAAGGCACAATATTTGGCATCATTCCTGCTAAAAAATATACCTTAGAAGATTGCTTTTTAATGACTTTTTTTTTTCCTAAATTTAAACATGTATTTGGATCATAAATGAAACAAAATGATAACTTTATAACATACCTTTGGAAACTATACTCAGACACAAACTTCTGGCTTCTCCCTGTCAAACACAAAGTGCCAGGCAAGAATTTCTGTTACATGAGGGAAATACATACAAGGAAATCACAGAATTCTTGCAGATGTTTAAAAGGGAACTGGAAGGTCTCTGCTGTTTCAGAGCCTTATGTGTGTCAGATGTTGTACTTTATGTTGTGTGAAATGTTGTCCCCTAACGTGGAGATAACCATCAGTATCACACAATATGAAAACTTATTAATCATTCATGTATCTTGTATTGACTGTTTCTAAATGGTATCTTAATATATTATCCAGAAGATACAGGCAGAAGAATTCTGAAGAAGGCTGTAATTTATGGTGAGAATTCCTATTTTTTTCTGTGTGGGTTTTCAGGTTGCCGTGAGCTCTCCCTGCAGAGGGCACAGCTGAATGGCCCTCCAGCAGTTTCCTGAGAAGTAACACTTTTGTTTTCCATTCTTTTTGCCACTTCTCTCTAAAACTGTCAGCAATTTTTTTCCAGTGGAAAGCAGGAAAGTGTCTGTCTCATTGCTAGGTGAGGTGGATTGGTAGATGAGTTGCTTATTATGTGTCAAGTGAGACAAGTCCACACACCATCTTCCTTGGCAACAAACCTGGAGTAGGAGCCTCCAGCTCCCAGGATGGGGGACTACATATAGCTCAGGCTGAGAAGAACAGGAAATAATTGCTTTGTGAGAGTATCTGTACTGCATGGTGGGACATGAGGGGCTTCCAGGTTGGTCTGCCCAAGGTGTTGGGGTGGGAGAGCACTTCCTTGGAATGGTTATTAAAAGCTGAGACTGTCTAGCTGGATTTAATGCAGAGTTTCTATTTTAGCTTGCTCTGTTTTACTGTTCAGCTCTGTAGCAGGATGTAAGTGAGGAATGCTGGCTGTCTGTATTCCAGTTCTCAATCTGTTTGGGATTTAGCTGTTTGGGGAATGATGTTATTGAAACAGAAAGTTTTCCTCTTTCGGTGCCTTGTGTTACTCTCATTGTTTTTGGAACTAATGGAGGACGCCGTTTACCCACCTGGAGCTTTCTCTTCCAATTATATTTCTAAAAACGAGTTTTGCAAACATGTCAGACTTGTTATATACACAGTAAAACTGTTCCCTCAAATTATAACTCATGCTACTAAAATATGTGACTCCCTCATATACATTTCGTCTACCTGCCTTTTTTGTTTCACTTGGCAGATAGAAGGTGGCAAGAAAAGTCTTTAGGATAAATCTTCAGATTGGAGTAGTCAGAGCAGCCTAAGGGAATTTAGGTGTCCAAATCCCTGTCCCAGCCAGAGGCTTTAAAACAGTATTTTTTATTCCTGCCTATCAGCTCATCAGCAATGATGGAGCCAGATTAAGTCTTTCCATTCAGTCAGGTTTTGTGGGCTAATGTTTGCTAAGTGTTTGACACTGAGCCGCTGGCTTTTTTCTACAGCACCTGCTGTTACACCCCAGGGGTTTCTCAAGCCAAATGCTGGTCAGGCCCACCTTGGCTTCATTGTCAGGTCAGCTAAGTCCAGCCCTATATGCTACTTGTAAAGTATAATTTGCCAAAAATACTGTTTTTCTTTTTTTTTTTAAGATTAATTTTTCCACTATTGATTTTTATTATAATGAGGAATTATAGTATATAAACAAAAACTGGTAGTGGTTACAATAAATTGATTTTCCTCTTGTTTATATCGCTGAGGATTGTGCCTGTAAAATTTTTTATTGACTACAGCATTGTGGATGTTTCATTAAAAACATTCATCATTGTATGCTGGTGTCTTTTATTATGTCATAAAACTGCAATGCTAGATAAAGCCAGATTTTTCACCCTGCTCTGAGTATAAGGCTTAAATCCTACTTTCCTTTCAAAAAGGTAGATAGGTAGCTTTCTTACTGGCATGATTAGTGCTAAATGTTACCAACTTCAGCCATATTCCTCAGGGAAAGATGAAACAAAATTCAGTGAGATGGTTTTGAGGTGGAATTCTTCATTTTAGTCGTAGTCTCTACCATCAGATAGGTAGCGTAAGACAGTAAATCTGTTAACTGACTTAAAGAAAAAGAGCTGCTTGATTTAAATTTTATTGTTCAACAATGTTGTGTAATTAGATGGGAAAGCAGCAAAGTCCTTTTATTAGAGATGTCTTTGTAGACAGTAGCCATGAAAGCCGCAGTGGTTGATGCTAATTACCATATTTTGTTTAAACTTCCATCTAAATGAAAAGATCATTCAATTCCGAAGCTGCAGCCATACAAAAACCACAAGTGCAGTTGAATTGCTGCTGCCAAGCAGATGGGGCTTTGATCAGAAGAAGTTATTTGCAGCTTTATTGTCTGGCTGCCAGGGTGGGGCTTGTATTGAACCACCTCACCCAGAAGAAGAGGAAGGGGAGAAATGAGTCTGATCTGAGCTAAGTTCATGGGAGAATGAATTTTCCCATTCTTAGATTATTTTTGCAGATGAAAATCCTTGAAAAGAACAGCAGTAAGATACTCGATATTGGGCTGCTGTAATGTGTAAGATGGTTTTGGTAGGAAGAGGTTGGTATGTTATTAGAGGAATAGAGAGTGTTGGGCACAGCTGATTGCATATTTTTCCAAGGTCAAGTCTCTGTAGAGCATATGACCCAAAACTTGCACTGCTGTACTTTTTCACTGATGTATTTCATATTGTGTGGGACAAAGACTTAGCAGCTTCACACATCTGAGATGCTTCCTGCAAAGACAGTGTGAGAAACTGGTCTCACAATGCCACAGGGAGAGTAGGAGTGGGATAAGTGAAAAGGAATGCAGGAGAAGGGACAGCAGTGTGCTAAAAGTTTAGTGATTTGGGTTTTTTTTTCCAGCTATGTATTATTCTTGGAATGTATCAGGGGATTTTTGATTATGCCAATTTACTGATACTCATTTTAACAATGAGTGCAGAAGGAAGGAGGTAAAAGATCAGTACAGATGAATTATACTAAAGTATAAAAGTAGAAAGACCACTGTAGAACAGGACTATCCTGAGCAATACATAGCAAACCTATTTTCTATTTTTAAATTATGTTGATTGTTCTCAATCTTTTCTTCCAGTGAACATAAAAGCCTAAAAGTAATAATTTATGATTGTTTCTGTGATCTTGTTGGTCAAAAGGGCTGGCTATGAACATGGTCTTATTTTGACCTGTACCATAACTATCTAAATTCAGCCATTGAAGTTTCTCAAGCAGAGAAAGCCTTTCACATGCAAAGAGAGAAAGGAGGGGAGTGGGGGGTAGGGGAAAAGCCCAAATCAAACCCAATAACTCTGAATTTCTTCAGTGTTGCACTACAAATACTTTAGCAGAACAGTGTCATTTCTGAGCAATTACAGTTGGGAATATTCTGAGGCCACTTTAGAAGTTCGGGGTTTTTACTGTTTTTCTGAGGTGATAGTCCTGTTTGTGTCCCTGTTAGTACATGCTGGTGCTCAGAGTGTTTAGGATTTGGCCATGCATATGAAGCTTCATAAGGGTTTACACCCAAATAACAGTACATTGTCTTAAATTGGTCTAAATCTTGAAATCTGTGTGATTAGCACACTTGAAGTGGATTAGAGATAAAGCTGTAGACTTGTGGAGACTGACTTCCATTTTCACTTAGTTGATAGAAACTCAAATCAAATCAAACCCCTTAAAACCTCCAAACCCAATAATTTTTTATATATTTTGCCTTTTTTTTCTTATAGTCCTTTCTTTTTATTTTACAGTTTCACTTCTTGTCACCTCTGAAATCATCTCCATGATGCTTTACATATAAGAGGATTTCAAAAGAAAATGTTATAACAATCCAGTCTTTGTGTCAGACTATCTTAAAAAAAAGCATGAGAAAGTCTAAAGTCAAAGGCTAGTTCTTAGCACTTAGAAATTTTAATCATATTATATAAGTCAAGCTTTGTTTTAGAAGCACAGCAACACAGATGTCGTTGTTCTAAGTTGAGTGTTCCTCCTAAAAGAAATAAATATGAAAACTATTTGTGTAGTAAAAAAAGGAACCTAGATTTGTGTTAAATCAAGCAGATATTGGGTGCAAATTCCTAAGCTTGTTTCATAATTTTTAACCCTTCCCACTTTGTCTCCCAAATGAGACCATAATAGAGAATAAGTTCCAGTAGATTATGCAGTGGAGTGTTATCATGAACATTAGCAATCTGCTGTTCTAAGGGTGGTGAACATAGAGTTAAAGGAATTTAAAAGGATGTCCCACCGCCATGGTAATGAAAGAGACACCCAAATCTCCAGACTTATGTAGAGCTAACATGCTAAAATTACACAGTATTTTGTATTAATCTGATTTTCTGAAAGATCTTAGAGGAATTTGAAAGCTTCCAGGGCATAATTTTCGGAAAGTCTGTTAAACTATAGGATAGATTCCTCCCCCCACCACCACCTTGATGGTGAATAAGCAAAATCTTTTTGTCATATTTTTGGCAGCAATGTCACTCAAAGAAAAAACAAAAGACAACAAAGTGGGGTGAGGGGTGGGGAGAAGACAGAAATCTTTCAAAACCTGCCTTCTGTGAGTTTTGGGTTTTCTCCAGGCACAGAAGGCATCAGTGGTGGTGGTGGAGAGAGAAGGCATTGGTGCCAGGCAGAAACTTTGGGGGTTTTGGTTGTTTTGGTTTTTTTTCATGGTAATGGGGGAGTTTTGATTTCTCTCAGCTGTAGAATTTGGTCTAACAAGAAGGTGTGGGTAAAAGCCTCATGTTTTGATCACATACAGCTTGAATTCAGTGTTTTACCAGCATAACTGAAAAGTCCTGCTGTCTTGCTCCTGAGAAACGTGTGGTGCAGTGCCTGGATAAACAGGGCTGGGTGTCTGGTGAACACTTGGGTTGGGCAGTAGGACACATTGGAATTGCTCCCAGAGATGAGCCTGTTGCTTCTTCCTCTGTCACAGCCTCGTGCCACTGAAGTAACTGGTGCACACTGGGGTGTGTGCAGACAGTCATGGCTGTTGGCTCTTGAGGATTTCATCAAATTTCTTTGATCTGTAGAACAGTTTTATCAGCAAAATGTTCAGATCAGTCCTCAAACTGAATTTTCAGATTATGTATTACCGTATAAACGAAACACTTTTTGCTATTGAAATAGTCCCTGACATGCAGCTAGATGCAGTTCTGAACTTTTCAAAACTGAGACTGAAAATTTTTTAATGTTGAACTTGTGGTAAAGAATAATACACCTCCATATACTGTATTATTTAAAGACCTGTGCAGATGGCAAGTCCTTCCACTGATCTGGAGCAGGAAGCCAAGGGCTGACATTGCAATTTGTTATCTTGACAGTACAATGGGTGTTGCAGTCTAATTTGCAGTTTTAAGAATTAATGGTGAAGTGATAAGAGGTGATAAAGATCACAACCTGTGTGAAGTAACAAGGACCAGGACAGAGATGTGTCATTTACTTTGATGTAAATAAGGTATTTATTCTGCACTGCTCTGGTAGTTCACCTGAGGTGAAGCAAATGTAGAAAATCTGGAAAAGCATGTTTATGAGCAGGAGTATTTACCATACCTGTCCATTTATCTGCTAGAGACCAATATATCTCTCTTGCCTGGTTTATATCTTTATATTTCAATATTTTTACAAGGATAAAATCAAAATTATTAGCTAGAGAGCACTATACTTACGTAGCTTGTTTTATTTTTGCTTTCTTTTTTGAAATTCAGGGTATTTCGTGCATCATTATCATAATGACCTCTCAATTCACAGTTTTCTGTTCTTCTTAATGATTAATTAAGGAATATAAGGTGACACCTTTGTGGCTGCTGTAGTGATAGTTTGAACATAAGAAATGCAGTTTTCTTTTAACCAGAAACAAACCAAATTCCTGGTCATGTGTAAGTAATCTAGAGCTGGCAGCAGTTCGGACAAGAACTTCCCAAATTGTTAAGGGTGGATTACAGCCATCTGGCATGTTTTCCTCAGTTATGCAATGTCATGTAATACAGTAGCTGGATGATTTTACCATATTTTGGGGGGCTACGTAAGTACTTGAAAGCTTTCATGCAGTGACTTCAGTCTTTTTAGCTTCTCAGGAAATAGTTCTATTTTTGAGCGCTCGAGTTTAAGCAGTCTCTGTGAAAAGCATTAAGGATTACTAAAGCAAAAGGCTCTCTGGGTTATGGATTTTGTGTTCCTTAATTTCTGCAAAGCTGGTGGTGCATTTTTGGATGTTTTCTGATTTAGCTGGGGAAATGAGTGTTCCACGGGCTGAGGGTTAAATTACAGTGTATACATGCTTTCGTTCAGAGCTTCAACCTTTAGGTTGCCAGCTGAGGCTCAGAGGATTCCTATAGAGCTCAAAGTTAGACATAGGTACCCCCAGCAGGTGATTGATAAAGTAACAATAATTATAACTCTAATTGCTCTCCAGAGGAGTATACCCATATCCATATAGGAAGCACTCTACGCTCTGCCTTCCATGGGTGAGTGCTCAGTGAAAGGACAGGAAAATTGACTGTCCTGGTTTTGAACACACTCAAATATTGTGGGCTCTGGACTCTCAACCACACCTCTGCTTCCTCAGACTTTCAGAGCTTTTGATGATCTCATTTTATAAACATACTTGTTAACACCTCTGAATCACAACAGTCTGGTGTGGAAAGGTTGCTCCATACAAGATTGTAATCTCCATGATGTGTTTTAATGTAGATTTTGTCTATTCAGTGGCTGTCGGTGTCCCCACGTGTAGTGAGTTGTGATTAGCTTCTGTTTTCTGCACAGCAGGATTTTCATTACATAATGAAACAATACTTGTGCAAACAAATGGTCCTCATATTCATGGCAAATCTGCCACTCGTTTCAAAGTGAGTCTACTTACAAAACAGCCTGAGAGTAACTAAGGAAATAGTTTTAAAAATACCCATCCTGACACTTTGTAGTAGTTTTGTAAACTTTCACCAAAACATAAAAATTTGACACAGAAAGCTTGAGTTGGGTATCAGTAGAACATTTAATCTGGTAATATGGTTCTGTGATAGATGTGTGAAAATGCATGTTAATCTAATTTTCTAAAAATAAGAAATAAAACTTAAAATAACAGGTCCTAATCTAAGGTTTTCCTCCATTTTACTAACACTATTTATTTTGGATTAGGTTCACTAGAACACTGAATAGTTTTACTAAATTGATCCTTTTTGCTCTGCTATAAGAAAATCTACCTGGTGAGGTGCTCAAAGAGGTGTAGGTAACTCATACATTGAGAATTACCATCTTCTAAGAGAGAATCTAATTGTGCATTTAACCAATTTCAGGACAATTTCCTTATTTAGAGAGAACTTTACTTTTGCAGAAGAGGCCTGGAGGGACAGACTGCAAAGGAAACGTGGAGAGCTTCCTCCAGGTTGTTTTGTTAAGGAGTATTTTTCCCTTACAAGACTTCACAGGACTACTCTCTTCTGTTGGCTCAAGGTCAGCAGTGACTTTCCTGGCTTGCTTGAAGCACAGCAGTAATGAGAACACGCTTCTGGAAATGCCTTTGTTGTCTGTTGCCCTTGGAACTAGTCCTTAAAAAGGGGTTTGTCCTTAAAAGTGTTGAGGAGCAACATTCAGCCTCAGCTAAATTGCTTTTCCTTAGATTCACAGATTGTGGGGTGGGAGAGTGCACATGTTCCTTAGACTTTCTGCAGGTTTCTGCCTCTGCCTCGTCCCTTGCTGACCTTGGGGAGGTTCCTGGCTGGAGCCAGCACTGCAGTGCTGCTGGCACAGGGAGTGGGCAGACAGGGAGATCCCAGCCTGAGACGCACCAGTGTGCATCTGCTGCTCCTCAGTATTTCCCAACTGCAATTCCACTGGAGTTTTACATCAATGAAAACTTTGGTACACTGTCTTGAAGATTAGTTAATCCTGTCATTGTTTTAGTGCTGATTTGCTAATGCAATTAACAGGTATTAATCCCCATGTTTTTTAAGAAAAGAACAATAATAGATTTCCACATCAGCTTGTTTTTTTCCAGCATCTTTCCTGAGCTATTCCATTATGGCAAGATAGTACTAAATGGAGATATCTGCAGTTCTACTTGGTTTAAAAAGTCCACCATTTAATTAGAAACAACTGAAGGGGCCCTAAAAATAAATTTGAATTGTAATCAGCTTCTTAACATATTTCAGGTACCTGTACCAAATATTGATTTTCTTTTTTTCTTTTCTAATTTCCATATTCTCAAAGCAACACTACATCAATTTACAAGTTCAGTTGTCAGCAGCATGAATTAATGTTATCAATCAATCTATCTCCTTCCATAACGTGATTTTCTAGAGCCTGCATTTTGCTACGTTGTAGTGAAAAAAAGCTGATACCTTATTTGGCTAAGGGATGGTTTTTATTTATGTTTTTTATTTATGTTTTGGCTACTTTTCCATTTCTTGTTGCTCAAATTGGTTATAAAGGGTCCTACAATTAATGTTTTTTATTTTTTTTCCCATCAACTTTTCAAGCTACATGCCTCATGGTCTCAGTGTTACATAATTAATCAGATCTTTAATTTAGTTAACTTTTAATAGATAGATATGTTTAACATTAATTTTAAAAATTCATAAAGATACTATCTTGCACTGAGGAATCAAAAATTTTTCTGTATTTTTTTTGGTAAAAATCTGTAGATCTGAATTGGGCTTTTCCTTGGAATTTCTGAGGGTGTTGTTTTTAGTTCTTAGGATGTTTATGTTTTTGTGGGAGTTTTTTGTTTACTTTGTGGTTTTGTTTGTTTTGTTTTCAGGAGAAACACCAACACTTTTTTTGTTTAGTAAACAAACCCTTTTCTGCAGTGAAAATCTGTAAATATATATAGTTGCACTACACTTAGAAATGCCGGTTGAATTGTATTTAATTTTTTCAACTCTCTGGATCCACTTTCAGAAAAACAAACAAACAAACAAACAAAAAAAGAGAACGTTTAAGAGTTCCTTATTCCATTCACATTTGAGTGTAACTATCTAGCAGTCCAGAAACACATTCACATGTACCCATGTCTCAATAGCAAGGTTTCAAATGTTTCAAAAGCAAACAAGCAATTATTTAAATAATAAAACCAACACCTGCTTCTTAAAAGCCCAAAGCAAAGAAAATACAACGCCCCCTGCAAAAACCCAAAGCCAGACACACACTCTTGGGAAGACATGAGTCACTGCCTCGGGAGTTTGCTGACGTGAGAGACAGTTCCAAGCTCTCCAGCTGAACAATACACAGTCCTGCTCACAGAGTTCACTCTAAATAAATGTGCTTTGGCGAGTGCCTCTTTACTGAACGTGCTTTTTGTTGGTTTTAGTTTTTCTGTAGCATCCTCCTCCTTTCATCTTTTAGACTTTTGAATGCATTTTTGAGAGCGTGACGTATTTTTTTTTTTTTTTAAAAAAAAGCTTTAGGCATCCTGTATGTGTGACTTTTTATTTTTTTTAAACCTAAGAAAATTGTAAAGGATCTTGTCAAAGTTGAGTTCTTTGTGTTGATCTAAAGAGCTTCAGTTAAAAGCTTTTTGAAGTGTGTGGCAACTGCAGCAGCAATTTATATGGATGGGAGATCAGCTATATAATAAATAACTAGGTGCATATATATAACTTCTGAAAGCCTGCTATCTTGTCTATTAAATAACTTTTTTTTTAATTAAAAAAAGCCTCTAATTAACCATGTGGTAATGTTGAGGTATGATTAAGGGAAGTTTCATTTGAACTAGAGTTCATTTATTTTCCAATGTGAACACAGTTTGACAACATACAATTTAACTCAATCTCTGAGCTGAGCTTTCTTCACGGCAGTAATATTATTACAGCTTAATGATAGAGCTGCTGACTTACAATTCACCTACCATGCAATTACAGAGCTTCCAGAGTGGCCTGTTCTCCTCCCTGCTCCACTGGCAAAGTCCTGTGGGTGATGCCCCAGATGGTGCTGACACTCTACAGTCACGGTTGCCTTCAGCATCCCATGGCAAAACATTTTAGGGAAGAGAGGTTTGTGTTCCTAAATGATTTCTGGAGGGAAGGATTGAGTACTCTACCTCTATAGTGTCAGGTTTTAACAGGGAATGCTGGAGTTCTAAAACTAACAGTGAAATCTCCCTCCACGCCCTCCACCATCACCTCCTGTGACTGTGTCCTCAAGCTTTGCTTGGCTTTCTTCCCTCATAGAAGAAAAGCAGCATTTTCTAGAGAAGTGGAAACAGTTGAAATGCATGCAGTTCAGCACTGTGAAATCTTAATACCATGCAACTACTATTTTAGATAGAAACTCGTTGATCTTTCAAAGGAAAAGAGCTCTTGGTCTATCCAGTTTCGTGTACTGGCTCTTCCTGGTGTCACCAAGTGAGGTATGTGACAGCACTCCTTACCAACAAGCAGTTCTGCTGTTAAAATCTTTGGATCATGGCATCGAGGAAGAAATTCATTAGAACTGAATAGCTTGTAAGCAGGAATGCTGTGTTGCAGGCTATGTGTTGATCCAAGTAACTGGAGGGAGGAAGGAAATTAGAGTTTACAAAGTCCTTATTTGAATTCCACTACAGAAAAACGTTAATTTTTCCACTCTCGCTCTCCACAGTTTCCATTAAATGTCCTCTCCTCTCCATGAATTCAAGGAAACTCAAGCTGTTAACTGGCTTGTAGGATGTTTTAATAGCATATCAGAGTTTGTCTCAAGCTAAATGAAGACTAAAATTTGGGAAGCAGACTCACCTTAGAAACAAAACAGATAGTAGCATTAACTCCTAAGAAAAGTAGGTTGATATAATGAAAATTCTGCCTGGCTCTTAGCTACATCCATATGAACAGGACCATTTGATTGATGACTTAACGTGTAACTCCAAAGGTGAAAAAACAAAGCAGATCTCTGACTGCACACGCACTTAATTTTCATTTTTGAGGTTTGGAGCTCTGCTGTGATAGAGATACAAAAGAAATCCTGGTTCTCAAAGTTTGGGGGCCTTTACACTAAAATTGCACATAACAAAGGTGACTCTATATTAGTCCTGAATAGTTTTTCCTTCTTTCCCTAAATAAATTAGTATAGTTTTGTTTCATTTCTTTTTCACATCTTTAAAGTTCCCTTATGTCTTCTCTGTGCTGATATGGTAGTGACACATTTCTAAATTTGCTCATCTTGATCTCATTCAAAATTTACATGCTTCCTGAATAACAGCTCTCCTCACTTTACTCCTCATCCTTGTTCTTCCATGACCTGCTGTCCTTGTGCCATGGCTTAACCCCAGCTTGGGAATGAGCCCCACTCAGTCTCTTGCTCACTCCCCCCAGTCAGAAGGAGGTAAATCAGAAAAGTGACAAAATTCGTGGGCTGAGATAAATACAGTTTAACAGGAAAAGCAAAAGCCATACATGCAAGCAAAGCACAACAAGGAATTCATTCACCACTTCCCACGGGCAGGGAGGTGTTCAGTCATCCCCAGGACAGCAGGGCTCCTTGGGACAACAACACCATCACTCTGAATGTTCCCCCCTTCCTTCTTCCCTCCAGCTTTTTTGGGGTCACTGTCCTGGCTGTGTTCCCTCCCAATCTTTGTGCACCCCCAGCCCACTCGCTGGTGGGAGCACAAGTCCTGACTCTGTGTAATTACTGCTCAGCAGTAACAAAAACATCTCTGCATTCTCAACACTCTTTCCAGCACAAATCCAAATCATAGCCCCATATCAGCTACTACGAAGAAAATTAACTCTATCCCAGCCAAAACCAGCACAACTTGTTGGAGCAGCTGTTAGTACAATACCACCTTTCCCCCCATCTGGCAGACAGATGGGCTAATCCACAAAGAGCTACTATTTGTTCATGGATCAATTTTCAGAGTCTAAAGTGACAACCTTCCCAAAGATGCTGAACATGTCTATGCCTGGGCAACGTTCCACAAAACAAGAAAAGTCTTTCAAGACTTTTAAATATTCCTCTCTTTCTCAGAATAGGAAGAAAGACAGCCCACAGTATTTTTTTTTAAATTAGGAGGTTGTTTTGTGCACCCACTTATGCAAGTGCCTCTGCATTTTTTTATTTCATTATATGTTTTTAAAAGAGAGAATATTACAAAAGGAAAAAGTACTTACTCTTCTCTCATAGACAGCAGCAACTGCAGTAGTTTAGGTATTTTACAATTTCAGCAAGAATTGTGCCATATCAGAAGACTGATTATGCTTGTTTGAATTGACCTATGATCTCTTCGATTTTTCAGTTTTCCTGCTGGCACTTCTGCTCTTAATTTAAATATCTGGGCTTTGTTGCCTGTTGAGTCACTATATCCTTGTTGTATAAATATGATGTAAAACATTTTTATTTTATTTTTTTTTTAAATTTTAGAGAAGTACAATTTGGGCTACAAGTACCCTTAGTCTTTCAGAGTCTAGTTAGCAGTGGAATGTATGCTGTAGTATATCTGACATTGCATAAACTGCATATAAATCATCATAAGAAAAAGCTCTATTGGAGGGCTGCTTGTTACTTTATGAACCCTATCTTTAAATCAATTGTAACAGAATGAAATATAAGTGAATAATAGTTTTCAGGTGTATATTTTGAGTGAGTTAAATAATGAGATTGTTTTCTTTGTTTTCTCAGACCTTGAGCTTCTCTTCTAAAAGAGAGTCAGTGGGATTCATTCCCCTTGACAAACAATAAGCCAGACCAGTATCTGGGCTGCAGTCCATGTTGTTTTCCTCCACAGAGATGGTATCTCTCCTGTGAGCCCTGTGCATCGTCCCAGGTAGGGCAGCCAATGCTTCACAGAGGATATTAACAGAGAGCCTGCAGATACTGCAAGTTGCTGGAAAGTGGCCCTGTAGGGCCACACTTTCACTTCACAGCATAGGATGTCACAAGGGCTGTAAGAGGTTTTGAGGGAGGAGTGGAATTGCTCTCCTGGCCCACGCGCTTTGTGTGCTTTTCACCTTTGTTCACCATCTGTCCTTGCTGGAGCTGACGTCTGCCATCTGAGCGCTGCCTCCCTCATGCTTAATTCTCTGAATAGATGCTTATGGCACCCTCAAAAAAAAAAAAAAAAGCCCTCAGCAAACCAAAGACAATCGGGTGTCTTTGTGAGGCACACACTTCCCTGTCCCCGTGGTGCTTTTGAGCGCACACCCTTCCGAACAGCCTTTTGTGTGCTCAGACCCCAGATGGCTGCCTGCAGTCACAGCCTTTAGCAGAAGAATCATATTCAAATTGTCTAATGGATAATAAACTGTACTGACTTTGCTTTTGATGTGAATGGATGTTTTCAAGTTGAGGAAACAAAAGATCTCCTGGGGAAAATTGCTGGAGATATGAATTGTTGTAAATCTTGAAGGGGGGTGTGGGGTAAAGCTGAATAAATTACAACTACTTATTGGGTTTGCTGAGGAAACAAGCACTGCAGAAGTTGACATATCATAGAATTAGTAGAATATTTCTTAAATCCTATTTTCTAGATTATTGCGGCTAAGCAACTAATACAGACTTGGTTTTGTATGTTCTGAATTCACATGGGCCATATTTGATACCTAGAATTCTTAGCAGTTTAATTTTACTGAAACAAAATGCTTTCAAGAAGACTTTGCAGTTGCTAGAATATTCCCAGAAATTTCCAATGGCAATAACTGAAAACCTTTGAGGCTCTCTTCCCTCTCCTCTGCCCTTCAAATCAGGGAACAGAAAAATGTGATTAATCCTGAGAGTTTCAGATGGAGTTTCCTGAAGATATTAGTCAGACTTAAATGTTATCTTTGAGTAAGTATTACAGGGTTGGAAAACAAAGTTGTGGGGTTTTTTGTTTGGTTGGGTTTTAACATGATGAAAAAATGAGTCAATGTAAAATGTTTTTAGCTCTCTGAAGCGTGTTGTTAATACATGTTTTTCTAACATCTAAACAGTTTTTTAACCTTTTTAGAAGTAGTAATTTTCACCAGGCTTTTTAACATAGGAGGTAAGATTATGAAGTAGTAAAACTCTTAGGTGTATCTAACATTCCCTTAATATTTTATACATATAGACAGATATATATATGAAAACCTACAAAATAAAGGATAAAACAAAGGTGAATGTTTGGAATGTGCTGAGTAACAGCAGTAATGTATTTTTATTGGGAGGATGTGAATAAATCTGTCTTTGATACAGCTTCCAAAACTTTTGGAAAATGCAGAACTTCTCTTCCAGAAGTAAAGCAGAATGCAGGATAAATTCTGGCTTTTCAAAGAGAGCGATCTTTTTTGGACCTACCTCTTCCTTTGTTTGATAGTTACATTTTGGAATCTTATGTAAGTTACCCACCAAGCATTTTAGGAAAGCAGTTTTGAAACAAAAGCAGTCTTTTTCAGTTAAAACATTTCTGGGTGCTATGTATGAGAAATATATTATTATTACTTACATTTCCAGAAATACATAGTGGAGAAGTCTGGGCGACAGACCCACTCGTGTTAGCTCATGACAGGATTTGAAAGAACAGCTAATGTGCTGTGGTTTTACACACTCAAATTGCCTTTGGTCCGAAGTATGAACCTCTTGGCTTTCCACAAGTAATTATTTTGGGATGTATTCGCATTAAAAGGAAAAGATAGGAGAATGCAGTCACCTCTTGCTAACTATAGAGTCAAACCTTTTCCCATGGGAGGCCACAAAGACCTATTCTCTCACAGTCCCAATGAACAAGTACCAATATTAGCAGAAACAGCAGTAACATCTAATCTGAATTTCCTTCACATGCGTTGCAGCTGAGCTGACCAAATGATCTGGGGGGTTGGGTCAGTCATGATTTAGTCTAAACCAAGCTGAGATGGTATTGATGCATCAAAGAGACTTAAGTGAGCTAATGAGGATCCACTTGCACCCCAAACTCATTGTGTCACTGTCCTTTTGCAAAACATTATGGACAGCATCAGCAGTCTTGTGTACTGACTTGGTTTGAGGTGTTCCTGTGACAGCCATCATCCCAGACTCTATATCCATCTCTTTCAACTGGAAAAATTGTGTTTGAAATTTACCTTCCTAGAGTTGCATATGATTGTTGCAACATACTCCAGGCAGAGCAGGGTAGTAATACTGCTTGAAAATTAAAGCCACTGCTAAAGATGATTACAATCATTACTGGAGTTCAAAGTGGAGACCACAGACTCTCATGATGTCAACCAGCCACCAGTCAGGTTCTGATGGGGTTTGTGGCATTGTAATGACTAAAAGGCTCTAATGTAGTTTTGAAGCAAGTTCTGAGAAAACTCCTGTATGTCCTGGACTGCAGCAGCCAGCAGAGGTACAGACTCTCTGGGCTTCCCAAACAGGAACTGCCTCCTCAGAGATCAGTCTCAGACAGAGGTTTCTGTGTTGCAATTTAACCACTGGAATTTGTCCTTTAGGTTGTGCAGAACCTTAAATAAGTAAGTGGAATGAGTTTTGGATTGTTTTTAGTACAGTAATAACTTTTGCCATTGTTTGTGGATTGATTATGTTGCATCTTCTGAGATGTCCCTTCCTTGTTTGCTGCTGGCACAGGCCAAAGAGTCATTACAGTGTTTAAGAAAAAGCTCTTCCCTAAAAACCTTGGACTGTCTTGTTTCTCTGTTGGTGGAAACTTACAGTTGTCTATGTCCCACTAAATTTTACATGAGGGAATGACTTGAATACCAGCTCCACAGAGCAATCAGCTACTTTAGATAGTCCTTGAGACCATGAGCTCTGACGAAGATAACACTGAGGAAAAGGAAAGGGAACTTGAGCTGCTTTCTTCTTACCTGAGACCATTGTGTTTGTGTAGTCTGATTTTTTTCCCCCTTATCTGATGTGTTTGGGGAAGAGACTTGACTGTGTTATAGGACATGAAGCACATACTAAGCTTCGGAAATACATCTGAGGCTGTGAATAGCTCTGGTTTTGGATAGGTGGACTTTTGACATTTTAAAATAGGCTGCTTTTGCATTCTTAAGTATTTCTGAATGTCATCCTTATTTCTCAAATGGGGTATGCAGGATCTTTATCCTCTGTTTAGAATCTTTGAACTAATGAAACATTTATGCAAGTGCTGACTTCCTAACCTCTGTGGGGTTTTGTCATTGTGGTTTTAGGGGGATGAACTCCAAGAAGGTAAATTCTAACCTCTGCCCAACGGCCTATGGAAGCACATCTCAGTCTCAGTAGCAAGCTGTCAGTTCATTAGGAGATGCACGTACTCTAGGTTCCTGGTTAATGGTTTTGGAAGGCTCCAAGGAGTGGTAAAGTCCAAATTCATGGCTTCTGGTGTATGGCCAGGTCAGAATGAAAAGTTTTGAAAGGCATGTGCTTCTGTGTTTCTCTGGATACTTTCATACAAATGTCCAGCATTCATGGAAGCAGAGATTTAGGACTGGAATACTCTTAAGGTTTAAACATCTTGAGTGGGAATTTTGTGGACTTTGGACAACTATAGCTAAGGTCACATATTCTCCTGTGGATATTTAAAATATCCAAACTATGTAAAATATCCAAATATCTAAAACAAAGATTTTCATCATAATTCTCAATGTTGGCTCCCCCGTAGGCATGATGACTTTAGTATTGCTGTACCTAAGAGGTCTGTTAGAAATAATATGGGTCCCTTAGGCACGATAAATGGAAAATATGATACAATGGAGCATAGTTCTTTACAATAGATAAACCTCAGTTGTATATTTGTGCTGTCTTATGGACTTGAAGGTGGGCTTTGTCCATACTGTCCATTCAGCTGATAACCTTTTCTTTGTGGCCTTGCTAAACTCTCCCCTCTACCTTTACCTGGAACTTGCACAAAAAGATTTAGTTGATCTAAATCAACTTTCTTTTTCCTCATCTTTTTTTCTCAGCTGCACTTACTGTTTCATGGACAGCAGTGAACAGCTTTTACTCTCAACTGTCTGCCCAGCAATTCCAAGGTGATCAGAGAGGCAGAAGATTTCTCACCTGCCCCTCACCACCTAACCATGGTGTTTCCCAGTCAAGTACAATGTATATTATTCTTAAGATTTCCTTTCGGACTCTGATTTTTATTTTGTGAGGTAATTTCAAACCAGTGGAAGACTTCAGAGAATCTGAGTAATGCACAATGCTTATGATACAGCCTGGGTTCTGCCACCTGTGATGTGCAGTTCCAGAAACTACCAAATGGTTCATTTTGTTGGTTTTGTGTTACAGAGTTTATCTTTAAAGGTTCATAATGTCACACAAACATGCACCTCTTCCTCTCCTCCCCAGGTCTTGTGTGAGATCAGCTCAAAAGAACTGGCTGTATCTGTACCGTGCTCAAAGTCTGTTTTAAAATTGTGTTAATATTTTAAAATGTGATTGTTTCCTATTCTTTTATGTTCTCATCTATATACAAATAGCATGTTGTAGCCCTCATTAATCAAAATGACACTTTCTACACCCTCAAGTGTTTTCACATTTGCACATGAAGTGTGTTCCCAAAACTCTGTGCTCCCTGATTGATCTCCGCTTTGTGCACTTTTCAGACCTATGTGTCTAAAGCTGGCTGAAAAGATACAAAGGTTGACTTCCAATGTGATTTCTTTAATCTTCTTTTGTAGAATTAGTATTACAAACTTTCCAAGTTTGCTTTTTGCATCAAGCTTGGCACAGGCACGAAGGACCACATCCCATCTTACGCTGGGAAACACACTGCTTGCTGCCAAAAGAAGTGTTAGGAGACTCTGCTGTTTTGGGAAAGTGTGTAAGAGAAATAAGGCTGTTAAAAACCGAGGAAAAGAAAGCAAAACATCCTCCAAGGCACAGACTTGGCCCACTGACTCTGTTCAGACACTGCTCATTCTAGGGCTCCTCTCCCCAGGGAGTGCCATGGAACAGATATTAGCTGCTGCTCACATGCAAGAAGAGGATTTAAATTCAGTAACTTGTCTGCTAGCAAGAGCACAGACGACTACTCATGTCAAGACTTCCATGTATGTGTATATATAAACCAGACAAAGACTGCCTGAGGGAATGGGAAGCAGCAGAAAGCCTTTTCTAGGCTAAAGAACTGTTGAGCATATAGAAAACTCCCATTCATCCTTTGTTTTCTATCTACTGTACATCCCAAACACTGTGGGAATGTATGCAGGGCCTGGAGAGGAACTGGAGTTTAGTGCTCTCTTCTAAAATATATTATAAGGGTTCAGGAGTGTCTGACCCCCGGAGGCACCTCTAGGTCTCCACAGAAGGGGTGCTGCCATTATCTGACACTTTGTGCCTACATGGCATGTGTGAAACACACAGCCGGTTTTACTGCAGCTCGTACTGAGGATTTCTTGACTGAAGACTCTCAAAGAATTTGCAGAATTTCCTCTCTACTTTTTTATGGTCTAAGCACGGGTATTTCTCTTGTCTGGCTCAGTTCTTTGCTAAAAGTCTATCTGCAGACTTTAGTAAAAGAAATAAAAATAATGTAGAAATAGGTATCACCGTGAAAGAGCAGGGGAGGAAAACTTTGCCCTCTCCATGCCCAGAAGCATAAATCATAGGTAGAACAGAATTTGAGGAAAACTACTTACTAATATAAGTTCTTCACCTCTGTAAGTTTTTATTGTCTTGTCCTGGAAGAGACAGTCATTTTATGTCACCTTTATGGACTGGTCTAAGGTCTCTAAGAGTGGATAATCTAGTTTTTGGGGTAGGAATTTTGTAATGTGACGAGTAGCGGCATCTGACATTTCTTGCCTTGAGCATGGACCCAAGTGCTGTACGTGTGAGAGGGAAAACACAACATCTGTATGAACGCAGGCTGGTGTTCCCGGAGGGAGAGGGGGAGGTTGGTTTAGGGCCAGAGCTTATTAGGGTTAGAAAACCCTGATTTTTAGGTTGTTATTTACTGATATTAATGAGCAGTGATGGAAGTGTTCGCTTTTTGACTGTTCTGTAACCTGCACTGGTTTGACAGGACTTGCCTTGCCTGTAGCCTTGTAGAAGACTTGAAGCTCATCTAGAAGTGTGGGGTTGGTTTTGGCATCGAAAAGTGTAATTAGAGTTTCACCTGCACGTATGTGGCTTACAAAGACCAGTAATGCAATCCTCTCCTCTCACCCTGCAAGCCCCCAAGAACGTATGTGCTTAGTTATGTCAGTGCCCGATGCGCGGCACTAAGCCCGTGTGCCATCCCTGCCCGGCTCCCGCTCGGCTCTCCCTCGCAGACCATGAGACGCCAGCAGGGACTCGCTAGAAGGACTTTGGGCATTTCATTTGCCCGTCGCTTCCCCGTCAGAGCGGCACGCTGGAAGCTGCTGCTGTGCCTTCCTGGAGGTGCGAAGCCGCCGCTCGGTCCGCCCCGGCGACGGTGCGGGCAGGGATGGTGCGGGCAGTAGGCGATGAGGCGCTGCTGAGAAAGTTTGCCAGTGTCCGAGGGCGAGTTTCACGCGGGGGCAGTCGGGGGCTGCCGGGGGCGCCCGTCCCGGCCGCGCTGCGGGAGCGGGCGGGCGCTGTCGGGCTGCGCTCCGCGGGTGCCGGAGCTGACGGAGCTGCCGCCGCGCCGCGTCCGCGGGGGCCGGGCCGGACCGGGCTGGGGCGGGGGCGAAGGGGCGTCGCCATCTGCTGTTAATTCCCCGGTCATTGGATTAGTAACCCGCGGTGATGAGATCAGCGGGATCGGCTTTCGCGAGGGGGCTCGGCGCTCGCCGCGCTGCCCAGCTGCGCCGGCTCTCGCATGAGGCGGCGGCGGGCGGCCCAGGGGGAGGCAGCGCGCACAAAGCCCGGTAGCCGCCGCAGGCCGCCGCCCCCGGGCTCCGGGCGGGGCTCCCGGGCGGCCCGGCCGAGCCGAGCGCAGCCCAGCCGAGCCCAGCCGAGCCCCGCAGCCCCCCGGGCGCGGTCCGGGCCGCGGCGCCTCCCGGCTCCTCCCGCCTCCCTCCCCGGGGCAGCGGCTCGTCCCGGCGCCCGCGGGAAGGCGGCGGCTGGATCAGCCTCTCCCGGGCGCGGGGCACACGCGCTCCGGCGGGCGGGGAGACGGGGGGCTCCCGAGTTTGTTTACTTGGGATCCGCGTCTCTTTTCCCCGGGATTCCCTTTTCTGCCGGCGTAGCGGATCGGCGGCGGTGCTGTGCCGGGGGTTTATGGTAAGTTTGCGGTGGGTGAATTTTTCAGTTCGTGGGAATTCTGTGTTTTGTTGGACCGTGTGTGGAGACGCGTTTGTGGTTTGTTTTTTTTTAAAAAAACATTGCTGGTTTTCAAGCTGGTGTGTAGAGAAATACACTTGTGCACCGTTTTCTGGTTTATAACGAAATGGTTTACAGTAGAAATTAGTTTCCTGAGCTACATATTAGAATTCTTTCTAGATGTTGAATGACTAGAGATTTACGTTTCTTGTGAGCTGAATTAATCTAACTTCGCGCTGGCGAAAGCAAAACCTCTTGCCTAACGATTGCCACAAGCTAATGTTTTACAGTGGTTACTTGATGCTTTTTCAGGCAGTAAAAATCAGACCTCAGTTCAACTTAGACGGATCTGAAATACTAAATTGTCCTCTCCGTACGAGTAAGAGGCAAGCTGAACCTTTGTCAAGACAAGCCTGAATTTGTATGCGAGACTTGTGTTTCAACAAAGGGAGGTATTGACTGAATTTGCCCTCACGTTAGTTGTGAGAACTCGGAGCCAGGCAGTGGGGTTTGCTGTCTCTGGTAGGAAGCTGTTCCTGCAGAACCACCAAGGGCAGGGGAGCTGACGCTGCCCTCGCAGCCTCATTCATTCCTGGAGAGGCTTCGGCGTTGATGTGGCAGCGTCCGTGCTGGCAGCGGATCATATTTATTTCTTTGTGCCCAGGACTTAGAGTGTAGACTGCTACAGGGTGGGAAATGTCCTATATAGAGAGATGGCCAGCTACCACTTCAGCCGCTGGTTTGATGTAGACTACAGCCCTTCGGTGTTTAAGTCATACCTGCTATTTTCACAGTCCTCTGTTTGCCTTCCGGTGACAGAAGCAATCCCTGATAAGATATCTCCATGTTGCAAAAGAGCTTATCAGGAGAAAAAATAGCCCCGTAGAGTTACTCTTGATGCTTATGGCTGAAACTGGCCTGACTTGTGCAGGGTATCTCGAAGGATGCTACATTTTTAATGTTGTTTCTGTAACTAAAGGAGCCCGTCAGGGACGTGAATATCAAATTGCTGTGAGATTATTTGGTGCTGCTGACAGAGAAATGCCAGATACCCTATGTTCTCTTAACAACAAGCGGAAGTTTTATAACTGGCCTTAGTCATGTAAGTCTGGTTTCCTTGGTAGCTAATGTGCCTCAGTGTCTTGCTGCTGACTCTGGATGTCCTTGGATGACCGTCCTGTGCCTCAGTGTCCCTGCCAGGGCTGAAGGGAGGCCCGGTACTTCTCTGCATCACAAGGATGATAAAACTTCACAGTTCTGTGCCTTGCTGAGGCCCTCATGTGGGTGTTGCTCTGGAAGTACATACTGGTGCTGTAAGGCTCGGAGAGCCCTGTGTTCACACCCATGCCATCCTGCCAGTGTGTTTGTCTTTGCAAATGTCTCTGCAGCCAGATTTGAAACACCGGGCTTCCTGCTCAACAGGCTTTGGGGCTCGGGAATAACAAAGCAGTGCCACCTTTTTGCCAGGAACTTTTCAGAGTTGTAAGATTTTTTTTTATCTTTTTATTAATAGAAGAATGAAAACCCGCAGGAGAATTAATAATCAGATATCTTGTTTCTTGAAACAACCAGAATTTCGGATTTTTGGTTTGACCAAATTACAGTCAGCTTTATGACTCGTGTTTGTGCAGCATAGGAATTCCTGAACGATGGGCCATCTCTCCGGTGACTCCATAAGCAGCAGCTCATTAACTTGTCAGGCTTCATTGTTGCTGTGTAAACTCCCGTAATGGATTTTCCATGTACCAAGAAAAATTCAAGGAAGCTATTCTTGTCTCATTTTCCTTCACAATCACTGTTTGCTCCTCTTCTGTGTATAAGACACTGACCTCTTCTTGGGGGAAGGAAGATAATTTTCATAGTGGCACTTGCTGCCATATTACAGGACTCTGTCTGATGGTTACTTTGAGTTGGCTTCTTTTAATTGAGACAGCTGCAGAGTTTTCCTTTGAGGAGCTGTTTTGCCTACACATTTGAAACACAATGAGAGCAATTGAGGAAGAAGGCATTGCATGGTTTTCTGAGATGTTAATTGTTAAAAATACTTGGCTATACTGAAGAGCAGCATCATGCTAGATACTCAGCTGTCCCATCCCCATAATTCTGCATGTCCAAGAAGTGGCGGGTAGAAAGAGGGATGCCTTTACCAGATTCAAGGTCTGTAAGCCATGCTGTGTTTTAGCTGTCTGCTCTCTTTAGCCTCCTTGGCTGCTCACTGCTGCTGCACTGACACCCTCTACTCGATTCTTTTTGTGCTGGGGCAACATCACTTCAGTGCAAATTTGAGGCCCTCAAAGTGGTAATTCCCAGGCTGGTAAATCTCAGGTTGAATAATGGTAATGCAGAGTGTCCTTGATACTCTCTTCTATTTCCACCATCAGTTAGCGAGGATAAATGCTCTCTTCTTAATAGAATATCCGTGTAAAGGAAACCTAGATGTGTCTTCTTCTTAGCAATCCTCCCAGGGTGGAGGATGGACGTAAATATTGCTGGACTCGATAAATCCTAGAGACCAAAATGAGACTGATGGCAGAGAGGAGTGGAGGCTGGTGCCTGCCTTCCTGATGCCATCCAGGGAGCAAACCTGGACTTGTGGCTCCAGTGATGAAGGGCTCCATGCTGCCAAAACTCTGTTTAGATGGACGCAGTGAACTTGGTGTAGTCTCCCTGAGCTCTGTCAATGAGTGTGCAGCTGGAGGCTAGTGGAGATACACGCATGTTGTCCTGGCAATTTAAGCTATTTATTAAGCCAGTATAGATCCCTTTCCTGTGATGAAGGCATTGCTTAAACCTGCCCACTGAACAACTAACCAGTTTTGGAAGTTGAAACTCTATGTAAAGTTGCTCTGTGTAGCTAAATATTTGCTAATAATTCTAGAAGTTATTGTTGTTGGACTTACTGTTTGAAAATAAACATGTGCTGTGGGTTGAAACTTGCCAGACCAGATAGCTACCTCGCCCACACTTATTTTTCATGGCGTTGTGTACATGGTAGTGAATCTGCGTCACTCCCTGCAGCACACACAGCCTTCAGGCCTGACTTTAAACTGTCTTTGTAAAGTGTAACTCTGTTAGCTGACATGCATTTGTGCTGTAGGATAAGATGTTAATGCATCACGTGCTTCCTGGAAGAGCAGTTCATGTCTTCAGACTTCTTTAACTTCAGTCGACTTATGCTCAGGTTGTTTGTGGGGGTTGGTTGTTTGGAGCATTTTGCTTACTTGCTTTGAAAAGGTGTATGTGCATCATTAATACTGGTGCTAGACTGCAAATACACTAGGGAGTGCTCCTCCAAAAGGGCTGAATACAGAGTTTACTGATAAGTTTCTCAAAAAACAATAGTTGTTTGTTATTTTGTTACAGTGTCCAAACTAGTGTTGCTTGAAGACAGCAGTGCAGTGTGCTTGACCTGGGCTCTCTCAAGGGTTAAAGTATTTGAAATGGTGGGTACTGTCTGAATCCCATTTTCAGGTGACGTCTGGAATGATGTCAGGAAATGCCTCTCCTTTGCCTCAGCTGCTTGTACAGCTCCACAGCCCACAGTCCTTCAGATCGGATGGTGACAAAATTAGGTTGGGGGGGGTTGTGTTTGGAAAACTGACAGTATAATCGGTAGCATTCACAACCTATCAAGGAAAAATCCTTGCCCTGAAGAGATTTAATGTGAAAGCAAAGCTTAAAGAGAACAGTGTGCCCCAGTAGCCTTGGTGGCAGTGTGGAAAAATGCATCAAAGAGGAGAGTAAGAAAATGTGGCTTATGTTTTGGGAGCCGTGCTGATTGAGAGAGCAGGGCTCACAGGGTACCACGACTTTGGGTTAAGAACTGCAGTTGCAATTTGACTGTCAATAATTGATTAAAGCTTGATGGCTCTATTTTGTCTACCTCCGTTCTGTTAGAGGGCGCCTGCCCATCAGGAGTACTGTGTAGAGCTCATTGCTTCCCTTCCTTTGGCTCCTTTTCCACTAAAAATGGAGTAGTGTCAGGTACTAGCCTATTGAAATGTACATGTGTGTAAATTTATGTTTTTTGGGGGGTGTCTTTTTTAAGTGGATGTCACTTTTGCCTCAGAGGGCAGTGTGGTGCAGCACCTAATTTCTGTAGCAATTGAAATGCAGAAATTTAACATGCTTTGCTGTGGTTTGGCCATGGCAGTGAAGGACACATTGTTTCCTTCTTGAAGGAAGAAGAGGTGAGGTGAGGTGCCTGGGCTAAAACACAGGTGTTCTGTGACCTAAATCTGTTCATACTGAAGCCATTTGAACTTAGACCAATGCTGAGCAGTATTCTCTATAATTCTTTGCTTCTCTATGCTTATTTCGTGTATCTTTGGATTGAACATCATGGGGTAATCCTGCTCATGGCTGGTGTCAGATGACAGCTTTTATTGTGTTGCACTGCAGAGTGTGGGTGACTTAGCAACTTTATCTTGGAGGATTTGTCAGAGGCTGAAGCGACAAGTAAGCTTTGGTGTGCAGCACAAAGCTCAGCAATGTATGAGATCTGTCTTGGGGCTGATTGCAAGCTAATGCTTTCAGAGCCATACAGCAGACTCCTTAGTTGAGTTTGCTCTCTTCATTTAAAGACACACTTCCAAAAGCTTGTTCTTATACTGCCTTTCTCACTCTACCCTTTTGCCAAAGTCTGGTGTGCACTTGTCTGCTCTTGTGCCTTTCTGTGGTAACAACTCCTGAAGAAGTTTTTGCAAAGAGATTTTGAGAGAGAAGAAAGATTTGGTCATATTTACCCTGTCTTGTCAGAAGAGTGAGGATTTCCCTCCTGCAGAAACAGGTCCATGCTTTGGGACGTAACCATGGTCTGGATTGCAGTTCAGCTCCTGAAACCTCCCCTTGCTGGGGTGGGGAGCTGCTGAGTGAACTTCTTGTAAAATGGCTGGACATCCTGGGATTCCTTTTGTCTGCAGGCAGCAGGAGGGACTGTTGGCTGCTGACTTTGCTGTTGTATTTCTTCAGCGTTTTTTCTGCTGGATACCTGAATATGGCCCAGCTCTGTGTAAGAGGGGAAAGTGAGGCCCGTACCTAGAGACCATTCAAGCTCTCTCTACACCTGGTAGCAGCAGCAACAGCCTCGTGTAGCCTTGGTTGGAAAAGGTGTTTCTTGAATGTTTAAAAATCAACCTACTTAGAATTGCATTTTCATGTGAGAGCACTTGCATGGCTTTAGACATGGACAAAAGTGAGATTTTTCAAATCTGATGAAAGGTTTAGGTACTCAGTTGTCATTTAATTTTAACTACTTTTCCTCCATCTCTTCTTCAAATGAATGCAGAAACAAATTGCCTCTAGTAAAAGGATAGATTTTTTTTTTTTCATTACATGTTGGAGGTCATAATTTTAAAAGAAAGCCTTGTTGCATAAAGTATTTACATCACAGCTACATTTTATACTGAGAATGGGCTGTCCACAGAAATCGCTAAATGCAGATTGTAGGCACAGTCATGATCTGTGTGCTGGGTTTTTTGTTTTTCTCCAAGAATATTCTAACAAATAGTTTTGTAAGGGAAAGATGAAAATGACTTGAAAGAAAGTTGGCTGCTGTCTTTGAAAAGAGAACTAATTCTCCAAAATCTTGAGCTTATTTCCTAATTATCTCATGATAGAAGCCACAGAAAATTAAACAATAAATGCACTATGTTGTCAACAAGGACTGTGTTACTTGACAGGAGAGAAAATGCCATGACAGTCAAATGTTTGTATAGCCAAGGAAATAGTTGGTTTAAGTGGTAAATAAAGGGAATTTTGAACATTGAGCTTTAAATATTGTCTAAGTTACTAGCAAAATTATAAAAGGTTTCTTGTTTTGAGAATTACTTTAAAGGTAGTTTGGACGCACAGAGTAATCTGGGAGCCAGTACTGGTACTTTTGAAACTTTGTTTTCCAGTTTAAATGTTTTAGACTCCATTTCCAAAATAAGCTCTGCTCTGTTCCTCTCCAAAGGTTGTCATGTGCTTTTGACTGCAGAACTGTAGTGTTATGAAGTGAATAGTTGCTTTAAAATAAAGTTTAATTTGTTTGTACTTATGTTCTCTGCTCAGTGATGTCATTGCATTTAATTCTGTAGTGTGTCCTGTGTTTGACTTCATTTCTGTGAATTGTTGGCTCAAGTTATAAATGATCCTAAAATTCAGTATAGCTGAAGTGGGGATTTATGAGTTAAAATTGGAGCCTGGTCCTTATGGCATTGTTTGTGTTATTTTCTGGCTGAGACACTTGGTTGAGGTTAAAAAAAACCTCATTAAAATTAAATTTTAACGACTCCATTTGTTTGGTTATCTTGAAAGTTTATCCTAATTTAACTTGTAAAGGTATACTTGCAGATATTTTTGTCTGATTTGTGTAACATATTTGCATGGGGAATTGAGTATCTGTTCCTTGTGGCTTATCACTACTCTACTTGGATTTACATTGAGGATCTCAGTGAGTGATATGAGCTCATGCTGAACTCTTTCAAAGACTGAGAATAATTTGAGGCTCCAGCTAATTTGCTTCGGCAGGGCCATTATTTCATCCTTTGCCCAGGAAAGAAGGAGCCAGCAGTGAGTGCACCTCTGGGCAGGTGTTAAACCTGAGACTATTGAGAAATTAAATTCTGACCTTTGATGTTTTCATCCCGTGCTTTGTGGAGTGCAGGTGGTTATTTTGGGGGTCTGACCCCACAAGGAGGTTTAGGTGCATTACGTCATCGTTCTTTCAAAAACTATGATGCAGAATAGAGAAGTCAAAATGCTCTTTTCCTTGTTGCTGTTGAAAACTGTTGTCAGGCATTTCAGAGATGACAGAAGTTGTTTGAAGTAAAGACGATGACACATCAAAGTGTATAAAAGACAGGAACATTGCCACCCTGACCTCGTTTTGACTGCGTTGCTGCACATTAGTGTTAAATCTGGTTTGTGCCAGCACCTGACTGTCCCTGCATTTCAGTACCATCAGTCTCTGATGCTGTTAACATCTGGGTAATTCTGTGATATTCTCACTTCTAATTCAGAGTGTACCGATCATTCACTAAATATTTATACAGTCCTTTGGTTTTGATGTTTTAAGACAAAAAGGGTGGGATTTCTGTTATCTCTTGTAATCAAAGGCAAATAATGCATTGAAGCTTTTTGATCGTTTAAAATATTATAACATAAAATAAAGGAATGCCTTTGTACTTTGGTCAGTGCTGATGTAACTGTTTCCAGTAGTCTAGAAAACCTTACACACAGTTCATTGATGGCTTGTTTAGACTAAGATGCAGTGTTGTAAGTGCAATGATTGTCTACCAAAGATGCAAGAATGTGCTCAGGAAGGATTTGTTACAACATGTATGATATCTTATCCTTTGAGGTTTAAATAGAACGAGATATATTAAACAAGCATGAGCATGAGACCTGGAATATGTACTCGTTGTTTTTAAGTTTTTTGGTGTTCATTTTAATGGTATTTGAAGCAAAATGTGTGGGTGGAGAGATGGAAGAGAGGTTCTCCTGTGAGATCTCTCCCTTGATAGCCATGTATTGGAGTGTGGATGTAGCAGGAACAGGGAAAGAGGGGAACATTCAGCAGCGTGAGTTCTTGAAGGTGCGCCTGGAGAAAAGGTGATTAATTTGCCAAAGGGACTAAGCCTAAATATTTGTCAGGATTTAAAAATGAAACAGGGAGTGAAAATAGACCTCATAGGCAGGGTGCACCTGTCAGAAACTGTCAGAGTTGCTGCAAGATCCTTCTGTGATGCTCAAACGCCTGTGAGGAGTCGGCGCTGACGTGGTAACATTCCTTCCTTCACCTCAGTAAGCTGCAGTTGGGATGGGAGAAAGTGCATGAGGCTGCTACCTTGAATTCATGTGGTCTTTTGATTTACAATTACTTTTTTTGTTTCAGTGAGCCCCCTCCAGCATTGATAATTGGCTTGTATTTCCTGCTCTTAGACCCTGTAACAAGAATTAACAGCTCGTTTTTACTCAAATACACCTCTTTCTAGCAATGCTGAATAATAGTGCAAGGGGAGAAAAAATCCATATGTGCTAGGTCATCACAGTTTGACTGCTGGAAAAAGACACCAAAGGGAAATTCAAGCTGAAATGTATCAATACTCCAGGGACATGAGAGCGACTGATGAGTTCACTTTTACTGCTGTACTCCACCCACATCCTGCTAATAGAGGACATGGGAGCAGGAAGTCTTCATGAATGCAGAAGCTAACCCTCTCCCCTTACTCTCTTTATTTTTAGACTTTATGTATTCCCTGTGGTAAAACACTTAGGAACTTGAGGGAGCTATGCCCAAGGCTGGGTAGAAATGTGACTTAGCAGCAACTGCTGCTTGGTGTGCAATCACTCAGGGGATGAGCAGAGACTATTTCTCTCACCCTGTAGCTGGAGGTTGGTTTACTGTTGGTGTACCGTAATTCCAGTGTGTGGAGTTCTGACATCATGTTTGCTTCAGCAGATGGATGGAGATAATGAATTAATGCAGAGATGGTTTTCTTTTTGTTTTGACTGTTGGAAGAAGTGGGAAAATCACTGGCTAAAGCTGACATCTAAATTTAGACATCTAAATTAACAATGTAGGAAGCAGTAGCATGGCAAGCAGCTCAGTTCCTCTGGAGTACTGCTGGCTGGCAGTATGGACACTTTGGGCAGGCATCTGAACTGTGCAGAGCAGGCATCTTTTACACCTCTGGTGAAAAATGTGTGTGGGATACTTCCTCTGGATAATCTTTAGGCCAAGGCCGAACTGTCAGTTTAATATAACTTTCCTCAGAGTTCCCAATGAAGTGGTCTTCACAAGGAATTTTTTGCGTGTAATTTTTTTTGGTCTGAATATTTGTACATAGTTGGTTTTGCTTCCACAGCTGTTCTGTGCTTGGTTTCTGCAGTGGTAAGAAATGTGGTATGCTCAAATCAAAGCTGAGCCTGACAGTCTGTTGTAGAAATATGATTGTAAGGGAAAATTCAAGCAGTTACTTTATTACAGCAAAGATGTGTGGGTTGATGGTCTAGCTGGAATTCAATTTGTGTGTTTAGGTCTCGTGGTACAAGAAGAAATTTTATTACATGCAATAATTAGCTTTTGAAATAAAGGGGATTATCTTTCATTTTAATCACTCTGCCTTAATGGCAGGGAAGAAAATGATTGTTTTTTAATAAGAGTCCCAACTCCGTTCTCAGTGTTTTTTATAATGACATTTTAATTGAATTTTATATTTATGGGACTGATACTTAAAACTTGTCATTCTCGTGGGTTCTTGCCTGTTTCCCCACTGTTTATTAATCAGCTGTATTTTAAAGAGTGTAAGCTTCTGTCCTGCTTGTCTTGCCAAACAAAAATTCCATAAAACAATTCTTTGTGAAGAGAATTATTATTTCTACTGGTAATTTTTAACGTGCGACTCTAATATTCAGCTACATTTCTCTCGTTAACACGAAGCATTATGTGTACGCTTCATATTCGGTATGCGAACAGCTTGTCAATAAATTACAAAAGTAGGTTTAAATTTCATGCCTGTGCTTAGGAAAACTAATGGATGGTAATCAGTGTAATGGCTGATGATAGATTGTGCTGTGCCAGCAGGGGAACTGGCGCCCAGAAAAAGTAACACCAGATCAGGAATGGCTAGAGACTGGTTGGTGAATGTGTTCTTCTCCAGATGCTTTTTTAATGCCTTCAATTAACTTGATTAAGCAGCTTAGCTTAAGTAAGCAGAATTTGTGACTTGGAAGTTCTCCCATGTAGCATTTTCCCATTGCCTTAGGAATTAATTCCTTCAGTACTGTGTCCCTGTAAAGCAGGCAGCCTTGGTTGCTCCCGTGTCTTGCACAGACATGAGGTGCTGTATGCTTAGTATGAGAGGCACACACAGGGGTGGTTTTTTTTCCTCTCTGCAATTGGTTCTTGGCAGAAGTCATAAATCACAGTGATTTCTGCACAGTGCAATTGAATGGAGCCTGACTACCTTATTTTTTATTGGTATTGAGAGTTCTCCCCTGCTTAGATCACTCTGAATCCTTTGTCAGCAGAGCAGAACATGCCCTCTCAGCTTCTGAGCCTGGTTTTGTAGTGCAGGGTCAGCTCTGAATGCCATCCTCTGGTACCTGAGCTGGGTAGCTGAAGTATCTATGTAGGGCTTGGCCAAAACAGTGACTGGGGGACTTTTAGGCCTGGGATTCTTTGGTCAGGAGTACCCTGTGCCATGTTCCCATTATAGCTCTTTAAGGTGCATTTTCTTGTTGCTGTTGGGGGTCTGTATTGGCTGCAGCTGTGGCACAATTCACCACTTTCCCTCCAAATACTCACCAGTCAAGTGGCTGCTCTTGTATTCTTCTGACCAATGTTTTAAGGTAGTGGTTCCAAGCAAGGGAATTGTTCTCAGGGACCACTTTGGAATATAATTAAATGTCCTAATTGTACCAGCAGTGTCCTTTTGAGGTAACCTGGTGCATTCTCTTTCCTACCCAAAGGTTTTATCTTTGCAGCATGTGTCTCACACAGATTGTCATTAAATCCATGCAGTAGCTTCAGAAATTGGGATCTGTGTTTGTAAGTGTTTTGGTTTTTTATCCTTAAGAGAATTTCAGTGAGGAGCCTGACACTACATCTACCTTTTCTGCTCCCCTTGATTAACAAAGCACACTTTGTTAATCAGACGTGATGATGTGTTTTGATACTTACTAGATTGGGATTAAACCAGGTATCTGCTACCTAATGAAAGGTGAGGGTTGAGTGTGCTTCCATGATCCTTCTCTTTCTAGAAGTGCCACGTGGGGACATAAAAATCTTAAAGTGTGCTAAAAAATGGATAAAATTTTCAGCCACATGTGGCTTCCCAGTGTTAAAGAAGCTGACAAAGGGCTGTACAGGGAAAGAGGGGGAAGGGATGAAAAAAAAAAGGCAAACTGGAAAAACTGGGATTGTAACAAAAAGCCCTTTGCCATAAATTTGTGATGAAGATGATATGTAGGGCAATTGAATATATTTTTCATTCATTCCTTCACTGTGGAGGAAGATCTCTGTTCATGATGGGGATTATTCAAGTAGTCAGAAGCGTTATTAAACTTCTGGGTTTTAACGCTCCATTAAACTTCCATAATGTGTAAATTACTTCCTTCAAACTTGTCTCTATATTTGATCTCTTTACTGTAAACTGTAACAGAGTTCCTGCTAAATATGAAAATGCACAACTGCTCTTGATTCTGTGATTCTAGTAGCAATTTCTGTGTCTGCACAGTGCTTTGGGGAAAAGTGTGTGTCAGTTTGTCTGTTGAAAGAATGGTTGGAATTTAAACCCCCTCGGATTTCTAGTATCTTTAGATATTATTTTTCTTTATTAATCTGTTGGCCAAAAGGCTTGTTTTAATCCTCTGAAGCTATTTGTAGTATCCCACATGGTTTTACATTCAACATAGTGGTTTGTATGTGACTTCCAAGTATTTTCCAGTAGTAAATGATAGTTTGTTTGATAAAGGCAAATTTTCATTTAGGCTCAGGTGAATACCTTGATTAGATGTCAAATGGTTCTGAAAGGATCTTTGTATTAGTCCACTTACTTTTAGCCTTCCTGTGGTTTGCTTGAGGATGTGGTAAACAAAAACAAGTCTAGCTCTGATGAAGTTGAAAAAAGAATAATTTTCCCAATATTTGCTTGGGTCATATTGAGTGTATTATGGTTTTTATAACTCAATGGGAAAATAACTTCTTTTACTGGATGTAGTCCCTTACTTTTAAAGATACTTATAAATGTTACCTTTATTCTTTATTACGCTGGAAATCAAGGTGATCTATATATCCCAGTGCAATGTAGGGTCTTCTTTTTCCAGAAGTAAAAACTCTGAGCATTTTTTAAAATATATATTACACCTGTTGCTGGAGCTTAGCTTGTAATTACTGATGTGATTTCTCTGTGTGTAAAGTACTGCTGATCCAAATTTAGATGGAGCACATTTTTGTCCAGGGCAAAACAGGGCCCTGCCTGAGCTATTGGAGAATCAGTGTGTGGGAGATTTAGATGTCTTGAAGATTCTTTGCAGTAATATCAAATATGGGGATTTTGTGCAAAGATTAATTGGAACACACTCATTTCAGTGGCAGTACACCTAAAGATTATTACTACTATGTTTTTATTGCTGTCAAACTTGCATCTGGTGCACTTTTCTTCCAAATAACTTTCAATCTTTTTTTCCCCCTTTTCACCCAATACATTAAAGAATGAAGTATAGTTAGTAGTTAATTGTTACAAATAAAATGCTGCTTAAAAGAAAACTCCCTGTGGAAGACTGCTTAGCAGGGGGAACTGGAGTATGAAGTTATTTTGAGAAATACAGACCTTGTGTTTGAGCTTATAGATCACAGTCTGTGTTGAGACTCCTGTAGACAGGCACAAAGCTGATTTATTTTTATCCACACCTCTATTAGGAAGTCTGGTGTGGGCTTTTTAAAGTACTTTCCTGTGGTCAAAAATATCTGGAATTGTTGGCACTTGTAACAAGAAATTTTTTGAGGTTCTGCACTGTTAGGTCAGTTGTAGAGACTCAGAGTAGCAACTTCTTTCACCATGGCTTTTCCTAGTTGGAGACCCTCTCTGACACCACAAAGTCTGTGATACTTTTTCTCTGTAGAACAGTAGTTGTTTGAAAAGGCAGCCTTTCCTGTTAATCTGGTTCTAGGACAGTGAAAGATCCAGAAAGAAAATAACATTCCACATAGCCACTGGTGACAGCCAGTGACTCCACTAAGGACAGATTGTACCTGAGAAATGTGGTGGCCTTCTGTGGCAAGATTATGGCATTGGTGGATCAGGGAAAAGCAACTGATGTAATCTGTGTGGATTTATGTAAAGCATCTGACACTGTCCCACATGACATCCTTGTCTCTAAACTGGAGAAACATGGATTTAATGGATGGATCATTTGGTGGATTAGGAATTGGCTGGATGGCTGCCCAGAGAAGTTGTGGATGCCCCATTCCTGGAGGTGTTAAAAGCCAGGTTGGATGGGGCTTTGAACAACCTGGTGTAGTGGAAGGTATCCCTGCCTATGGCAGGGAGTTTGGAAGTAGATCATAGAATCATAGAACAGGCTGATTTGGAAGAGACCCATCATGATCATTGAGGTCAACTCCTGGCCCTGCTCAGGACACCCCAAGAGTCACATCATGTGCCTGAAAGTGTTGTCCAAATGCTTCTTGAACTCAGACAGCCTTGATGCTGTGACCGCTGCCCTGGGGAGCCTGTTCCAGTGCCCAACCACCCTCTGGGTGAAAAACTTTTTTCTGATATCCAACCTAAACCTCCCCTGGCTCAGCTTCATGCTACTTCCTCGAGTCCTGATGATCTTTCAAGTCCTTTCCAGCCCAAACTATTCTATGATTGACCATTGCAAGACCCATTCTGGATTCTCACCAAGGTGTCCTTTGTCTCTTCAGGAGGAGTCAGATTCTTGACATGGGGACATAACTGTAAATCTTTTATTCTTTAAAGCCCTGTGGCCTTTCCCAGCCTCTCCTGGGTTACCAAGTGTCCTATTTCCTAAATTAATAGCAAACAGAAACAAAAATACTACTCTGTAAAATGGGAATGCTTTTATGTGCGTAAGGAAAATCAATTTTGTTGCTTAGAGCTCAGGCGGTTTGATTCTATGATATTACTTTCTCCATCCCCATTTGTCTGTGCAATTGTTCTCTGCTGACAGATGGGCTTTAGCAGAGGCGTGTGTTTAAAACAGATGAAATTCATTGCTGTTGCTTAAAAAATATGAGGTTTTTTTGAGAAAACATTTATTTGTTTAACAGGAAGTTGGTTTGTCTTTTCGTTATCACTCCAAAGCTGAATGGAACTTCATTTGTCAGCGCACCTGGGAAATACAAAATCATCTATGTGATTTGATTTTATGATGATGCTTTCCTCAACATATATGACGTCTGTGTATTTAATTTCTGTTCTTTCAAAGAAGAAACTGCAGGACTGATGAAGCATTGCTTCCTGGTTTTGTGTCTTGTGGCTGATTTGACATGAAATCTTCAGGACACTTTGCTGCAGTCACAGCTTTGATTTGAGCTCATTCTCTTCAGAGTTTCTTGGCAAGATATGAACTTACAGCCCAGCCTGGTCTTCCATGTGATCACTTCCAGGATGTCTGTCCTCTCCTGTAGGAACACAGTTGTCTTTGAGCCTGCTGCTGTTCTGTCAGATTTGGCTGATGTGGCTATTGACTGAAGTAGCCTGAAGAGGGGGAAGGGTGAGGAGGGATGCAGATGGTGTGATTGTGTAAGCCTATTTTCCTATTAAACAAAAGAATACGCTTTTGTTCAGGATCAAACTTGTTCTCATGTATTCATCTCCTACATGTTTGTGCAAGTACAATGGCTGGGTTCCCTCCAACCTTGCCCTCCCCCTCTCCCTGTGCAGCCCTGAGTGGGGGAATGGGCCTGACCCCTGCATGCATTTGTGTCTTCCATACAACAGATCCCCCCTGGTTTGTCCAAGACAGCCTTTTTTGGACATCTCTGCCACATCAGGCTGCTCAATTCACTGTAGGGGGAAGAATATCTTCAACTCTTTTCTGCTGTGCTTGGCCAGAGGCACAGTATGTTTATGTCACTGGAGTTTTGCAGCGCTGTTGGAAGTATTAAAGTCATCCAGATCATATCAGGAGCAACCTCTAATGGGCTGGAACAGCAGGAACATCCAACGTGTTTGCTTCCTGCCCACCAACAGAGAGAGCATCTGACAGGTGTTGTCTGTACACTGCTGCTTCATCTAAATGAGAATTAAACAAAGTGAGGCTCGGATGCAAAAGAAGACCACAAAAGTATCCTGGTCATTCCAGAAGCATTGCAGATTTTCAGCTGTTAGGGAATGTCTTTTTATAAATGATACAGAGGCAAAGCACTAGAATCACCCACTGCAAAATGTACAGACAGGCCCTGTGAGGGTGGAGCTGACTCCTGTAGCATCTGGCAAATCTACAGCAGCCTTGTGAAGCTATAGATGCCTGCCGAGCTGCTACTAGTGGGTCTTCCTCCTTATCCCCATCCTTATCAGGATACTCCCCCTAGAAAACCAGTTGCAGGCCTTGGCTCCCTCATGATTTACAAAGACTCACCAGGCTTGGAAAACATTGACACAATCTAAGACTGAAGCTTGAGCCAAGGGGCCAGATTTTCACTACAACACATAATTACAGTTTCTCCAGTTTCAGTAAAGTTCTGGTGAATGACTGTGTCAAGCTGGAGGAGCTCTCGTCTGTCTGATCGTCACTTTCTACCATCTGCAGACCTTCCCTCATCTGCTCAGGGATCATCTCTGGCATGTTCCCTGGGATTCACGACTGGCTAGACTGAGGAATGATGCTTTCCAGGAGTACTTTTTCTCATCTACAGCTTTCTAGCTTATTTCATTTTAAAGGCCAACTGGCTCCACTACACACTGCAGCAAAGGGAACTGCAGCAAAAGAGAGGCAGTGGGAAGGTGTTCAGCCACATTTCAAGGCCATCATTTAATGGATGTTCTGGTTTTGAAATTGAAGCTGTAGGGATATTGATCCTCTACAAAGCTCTAGAGGTAAAATGTAAAATAAATTTAAAAAAAAAAAAGAGTGAGGCTGGTGAGAAGTAGTAATGACTAGAGAGAAATTGCAATATTAAAACTTAATTATTCCTTGGGCTTTAAATCTCACGTGGTCTGACACCTATTGGTATTACTTACTTGGTGAAGCACGGCTGAGTAGAAATGTAAAATGTGAAGTGGAGCTGAAAACATAACTTTCAATTTCGTGCTAAGCCTTTTTTTGTGTTAATTTGCTCTTTTAATATAACCCTGACACTCGAATGTTCAAAATGGCTACATCAGCTGTTGGGGAAAGACAGGAAGGTATTCACTTACAGAAGAGTGGCTGGAGGGTGAAAGATGAATGATTTCGTGTCAGAGGAGTGAGGAAGATGTAAGCAGAAGCTCACGTCTGTACTGAATTCAGACATGAAGTTCAGCTGTGCCCTTTAGGGCAGCTGGAAGTGACTGGAAATTTGCTCCATGGTTTGGGCTGCTGCCTAAATAGACGGTTCTGCCTTTGAGCTTTTAATTTTTTTTCTCTCTCTTTCCTTTTGCCAGAGCAAGTGTCTACATAATTGTCTGATATTTCAGATCAGAGAGTTTATCCACCTGAAAATAACCTGGCAAAATGAAATACTAGATTTTGCACACTTCGGTTTTCTGAGGCAGACCATCTCAAGGCTATTTGAATGCAGGTGGCTGAAGACAAAAGGAAGAGGTGGTAGAAAGGATGTAGCAGCTTGAACATCTGTAACTGTGGGATTACAATTCCTGTTAAATACCCTGAAAATAACTGTTTCCTTGCAGGAACTTTAGAACTGAAGTGTTGCTGGTTTTAAAAGTACTTGCATAGTAAAAAAGGCAATTTTTGTTGTATTATGTTACTATATTTGTTTTTCAGATTACATTGCTGTATTGTGAGAAGTCATTACGCAAAAGACCTGTTTACAGGCTTCCAATGTTTTTTGTCATCTTTCATGCTTCTTCAGAATATGTGTCTGCATCTAAATCCAACTTTCAGTATGAAAGAGGCGAATTCCAGAAACACATGCAGAGAGACCAAAGGCATAAAACCAACCCCAAACCTCAAGTCAGCTCAGTTCCAAAGTACAGTACATTGAAGTATTTAAAAATATACATTCCACTATATTCATTGCTACTCAAGATTCTTTCTGCATTCTTGATCATATGACTAAACTGCTTCTAAGTCGAGTGGTACAGATGGTGTGGTATTTCAGATTATTCTAATTCCAAACAGCTAAATGCACAGTCTTTTTTAATAACAAGCTTATGCTGAATTTTGAAACAATTACATTTTTGTAACATTACAAAACAAGTTACTCTTTACAGAGGAATGTCCTTGGGATTTTCAGGATTTGCATTCCTTTCAGGAATTGAAGAAGTCATGACTTACTGCTGCATTGTTCATCCCACATGTTAAATGTCATTCTCTAAGTGTGCATGCAGCATAAAATCTCATCTGTACCACAGGATAACTTAGAATAGCCAAGCATTTTTGTCTGGTTGCTTTGTTACTGCATATTCCCAATTTGACAAAGAAAGCCAACATTGCTGATTTATTGCCCATTTTGAACAATGTTGGATACCAGGATCTATAGTTGAATCCAAGCTAGCCAGTCTTTATAAGGTGCCAAAAATGTGCTTAATTCATTGTCACCCTCAAAACAGTGTTGTCACGGTTCTGTAGCTGTTTGCACACTGGGAACAGAGTTACAGACACTGGGCCTTGTGCCTTTACATTGTGTGGGTGGAGGTAAAAGTCCTCCTCCTTGAACATACGAACTCCTCTTCATTGATTTGCCCAGCACAGCATAGTGGGTGGTTTTGTTCTTCCCATTCTTTCTGTAGAGACTTCAGCACTAGGCTTACATTCAGTGCTCAAACACTCAGGGTATCAGTTGTGTTCAGGCATCTGGGGAATGAACAGTTTTGGTGCCCACAGAGGAGAGGCCTTTGTTCAGAGCCTCCTGTTGCCTCTGTCTTGGTATTCAGGGGTCCTCGCTGTCTGGTGACAAAGCCCAGGTTGGCAAGGGAGGTGACAGTGAGCTCTGGCTGCAGGAAGGAAAAAAACTGATTAGGGCCAACAGCCAAAAGAGTGAGAACTGTTGTGTAGACATTGGAAATGCTGCTGGATGGAGGCATTGCCTTCCCTGCCTTTTCTGATAGACAGTGTCACCAACTGGTGTCATTAATTGGGACTCACCTGGCTGCTTCTCACTTTTTGGTAAGTGTCAATTTAGTAGGATTAAATTGAGTGTGTTCTTAATGTAGTTTTGAATTGTGTTTGTGGTGACACTTCTTATGCATGTTTTTCAAGCTTTCTGCATGTCTAGTTCATAATCCAGAGGGGAATACAACTATGAAAGCTGAAAGCTGACTTTGCAGAGAAAGCATGTTTCTTTTATCAGAGTTATGTTCCACTGATGCCAACATACCAAACTGTTAAAAATGCACCCTATTTAGTGACAGCAAAGTGATGCCTCAGCAAGCCTTTCTCTGGTAAGTATAATCCGTGTTTTTATTGTGAATAATTTCCCAAAATATTTTGGCAGTCTGCATGGGGACACTGCTAAGTGACATTGACACACTTTTCCTGTTTGAAGTTGTCTTGTTCCTGTACAGTACATTTAGTCTAATCATCATATCCTGACAAAGCATGGCATGAATGTGAAACTGAGACAGAAATTATTTGGGTTATGAAAACGAACAGTCTTCTCAGCCAGAGATTTCCAGATGCTGATTATTTCCCACAAAATATCTTTTATTATAGGGAAAACTGATGAAAATTTGTGTTTCAGTTGTAGTCACTAAACAGGTATAATGGAGAGCTGATATATTAAGCCAGATTGAAATATTTTCTTATTTTTTAACTCCTGAAGTGGTTTGAAATTACTGGAAGAGCAAAGATTTGGGAAAACTTTCAAAGCAAAACTATACAGTGAAAATTCATGTTCTTTGTATTTCTGAACTTTCCTGTGTCTAGTGAGAAGATACAGACAAGGAAGTCTAGGTTTCTCTAAGAGGTGTAAGATTACAAAAAGTCACAGCAGTTGAATGACAGGGCTTTGGCAAGTTTTTATTAATTTGGGAGATGGTAAGAAGGTTTTACAACCAAATATTTCTGTAAGTGGATTGAATAGTAACTGACCTTCTGTCCTTTTGGGTTGACCCACAACTTTTACCAATCCTGTGTGATGTATCCATCCAGTCCTGCAGACACGGAGCCAGTTTAAGGTTCTTTTGCCAGATGAAGTGTTAATCACTCTGCTTCCTATTGTGGGCATGAGCTCAGCTTTCCCAACAGCTGCTGGTGTGGGGCACTTGCACATCTCTGTGAGGAGAAGCTGCCTGGAAATTATCACAGCAGTGGTGCAAGTATGACTTTTCCGAGGCATCTACACTGGAAGTATGTTTGTTACCTGTGGAAGTAGGGAGGGGCTGTTTGTTGGTGGAGACAGGCTGGGCCCTGTTAAGCTGTGCTGCTCCAGCAGCAGCTTCTGATGGAGTGAAGGTCAAGGTGATGCCTCTGCTGCTGTTCTCACCTCAGTGTGGACCTCTGCCATCTGCTTGGTGTGAATCCGTAAGATACAGGCAAAGAAAGGGAATAGATGGTGGCTTTGAGGCAGGTTTTGCTCCTACAAGCACCCAAGGGGGCTGTTGTAGCTTCCAGGAGGACTTTGTGCATAAGTTGCTCCCTGTGGAGCTCACATTACTGTTGCATGGGTTGTGAGCTGAGGCATGTGTTAAAACCCTTCTCTGCCTCCTCCTTAAAAGTTTTCATGTCAGCTACTACTAAGGTCCAGCAGTCAGAGCTGTTAGGTCACTGCCAGCATGGGGTGACAAATAATTAAATGTTGTCTTGTTGTTTTTTTTATTTACTTGTTCAAGTCCTCTGATATTTGAATGAGGTTAATATGGCTATAGTTGAGCTTCTGGCAGAAGCTGAGAACTACCAGCTACACAGGACTAGGATGCAAGAGAGTATAATATGGTGTATAGGAGGAGGTATTTGATGAAAGGTACCTTTTGAGTTGTACTGGTGCTTAGGAACTGCTGCATCTTGAATGCATCGCTCACTAACTGTAAGATTTTTTCACTGTTGTTTCGTCCTATGTCCATGCAAAGCTATTTGGCAAAATGATATATCATATAATTAATTTATGTGGTAATGTCTGTGTATGACCAAAGACCTAATATTGTAAGATACAGTTTCAAACCAAAGTACTTACTGATCGGATCCCAGAGTAAGGACACGGGTGTGTGTATCAAGATACTCATAATGCTGCATTTTACTCTTCTGAATTACTGATCTATCTATTAGCAGCCTATTTATGTTACAGTTTGGGGCACATGAGGAGGAATGTCAGTGGCTTGCCAAGTGAGTCAATTCAGTGTTTATAATTTCTTGGTGATCTGCCAGGTAAATGTCTGTCCAAGTTTAGTTTCTCATGTGATCAGGAAGTGATACAGGAGGATGCACTGAGGACTTCCCCGGCCATCTCCCCTCAGCACCCTGACAGGAATGTGGCAATTGTCTTGTGCTTTAAAGAGGAAATTTTCAAAGGCACACAGAACTAAATCTCATGTAGAAATCACTGAGGTTCCCTTTAAGCGTCTGATGTTTTCCCTTTTCATTTCTTTTCAAGCTCAAATAATCACCTTTTTAAAAGCAACTACCCAATCCTTGAGCATGTGTCCTTTTAGGAAAGCTTGCTTACCTGATAACATTTACTCCCTATTGCTTCCCTGTATATATTTTAGTGTCACTATTTAATTTTCCCTGGGATTATTAGTGTGGAATAAAGTATTGAACTTGCTTCAATGGGCCGAATTGGAATCATACGTTTGAAACAATCAATGAGTGCTTCTGCAATACTGGAAATGGCAATCATCAACTTAAATATAATTATTGCTTAAAGTTTCAGATTCCTTTTACGTGGTTTGGAAAGAAGTAAGGGGGATCATTCAAGTTGATCTCGTGGAGATTCCTGGGAATTGTTGTGCATCTTCCTGCAAATGTGACATGAAGGGCTTGGAAGCTTATGTTTATTTTTTAATTTTCAAAGATTAAAATTAGGTGCAACGAGTTGTTTTTTCATGCTCAAGTGTGTACATATACATACCCATGTGGGACCAGCAACCAGAAAATAATATTTTCATACAGTAACTTAACTGTCATGTGGTTTTGAAAAATCAACTTTTTTACTTTTTTTTTACTTTTTTGAAAGAAAACTTTCACATAACATAGATGTGGTTTCATCTGCATTTAATACATGCAGAAAACACTTTACATGGTGTTTGCCATTGTAAATAATGTAAGGACTTAATTAACTTCTCAAATGCAGTTGGATGGTAAATTTTAAGGGTTTTTTTTCCTAGACTTCTCTTTTTATTTCCTTCTATTGTGAATACATGTTTCTCATCTTCTTTCAGAAATGATATTTGGAATGAGACAGTGTGTCTGGGGTAGAAGTTCTTTAAAAGGAAGAACATGGACTTGTGATTTACAAAGTAAAGATTTTTTTTGCAGGACATCGGTGCCCATCTGCTGTTTGGTACTTTATGACAACCATCACCTAGGCTTTTCAGCCTCTTGAGAGTCTGGAGATTTTTTGCTTCTTCAAACACTTCATCACTCTGTCAGTAAATAAACAGAGTGGGTCTACTTGGCTATATTTGAGCATTCCTGGACTTGGCACTTGTTTTGCTAAAAGACAGAAATGTGTCTGCTGGTGCAGATACTTTATTTGATCCCATGTCAATCACCTATTTGAGTTTATAGGATTTTGTCTTAATTTCTATTCCTTTAGTACTTTTAGAGGTCCTTGGTTTGCCTTTGCGCTCTACGTGAGCTCTAAAATGTGAGTGAATTTAACTTATCCAGGTTGCAAAGAATCTTTCCTGGGTGCTTTTTTACCATGTTCGTCTATGGAAGCTAAGAAACAATACATTTGAAAATCATGTATTTCCCTTAATGTGTCTTACTGTGTTCCAGCCCTTCTCATTAGATTAATGCTAAAATATAGAAACTGTTGATTAGCCTGCTGCCATGAGGAACATCCCTGTTAGAAACATCTGCCAAAGAACTGAAACTGCCATTCTTCACTTGTCCTTCCATGGCTCCTCTTCCTCATTCCCTCTCTTTTTCTTTTTTTTAAGCTCCTTTATAAAAAAAATCCTAAAGATGAATTTTGGTTTGTTTTTTGTTTTTTGGGGTTTTTTTCCCCCTTTTATTTAAGGCCAGGGTAAGTTAAAAAGAAACATTTAAATTTTGCAGCCATTTGCTGTTGGCTGCATTTGTTTTAATAAGGGCAGAGAAGCTGAAGCCTCTGTCACCAAGGCCCAGGGAAGAGAACTCCTGGAAATAAAAGGAGATTGTGACACTGCATGTTTCTGAGGCCATGAAACAAAAGCTTAAGTGAAAGTGAAGCTACTGCTGAACATAAAGTTTATCACTGTTGCTGGGGAATAGTGTCTGCCTGCTTCAGGCCCGCTGTGAACTTGGCCAGACAAAATAGGTGGAAGGGCAGAAGGTGGGGAATGTCTGCATCCTATTATGAATTGGAGGAAATGACTGTCTGCGCTCCGTGCGCTGGTGGGCTCCGCATCCTGCTGGCAGACTGGTGAGCGCTGTGGGACACTGAACCAGGAGTGGGGAATTGTCAGCTCTGGGGTTTAAAATAACTACTAGGGATGAGAAGAAGCTCCTTAAAAACATACCGTGGGTTTTCCGTTGGCTTTCTTAAACTAACTGGAAACTTTCTGCTTTTTTTTCCAGGGGCATTTTTCTTGGAAAACATTGCTGCTAAAAAGCTCCAAACAGGAGGAGTAAATCCAGTCAGCTTGTCAGACCACTGGCTCAGTGTAACGGTGCTTTCATGAGGTAACGTTGGGCCAAAGTCAACTTTTCTTTTCTCCTTTGTAAACCTGCAGCCAAGCAATGGGCCAGAAAATCTCAGGGAGCATAAAGTCTGTGGATGTGAGGGAGCCCCCTTATAGACCTGTCAAACGAGAGCTGAGAGGCCCGGATTTTTGCAAGCCAGCGCGCCTGGACATGCTGTTGGATATGCCCCCTGCCAAGCTGGAGGTCCAGTACAAACACGCTTGGAACAACGAAGATCGCTCCTTAAATATATTTGTAAAGGAAGACGATAAACTGACTTTTCACAGACACCCGGTTGCCCAAAGCACAGATTGTATCCGGGGCAAAGTCGGCTACACGAGGGGCCTCCACGTCTGGCAGATCCACTGGCCCACGAGGCAGCGGGGAACTCACGCCGTGGTGGGCGTCTCCACGGCCGAAGCCCCGCTGCACTCGGTGGGATACACGTCCTTGGTCGGTAGCAACAGTGAGTCATGGGGCTGGGATCTGGGGCGCAACAAACTCTACCACAACTGTAAAAACCAGCCTGGCGTCACGTATCCTGTCTTTTTGGAACCAGATGAGTCTTTTGTACTCCCAGACTCGTTACTGGTGGTTTTGGATATGGATGAAGGGACGCTTAGCTTCATGGTGGATGGACAGTATCTTGGAGTGGCCTTCAGGGGACTAAAAGGGAAAAAACTTTACCCCATAGTCAGTGCAGTTTGGGGGCACTGTGAAATTACAATGAGATACATCAATGGACTTGACCGTAAGTGCTACTGAATTTCTTCATTACCCTGTCTTTCAGCTTTTCTCATGTAGGAGTTTTTCTTTTATCCTGTTGCAGTGGACAGTGTGTTGGGGGGAGCGGACTGTTCACTGTGAGTAAACTGCATCCTGTCTGACTGCTCAAAACTAATATATCTCAGTTGTATCTTGTAATGTTGGTGTGGATTGTATCAAAATATCTTCCTTTTTGGCAAGTTGCAAGAAATCTGTGTCCAAGGAAAGTGAACAGGCTGAGAAAAAGATACTGAGAAACTTCCTGGGTATATTTAACAGTAAAACTCTTGTTTACTGGAGGATATGTTTTAAATCTGTGGTTTCCAAATAGGATTTGTGGATCCCGTAAAAATTTCCTGTAGTAGTGGAAACTCTTACATGGTGTTCATAAACATACTTGAATGCTGGCCAGTAGGCTTGCTTTCTGTAGTTGCCTTCCCAGGACCCTCAGAAGCAGCTGTGGATCCCCAAGAATCTGGGAGCTCAGGTCAAATACCGCTTTCAGCAGTTTTTCTGAAAGAGAGCTCTGTTCCTTAGTTCATTTCAGGAGGTGCTCTCTCAGGGTATTTTCTTCTCCAGCAATCCATGTTTTCGGATAAGCAAGCATGAGCTATTTCTGATCTAAAAGGGTAATATCAAATTAAATTGATATGCAGTAGGGAGCAGCATGTTGCTGCTGTGACCTTGGAGTAGTGGCCTGCCAGAAGATGAGTTGCAGAACTGGGTCTTGTCCAGTTCTTGTCCCTGCTCAGGAAGACGAGTGCTCTGCCAGGGCCAAACGCAGCACAGTGTGCACTCGGGCAAGCCCAGTTATTGACCATCAGCATCTTGGCTGCTGGGTGTTGGGGAATGGAAAGCTGGACAAGGTTTAAAGTGGAACTTTGTTCTTGTTTAAGACTGTATTATCTGAGCTGTAGGAGGAACTACAAATATGAATATGTAGATTTACAAAAAGTGGACGATTGGGCAAAATTTTAATGTTTTTTGGCTTTTTGAACGGGACTTGGTCTTGTAAAAAGAGAACACACCTGCCTTTCAATGAGTGATTTCTAAAAGAATTCACTAGTCTTTTCAGTAAGGATGCAGTGGTCTTTTTTTTTTTTTTGTCAAAAATTAATTCTCTGCTCATTAGTCTTACATCTGACATACCAAGTAGAAACATAATTAAATAATTTGACCCTGTTTAAGATTATCTTTTCATAAACATCTGTACCATGCACTGGGGGAAAGACTTTTTATCCACAGAAGCCCTGCAGGTTATTCCAGCTAGATGCTAAATGGCAGCTTCCCAAGTGCTTTCAAACAGGGGAATATCCGAGGATTGTAAGTATTTTGCAATTACTCAGACATTGCAGTGTGATGTGCTGACAATCTTTTCTTTGGATGGTGGGGGAGAGAGACTTTTTTGCCAGCTGAATATTTGTTTGCAAAAGCAGTTTTTATAATACTGTGAATATCTGCCAAACTAAGCTCAGCTTGGTCCACCACGTCCACACAGGATTCTGCATTCGTTTTGTAGCCTTCACAGGGCTGCTCAAGGGAGCTTTAGAAAGATGAAAACACAGGAGAGGATGTGAATGAGTTTGGTAGAAATTATAAAATAAAAGGGGATAAGTAGAGAAAGGATAACTGTGGTCTGTGTGATGACAGAGAGAAAGATTCCCATCTGGTTTCTTGTGGGATAATTTTGTTGGAAGAGGCAGGATAGCTTCCTAAACTATCCCTGAGAAAGTCAAAGTCTCTATTTTTTTTTAAACACATCAAGTCCAACGCTTCATTTTTTTTTTTTTTAAATCCAGTCTCCAGAAAAATCCAGTCCGGGTTTTCCCCCTTTCCATAGTCCGGAAAGTCCAGTCCGGGTTTTCCCCCATTTTCGGCGGAAATCCATAAAACGCGAACCCGTGGATAAAAGTAAACTTGTAAACACAACTTTTATGTAGACCTGAGTGTTAATCTGATCACGTGAAAAGGAAGTTTAAAGCCACTTCACCGGGGGGGCATTTTGACATCCTAGAGTCACATCATTTGTTATCACATGTTCACTGATCCATTACTGTCCTGCAACAAAAACAACATTCAAGAAACCAAATTAGCTTGTTTAGCTGGTGCTCCAAAGCAAACACTGTCTCTTCTCTGCTGAAGGTGTTTCTATCCAGCCTGCCCTTGTGTAACTTTGAGTTTAGTCATGGTACCTCTTCATGTTTGCTCTCATTGCACTTTTAATTACAGGTTTTTATAATTGCTTGTTCTTGTGAAAATTGGAGTAGATATTGAAGAACATTTGTGTTCACAAATTTAAATACATTTGAAAATACTTTTGCGTGAGGGAGTTGTTATCGTTTGATTCCTTTTTAACCTTACCAATTATCTTTTTTCAATCTTTCCCTGCCCCCCTCTTCCCTGGAAGTATCTCATAGCTCTGAGTGCAGCTTTTAGCAGATCTGGCCATAGGGTCTTAGCTGTTTTTGGAACTGCTGTCAAGCAGTGCCTTGTAACTTGCTATTTAGTGATTGATTGTTGCTGCTCAGAATGCATACCACAGCTTGTGATGGCTGTTTGTGAGGTGTGTCCTACAGAGCAAATGGAGACCTCAACGGCAGGGATTTTTAGTGTTTTCAATACTTGCCGCTTAAATAGAAGACCTCTGAATACTTTAAAGGCCCATGTATTGCAGTTGCCTGGCAAAGAGTGAAAGGCTTGCAGGAATGGGAGAGTGAAAGGCTCAAATGATGGGCTTGTGCAGCTGCAATGAACTCAAACATATGTCATAGTAGTAGAGAGATGATGCAGACTTTGAAGTGTCTTAATTACTGCATAGATGGCAGATTCACAGAAGGATAAGGCTGCAGGTCAAAGATCAAGAACCTGTGTGCCCTCTGATCTCTGGATATTGCTCCTAGAATAATGCTGTAGTTAAAATAAATTGTAGTTCTTCCAGCTGCATCTGATACCCAGAGTATTCTGCCTCAGAAACTACTTTGAGCATCACATGATGATGTTCTGTGACTCTCACAAGATGGTGTTTTTGCTCACATTTGAGAGACTTGGAGTTGCACATATTTGACAGGGTTTGGGAGGGAAGGCAAGGGGACAGGATGGAGAGCGCTCATCATAAACACATTGAGTTCTTCGCAGGACAAACTTCTTTGATCAAATGCTATCAGTATATACCACGCTGTGTGTAAGCTGGACAGAATTTTACATCAGCCTTCTGACTCACTGCCTCTTGCAATAATTAAAACCCCAAATAACATAACTGCAATATATGTTATTTTTGTTATTTTTCCTATCAGGGTATGCGCATGTTTACAAAAAGCTGGTTAATTTATATCTGGTGTCTGACAAGAAGTCCTGAAGACTATTTATAAACTGAAACAGAGAAATAGCAAAACACTTCTTTGTAAATGTACATTGCAGATCATGACTGAACCATTAGTACTTGTGTGTTTAAACAAAGTGTTGGGAGGACAATCAGTAAAATAGTGCTGTGGTGGAAAACTTGGGCACTGAGTAGGTGAGCTGAACTCATTGCAGTTCTTGCATTAAGCCTTGCATAGCCCTTACACAATTTCAAAAAAAACTGTCGAGCTCAGAGAGCTGGAAGCATTTGTCTTGGAAGAGAAGACTTTACTTACAAGTGTAATTTATGGAAAACATTTGTCTGTACCTGTTCATACTTTAACCTACGGATCCTTCTTTGGATCTGTATTTGGCCCTGGTGGGTGAGGGTCCCTGGGCTCTCTGTCTGGTTACTGACCACTGCCCTGCAACACATCCCCTGTTTTTAACACCTCTGTTTACATCCCCGATGAAACAGAAGTATTATTCAAAGAATGTGCTTCGAACTTACTTACCTGCCATGAAGGAACAGGTGGACTAAAGGGATCATCCAAGCAGAAATCTGGGCTCCTGTTTTCCTGTGCCAGCAGCCTGCTCACTGTTCCTGCAGGTGAGCTGATGCAAGCGTAGAGCTGAGGATGTTTGGAGAACATTGGCTCAGTTTTGGGGAGCTGTAGCTGTTCCTTGTAGAGGCTCAGGGACAGTGGGAAGGAGGAGGGAGCTCAAGGCACATTCTCTCTGTTTGCTGATGCACCTACAAAAGTTTTGGCACATGGGGTCTGTTCACACCTTTTGCTCTCAGCCGTGCAGAACAACACAGTGTAACCACTGAATCTCTCTCAGGCTGTACATGTCTAGAATTTTCAAATAAGGTGATGTTTCTAAGCCAAAACGACAACTTTGGAGCTATGGAGCTAAGCACAACTTCTTTCCTCTATCCTGCTGTTCTCAGTTTATTTTAATTTGCATTGATCTGTGTCTAACATACCACAATTGCTAATTATAAATATGCACTCTTCCCCTTGGAGGTCTTTTTGCCATAAAGAAATCTAAGTCAAAATTGTGAAATTGTTAACTGCCAGGAGATATATATAATCTCTCTTCAGACTCTGGGTTTTCCCCCAGATGGTTTTCAATTAAAATTTTAAAATGGATTCTTTTTTTTTGTTTATCTAAACTTGTTTTATGCTATTTATATAATACATGACTCTGGAGGTTGCAATGGAAATAATATACTCTGAAAATCCAGTATTGCTAAACCTTAGAAAGGGTTTTCCCTACAGACATGCAGTCAGAGGATGAAGCAGCAGTAATTAAGCAGCTAATGTTGTGAAGAAGCAATTTTTAGCTTTTGAGATAATTTAACAGGAACCAGCATTTTCAGTTCCTGCTTCAGGAGTCAAATAGGTATTGTTGGGTTTTTTTGGTCTTCTTCCACATGCACCTCCCTTCCCAGGTTTAAATGCCTTTTTTTGTCCTTTAATCCTAATTTGTTGACACTTTCTAATTAATTCTCAGCCTTTTCTCAGCAGGTTGAAACCACTGTATTGTCAGCAGAATATGCCACTCAGTTAATTGGCTTTTTGCCCCAGCCACCCCCTGCCCCTTCTTGGTGGTCTCTGCATTATATCTTTCTCCCAGATACTCTTCTTTTGTTCAGTCCTCCCGTTTCTTTCTTCCCGTCTCCAGCTGAGTTTCTCTTCTTTTGTGTTTCTGTGTTCTAATCAATAATATATTCTTAGCAATCTTGTTTTCCTTTTTCTTGTCCCAAACTTCAGGGCAGTTTTCGTTACTGATAGCTGTAGAATATCAAGTGCATTGTCATTCTTCCAGAGGAAGGACATTTCAGATTTAAGGCTATGACTTTAGCTGTAATGATGAATGGGCTTTGCAATAGTCTTTTTGTAAGGTCCTACACTTCTTGTAAGATTAGCCTGAACTTGTTTTATACAACTTGGGCCTGTTCAGACCTCTAGTGATAGAGCTTTCTCAGACAACCTAAGACATACATTAGCTTTACAGATAACAGGGTTTTTTCCTTTTGTGGGATTCTTTCTTTTTTCCTTTTTTTTTTCTTCTTACAGTCTTGTCTAGTTTGTGCATTAGCAGGGAATCCAGTTTTCATTGGCTTAAAACTTAAGAGGTGCTGGCATACTTTATTTTAAGCTCAGTAGTTCCTAAGGCTAAGAACAAGCATCAGTAGTCCACAGCTGTGTTGTGGTTTATTTGAATCTTGACATACCTGTGCTTTTTATTCCTGCTCTGGTTCATAAAGGTGCCATGGCAACCACCAAATCTACAGTTTCAAGGAAAAAATGCCTGTTAGTGTGTTCTGATCATGTTTCTACTGATTTCCCATGTATCCTGTTTTTAAGAAATAAGAAGCTTTGAAGAGCAATGACTACACCTCTGTTCTCAAAATTGAAGTGAATGTTGTAATCTAAAGTTACACTGTGAATATCATACTTATTACACTAAAATAGCAGTTAGAAACCTGAGAGTTGTGCTTAATTATTTTATAAATTTGCACAAGCTACAATGCTGGAATTGCTCAGCAATGTGAAATCATTCACACAGGTTTGTATTAGAAGTAGAAATTTGTAGAGGGCTTTTTATTTTTTTGGATTTGCTCCATCTGTATTGCTGTTGGGAATTGGAGAGCATAAATCCAAGCTTCAGTGCAAATAACGGTGCTTCTGTCATTCAGTGATATATTTATTTTCTTTCCAAAAATGCATGTGTTTTGTCCATTTTGACTGTTTTCATACAAGTTTCCTCATAAGTTATATTCCTCCTTAAGATCCTTATTTGTCTCTGTAGCCATGGAAGTGTCTTTCCTTCTCCAGTCATAAGCTCTTTCTGCAGATGGCCTCTTTCTCTTCCCCTAAACCCAGTGTAGCTCCTCTACAAGGAGAGGCAGATAAAAGCCACCTGATTTCTAGTTTGAGGTCAGAGCAAATTCCACTTTAAAAAAGAGTATATTTTGGTGACTGGCAATTCAGACACCAGTCTTCATATTATGGCAAAATTCATATTTTTACAGTAAATTGACAGGCAATGGGCCTGAAAAGAAGCACATCCAGAAATGCTGTTGTGTTCTGCAGGTAGTTCCACTGGCAGTAGTGATGGTGCTGTTCTGCCTTCCTGAGTAAATGAGAGTAAAGCTGCCCCAGCAGTAGCACTGTGTTACAATAATGCTGAGGCTGGGAAGTCAAGCACTTGGAAGCTGGCAAATGGCAGAATGGGATTTGCTTTTTTGCAGCTGTAATTCTGAGCTCAGCAGCCTTCATCCTCCTCTTAGCCAGAGAGTGTTTCACTCTGCTAAAGGTGGTAAGTTCAGCTGCAAGTCAACCTTTTGTATTCATTTTTGCCAGCATTTTTTTGCATTGATTCTTTTCTCCCCAGTCTTCTGTGATTATGAACTGGTGTATTTTGTAATTTCCTCAGGACAGGCAGTGTGGAAAAACTAGGAGCATGACAAGTCTCTGTGTTCTCAGGTTCAGGTTTGTGTTGCCCTTTGAAGACAACAGCAGAAAGGCAGCAGGGACTGCACTGGATCAAAGCTCCACCTCGTCTGGTTTGATTTGTGAATTTAACTTAAGTCTTTCACTTTAAACTGTTTTGGGGTGGAACTGATGATCAAATCTGTCTTTAGGCCTGTTATCAAACCTGATTTTTGATGAAAAACCTCCAGCACTGAAAGTATGAGAGGGGACATTTAGCCTTTAGTGCTGGAACTCGGTGTTGAGGCAGAGGAGATGTTACAATAGAAGTTACTGACACTGTTGAACTTCATGTACAAAAGCTGTGTAAGGATGCTTTCAGTTGATTAAACATTATTTTTAAATGCCAGTCGGTGGTGAAATACGGAAGATAAAATGCTGACACTACAAAGAGAATTTCTGTTGTAACTTGCAACAAACTGAGCACTTCATGTAGCCTCCTGTGTGTTGGCCAGGACTCCGTGTGCCTGGTGTGGAGTCGCACGTCTCCAGTCTTGGTGCTAAGAGTGCCCATTGCAATGGGAAGATTATTGACTAGGAACTTTGGATAAAATATTTTTGGTAATGCTCTTTCAGAGTGGACTTGGCAGGCAGTGGTGGAGTGAGGCAGGTCTCCAGTGTAACCCCAGAGCAGTTAGTCAAAGCTATACCTGTATTTTCCGCTGTCATGCCTAAGATGACATGAATTTTGTAGGCATGTCAAACATGTATCGTGAGTAACAGTATAAGAGTATCTCCCTGCCTTCTGTGAACATTTCTTTCTGAAAGTAATGAACTTCTAGATGTGGCATATCTTTGGGCTGAGTTGTTTTTTGTTTTTTTTTTGTTTTTTTTTTTTTAAGAGAAAATTCTTATTAGCTCCATTTCTGCCAATTTCTTATGACCGGTTGGCCAAACAAATTGTCTTATTTCAGAAGTGATTTGTATGAAGCCAAAATGTATTTTCAGCAGAGAAATACATAACATTAAGAAAAGGATAACTTTTGTTTGAGAGTAATGTTTCTCACAACAAACATTTTTGTTTCTCCAAGATGCTGCATCTCCATTGCAAATGGGAATTCCTGTCTGCATGTACTGTGTGGAATTGACATTTAAAGATATGGTGCTTCTGCTTTTCGATAAAAAGTAACTATAAATGTTTAATAATATTCTTGTGTATACCACATATCTGCATGCCTATTTACTATGCCACTGAATGGACCTCAAAGCTTTGATACAGCATCTTGAAGCTAAAAAAAAAAATCTGCTTCCTCCTCCCTGTGTTTTCAGCAAGCTTGACAGCTACACCATATTTGACCAAGACAAAGTGATTAATTTCTTTTAGATCCTGTTGCTTTTCCTCATTTCTTGTAATGTTTACCTTTTATATTTTGGCATTCTCTTAAGTGTAGAGCCTGTAATTGCTCTCAAAAATACATTTCTCTGTCCATCAAAACAAAACAGACTATGGGGTTATATTAGTACCCTGTTCACACGTTCAAAATTGAAATGCTTTATGCTTCTGAAAATGCCTCATTTCCAAGTGTACATATTATATAAAATATGCTGTTTGGGGAGACTTTTAAAAAGACCTTTATAAAGGTTAAAATAATTTTTAAAGGCTTAGGAATTTGGTTTCTTTAAGCACTTAATGATTTTTTTAAACAGCAAATTTCAGTTTCAAATCTAGCATAAGTATTATGAAAACAATATATTTTCACTGAACAAAGAACTTCTATCCAGTAAGTTGGCTCTGGTGAAATGTATCATCCAGCCACGGCACCAAAATGGAACCTGGTACTCAAACAAGTGCAACCCAACATGTTTGGGGTTCGTGTGCTCTGCAACAGCTTTTCTTCCAACCTGACTTTGTTGGCCTTTATATTCTTCGCAGGATTAACTGCCAACGCACCCAGGATCACTCTAGAGGAGAAAAGACAATGCAGAAAGAATCATGTCTTGCCAGTACCATCCAAGGAGTCTTTCTGCTGTGCCTTTTGCAACTGGACTTGTCTATCTCACATTGGCCTCTTTAGCCACCAGGGTGCTTGTAGCAGATGTGGGTAGAGCCCTTCCCAAATCTTCGTTCGCAAAGCCCAGCCATGATGATGATGAACTGCCACCCCACTGAATTAGCTTGTGCACTGAAAAATTTGTGATGTTTTGACACTGCTGATGTCAAAGGCTGCCGCTTTTTCTGAAATCTGCAGTGAGTGAACTGGGTTAGGCTGGAGTGGAACGTGTGCCTTGGCTTCTGAAGAAATGCCGGTTAATTCCATAGTTCATACTGGGTTTCCTTGCACTGGAAGGTCTCCCCATCCACGGGTGTGGACTCACTGTATCTTTGTTATTTTAACTAAGGCAATTGCTTTAATGTGCTGTGTTGTAGCCATGACTCCATCCCTGCTCCATGCATGCTTGCCATATGTGTAAACAATTTGCTGATTTTACTGGTATGACCTGTTGGCCTCTGCCTGTATAAACAAATGAAGGGCAAAGTTCAGAGAGATCAGAGGGGAAACTTTAAACATCCTGCAAAATCTGCAGTTCATTAAGTGTACGTTAGTGTTTGGTTACAGCCAATCCTTTTGTACTTCTGAGTAATTTGTTCATGACACGTTTGGGAAAGCAGGGACAGCTTCACCTGGTGCAGGGAGACTTCAGGGAACATAACTGCACTGGGCTCATGCTAAAAACCTAGCTTCAGTGGTATTTTCTTGACTTGGGAAGGGAATGCTAACACATGCTTTACATTTCATTTGCATTTAGATTTAAAAGTTAAAGTTGTGGGGACATTGGCAAAAGGGCTGTATTGTGCAAAGGATGAACAATATCATGAGAGACTCACAACCCATAGGCAACAGAATGAAATGTTTGGCAAGGGAGGAGGGAAAATAAGAGGTAAAGTTAGAAGTGCCAGTGAGATCTAGGATGATGTATTTGAGAGAGCAAATGTGAAGAAGGCCATAGTGCTTAAAAGCAAGACAGAAGCAGAGAATTCTAGTAAGAGGGTTAAAAATGAAAAGATGCTGAGATTTTGACAGAGGGGAATAAGCCTTGATGTTGTAAGCCATGTAGAACACAGAAAAGAAAGGTCAGAACTACCCAAGCTCCTGACTGACCGAACATCCCTACTTTACTTTCATCACCAGTTTTTCTGGCAGGAGCACAGAGGAGCTCTGATACCAACCTCCAGCTGTATGGTAAGGAGTGAAAATTCACCTGGCTCCTCCTGGTGTTAAGCACAGCTATGCTGGGCTTTCCTGACCACTGCTTGTAACTGCTTATGTTTATAAGTCAAACTAAGAGCCTGTGTAAGTCAGAGCTTGGCGAATGTTCTCTGTGTTTTCAGTATGAACTTTATAGGAATCACTGTGATGCTACTGGCATCTCCCATGATTTTTTGTCATTTGTGACTTTGCAACTGGAGCACTCAGTTTTAGTAGAAATGAGTGAACTGTTAATATTTCTGAGTCCAAGAGGCTGAATTAGCTCTGGAGATTTTTCTGACTGAAATATTCTTAATTTTTGATAGACTTTTATGTTTCTAAAATTCTTTTCTCAATTTTCTGAAGACTTACTATAAATTCAGATCTGTTACTTCTACATAACAGATCTCTTGTCCTCTAAAATAATTTTATTAACTTTCAGGTATAAGTGATCATCAGTGAGACATTTAAGGCATTCTATAATTTCATTGCAAGAATAAAACAGAAAGTAAATCATCTGTGACTTAAACGTTTTCAGAATCCTTCATGTACTTGAAATACTGGAGTTACCGTCCTTTAGCATCATCCTGAGCAACATCTGTGATATGAAACTCTGATAACATTTCCAAAATGCAACTCTATTAAAGGGGCAGTATGAACAATGTTAGCATCTGTATGCAAACCGCAGCTTCCTGAGAATGCAGTTTTTTCCCTAAATCACTTATGCAGAGGAACTTCCAGACTTCCTCTGGCCCATTTTTTCCAAACACCTTTAATACGTAATGCATATGTAAGTTATAATGTTAAAAAGTTAATGAAAACAAGTTTATCTTTAAAACAGAACAGAGACAGAACAAAACTAGACAGTTAAGACTTTGTACCAAAGGGTGTTATGGCTTCAGCAGCTTCCCTGGCCATGGAGCAGCAGCAGTTCTGTGCTTCTGCTTCTTACCCATGTGCTGCTGCTCTGGTTCTTGAGATGTCCCAGGTCCTGGCCAGGGGTGCACGTGAGGTGCTGCACGCATGGGTAGTTAGTGGGTGAAAGTAGAACTTGGCTAGGAATTGATTATTTCCAGAACTGTGTAAAAAATCGTGCTTTGGGATCTGGGTGTATGTCCACTGAGAAACATTGCTCTGCAATGTTTGGCTGCTGTCACTAGAGGTTCTCTGGAGGGGGAGCAGCCCATCGTTTCGTGCCACTTTCAGAGCCAGAGAGAAGCCATCACGCTGCTGTGGTTTCTCAGCAACCCACTTGAACGTCCCGGTCAGCAAATCCCACATCTCCCAGTAACTTCTCATCAGGCTCCTCGGCTGGAACCACCATCTGCTTTCTGTTCCCCAGATTTCTGTGTTGATAGAAACTTCCTTAAAATGCAAATGTCAGGAAACATTTTGTGTATGAAATGTGAGTAAGCGTAAAATCCAAGGGCCACTTTTACCATGGTGTGCTAAATCACTTATTCCACATTATTCTGAATTATTGTCATGTTGGTTTAATGGAAATTCACTTGTAAGTTACCTGTTTACTTTATGAGATAGCTTAACAAACTGTTGCAGTAAACATCTTATGTTAAATAGGGAAAAGATTTGCCTTGCTAGGTAGAAAATAACAAAACACTGTATCTGGTGACAAAGTCAGTTTTTCTGCATATATTCTGAAAAGGCACAACTTACTTGCAAATGTAAATATTCAGAACTCAACAGGAGCTCTACATTAAGTAGAGCTTATGTGTATTTTATATGTGTATTTTATATTCACAGACCCTAACTGAGGCACAGATAGCATTCTCATTTTAAGGATATTTGGCAATGTTCTGAAGATGAAGTCCTTTGCGGGTGAAGGAAGACTACTAATTGAAAAAAAAAAAAGTGCTAATAATCATTAGACAGGAAGGAGTTGAGCTAGCATTTTGTACAATTATTTCTTTTTCCATTGTTAACAATTACTTGCAATAACAAATGTAATTTTTTTGTTATTTTTGCCCATTGTATGTTTAGTCACCCTTATAAACAGGATAAACTGTAGATCCAAAACCCCATCGATTTTAACATCATCTGGATATGTTCCCTCCTCAGTCACAACTGCCTTCCCAGTGATAATTTTTTAAAAAGAGATTAGGCTTTTACACTAGAGCTTTTGGCTAACTCCACATAATCAGTTTTTGAAGTAATGCATGAAACTAGGTGTTTGGTAGGAACTGCTCTTAGAGCAGGTGAAAATGGCAATCCAATGTTCTTTCTACTTGGAAGTTGCTCAGTAATAAGAAAAGAAGAAAACCACATTTATATAACCAATACAAGAACACACATCAGGTGTAAAAAAACTTTGGTTTTCATGCTTTTGGGATTAAGATTTTGAGCCAAAAAGGCAGATGGTAAATCCATTTCCCAATGCTAATCTGATCCTCTGTGGATCAGTAATGCTGTGTGCTTCTCTGAAATGCACGGGCTGCTGGTAAATGGTATCTCCTTGTGCAAAAAAGTCTTCTCTGTTGAGTTAGCTGGAGATAGAGTGTCTCCTTTTAGTAAGCAGGTATGGGCAATGCTGTTGCTGTACTTTTTTTGCAGTTTTATAAAACACTGGTTTTTCAGGAGTTGGAGGAGTTGGAGTGCTGTGGGGTCCTTCTCTGAGTGGATGACTGTAAGCCATCTTTTCCTCATTCTTTTTTGTTCTTTAATCTGCAAATGATACTGTCTCTATTCCTCCACATTTGAAAAATGGGCCCTGTTTAGCTGATTCTGCCAGCTGTTTTGCAGCAACAGTATTTTAAAATAGTCTTTTGAGGTAAAAAGTGAGAAATTGGGGTAAGACAAGTGCAACTGTGCAAAGCTGTCTAGATGTGTCTTGAACACAACTAAATTTTAATTCACTCCCTGAATTTACTAAAATTCTTCTGTGTTTTTTAAAAAAGAACCATTTTCTTTGACTGTCAAGAAGTCGTTAGTTTTGTTTAATGGGGAAGATCACGGTAAAACCAATCCAATTGCAGAGCACTCCTTTAACCTGGCAGAATAAGACACTGCCAAAGAGGTGGGTGTTCATGTGGTAGGTGGGGGAGGCACTGACTAAAGGCCCTTCTGGATCTTCTTGCTGCCAGTGCTTAGAAGGACCTGTTTTGCTTCTGTTTCTCTGTGAAAGTTGATCTTAGTCACAGGGTTTCTTAAGGGCTCTTTGGCTTGGTTTGACAGCTTGTTACTCTGCTCTACCTGCAGTGCAGTAAATGGGTAAGCAAATTGAGCCCTTTCACATAAGGGCTGATGTTCATTATTACATGACACTTCTAAAGCATGAAATGTTCTGGATTAAGCAGGATTAGACCTGTAATTTTTTAGATTTTTATATGGTTTTTAGGTAATAACGTCCACACTTGGCTGCTTTATAATTTTACAAATAAGTTTTTGCAGACAGAGCCAAACTGTCCATGTCCCATATGGGCCATCCAAGATGATTTAATATATATATTTAATTCTTATTAATTTTAGTGCCTTTCTTGAAATTCTCATAGAACACATTCAGCTATTTCTGAAAAAGTGAAACCAGCTCCTTCATTAAACACATAATTGTGTGGTGCAGACAGCAGTCTCCGAGGATGTTCCTACTCTCTTTGCTAGGTAATTGTAGTAGGGAATTCAGTGCCCTCTGGGGTACATCTCCTGCCATCAGTCTCCAGTTGTTTCCTGCCTCACAGGGAAAACAGCGAACAGTAAATGATTTCTGGTTTTAATTAGGCTGACAAAGATGTGTGCCCTGGGGTACATTAGAAGGTGTAGTCATTAAGTGTAGTGTCCCTATAGGCATTTCCTGCATGTCCCTTAGAGCTGTGTGTGTCCTGGGATTTGCTGTTCAGCAGCTGTGAGGGACTGTTTGCGTCTCCTTTTGACTAGTGGGAGACCAGGGATTCTTTTATTGCCTGTTTGCTGCTGGAGTTTGTACTCAAACAACAGTTTGAACAAAATAACTGGCAGCAAGGGTGGTCTTGATGATTGCTTATTTAGACTCTTCATATAGAGGGATGTGTTTCAGACTTGCAATTTAAGTTCTGTTCCCTTTTAGTAATGAGTGTATGAAACTAGAACTTCCACCACTGGAATGGTGACTCTGCAGCACTTTCCAAGTGGTATTTTTGTGTACAGGCTACAGAAATTCTTGTGTGGCTCCTATTGAGGCCTCAGACCTATTTTGGCAGTGCTTTCCAATTTATCTAGATGTTCCAGCTGAGAAAACACAAGTATATTTTCAATTATCTAGTCAACTCTATGTACAATAGATTCCATTACAGAGGGCAATTCGTCTAGTTTTTGCTTCTCATTGGTCCAGACTGGAGATCTAGTGTTCAGATAAAAATTAAATTAAAATTTAACAAAAATTTTGGCTGCTGCTGTTAAAAACTGTATTAAAGAATAGAATGATTAGACAGGCAAATATACATGATGATTATTTCATGGAAGAGAGTGTAACGCTTTTCAGTTCTCTAAATGTGGCAAAACATGGGAGTAAGGGCAATCCAAGAGGTTTTGGGATTTCAGATATTTCAGAGAACCTGATGAGAGCATCCCTTCTGGGAAACCTGTATGTTGTTAAAGTTGAGCAATTCTTTAGGGAGCCTTTCTTAAAAACAGGCACCAAAAGATGGAAGCAAATGATCAGGTTCTAAGTTGGGAGGAGATAATTTAGTAGGATCTCTGCTGGCATCTACTCTGCTCAGTACGGTAACGATGATCTGGAAATCAAGGTGAAGTAATTTACACAGAATCTTTCAAGGTAGATTTATCTAAATTGCACTCCTAGAAGAGTCCTGCAGTACTTAACTCAATGATGTGCCCAGTAATATGCAGCAGTGGACGGGGTGAGGGGAGCAAATCTGCCTGTGTGTAGTGTGTGAGGAGTTCTGTGCACAATGAACTCTTTCCATCTGGAAAGAGATCCTGGAGACATTGTACATAATATTATGAAAATGTCAACAATGAGTGATCCATTATTATTATATTATACAAGGGTGAATGTGATGTTGTGAATTGGAACACAGCAGGAAACCTGGTGATGTTATTGTGGACAGCTTGTGTCTTGAGTACTGCATGCTCTTGCTGTCCATAGCTGTCCCCTTCTCCCCAGATGTAAAACCATGGAAATAAATACTAAACTAAATAAATACTAAAACTTAATAGGCCGAATAGGAAGAAAAGTATGGCTTCTGCACAAGGAAAGAGTAAATAAACCTGGATCTGACCCATATCCCACCTAGTTCAGTATCCAGTCTTCAACAGCTACAATTACTGGCTGGCTGCAGGAGAATATGGGAAGTGGGTAAGCTTACAGTGATCCCTGTTCTTTCCCTGATTCCTATGAAGCTTATTTCATCTGGGTGATCCCTTAGCCCTAATCATCTGGATTTCATACTTAGCCAGATGTATATGTGTTTAGTAACCCTTAATAGTTAGTTTCCTAAACTCTCTGGTCTCTTTTTGTGGAGCTGTGTAAGCTTTTTGCATCCAGAGCACGTTGTGGCAGCTTACATATGTGTTATGTGACAAAACACCTCTCTTGGTTTGCTTTGGCTTAACTCTTCAGCCTGAAAAAGAAGTAACTGCAGAAAATATATACAAAAAAAAGTCTATGCATTCATAAATGCCACAGAAAAAGTGACTATGGAAGGTCCTGTGTCAAAATCTGATGACTGAGGTGTTCCCAGGAAATATCAGGTGCCTTACTAAAAAAAAGAAAATTAAAAAAAATCATACATTGAAAAAATCAGTCTTATAAATTATTGCAGTGAAATTATGTGAAAATCAAAAGTATAAATGGGTCTGAAAAGGAATGAAATATATTCATAAAGGATCTACCGATATTGGTTCAATGTGGCTGTCCAGTTACATCCTTCAGCACAGGAAATGCCATGAAATGGAAAACAAAATAGTGCTAGATAAAATATCATAAAATTATCTGCTCATTAAAAAAAGTTGAAATTTTATATGATGCTTCCTTGTATATTAAAATAAATACAAGGTCTAGCTATATGTTTATTAAAATGCTAAAAGGTAACAGAAGTGAATCTGTGATATATACATATGATCTAAGACAGGAGAGACAGGGTAACTTGATATTTAGTAAAATGTCAAGTATTTTTGAAGAGCACTAAAGCTGCTACAGGACTTGCAGCAGGGATTACAGGTTTGTCTGGTCGTGTAAGGTGAATTTCATTTCCACTTCACCTCTCTGAATAAGATGAAAATAAAGTATGGAAATACTACTGTTAAAATTATTTGATATTCTGTTTCTCACATGTGTTTTCCATTACCAACTAAATGCTTAAAATAGTTCCAGGAGACTGAAAACAAGTTTTTGTCAGACACAGTTTATAAAATAGTTTCAACCACTTAAAATGGAAACAGCTTAAAATGGATTATTATAGGTAAGCCTAAAAACTGCCCTCAATAAAGATTAGACCTAGGCAGAATTCCTGCTGTTGCTTGATAGTGGAGTTAATTCCACCTTTTTTCTTGAGCTGAATATGGGCATCTGTTCATATTTAGGTAACCTTTAGACCTTAAAGGAAGCCGTGCATGTTATTTGCAGGTATCCTTATGGCCACTCACCAATTGCTCATTCAGAACTGGTCGTCACAAACACATTGTAAATGTAAAACCTTCCCTGCTGAGGAAAGCCAGCAGATCCTTTGCCCTCTCTCTCTCTTTCTAGAAAGTAGATGTAGCCCAACCTGTGAGGAAGGAAAATGTTCTATTTAGAATGAAGTACCTTATTAGGTCTAGACTGAAAATGCAGCTGTTAGCTCAAACCCATCATTAGTGCAGCAGGATAGCAAAGGAAGCAAAGGCCACCACCTGACTAATTTTATGTTGACTTTTGTAGACACAACTTTGAGTTGTGCTAGCACTGATTAAGTAAGTGGTGTGGTATCTGAAACAAGAGTTGTATTCAAAAATAGCTAAAAACTGATATTGCTGAAATTGCTGCTATGTATCCTTGAGATGGCTCACTTTGAGTTCTGTCTAACTTATGGCAAATTTGCCCTTTATGGTTTGCTTCCACTCTGTATATGTGGGTTGATTCTTTTTAAAGATTGTGCATTTATATCCTAAACATTTGGTGACTGACACGAGTCTACTCTGCCTTGTTTCTGATTACATGTGGAGATTGATGCTCCATAATATGTCCTTAAGGCATTATGCAGCACATGACAAAAGCTGCCTTTTGCCTCACATTGTTGCATGCTGTTACTCCAAGTATTGGTGCAAGTTCACTCTCAGTGGATTGGTTGTGGAACAAAATTGCTGCTGAATCTGAAGGCAGGGAGTAAAACATCAGGCTGCCTTACTGGCAGTCAGTGAAGTTGGTGTGACTCTTGCAAATCCTCACCTCCACCAAAACATGGCTAACAAACACATCACTGAAACAGTGTCCCAGTGGAGCTGTCTGGTAGCAGCACTTTGCTATCTAAGGAAGATGGATTATAAGAAAAAAACATTCATTTTGAACTTCTCTCTTTTTTAAGCCTGAGAAGTTTATTGGAAAAGATATTGAATTCTTAGAAAAATTAGTTACGGATACCTTGAATCACTGAACAAGTTGGGAGTAGTTCATTTGCAGATTGATTTATCTGCCACCAGGCTTAATCTATCTGACATGCATTGATCCAGTCCATTAAAGGAGGTTACTTTCTCATTATTGCCTGAGTTGGAGCTTAAGATCCCAAACTGCCTAACTTTAGGAAGGTCTCATATGAAGTAACCGAGTCTTCTCCCAGCTCAGAATGACACCACCATCCCCTTGTTTCTTCCATGGTTTGTCCTTCAGTAGCACCAGACGTACAACAAGCTTATGTTTTCAGCAAACCTCCTGGGCCTGCTTATTGTCAGACTGTTGCACTGGAGAGTGTCAGGAAGGTCAGCAGTTGACCTATTTAAAAAAAATGGTAGTTGATTTCAGAGGAAAATTAAATGCCTTAAGTGACCTGTGAAAGCGATGTGCATTTTTAATGTTTAATTCTGTGTAAGAGAGTGAGTGAACCAGGGGTGTTTTGTTGTTAGCACTTAGTGATAAGTTACTGAAATTAACTAAAAATAAAAGAATTAAACTGTGGGATTTAATTAACTGAGCAGGAGAACTTGTAGTAGCTTCGACACAACAGTTTAAAACCATACCAGAAGCTTGTTTGTGCTTTTTGTTTGTTGGTTGGTTTGTTTGTTTAAATTCAGTGCTGTGTTCACTTTCACTTCAAAGGTTTTTGTGTTTGAGACACAGATGCAGTGGGCCACCCCCTCAGCTCGTGTTGTGCTCTTGTGCCAATGCAGCCAGAGCTCTGGGCCAGCCTCTGCATTAGGTGAGAGTTTGAGCAGCTGTCCATCCTCCTCACTAGTTTCCCTTTTTGCTGAGATTTGCAGAGCATTATACAGGCAAATGTCAAGGCAAATTTGACTTTGTATTTGGTTCACTCTTCTGGCTTTTCCACTCTTTGGTTAAACCCATAATTTCAGCATTAATATCTATTTTGGAGCTGAGTGTGTGTTCTTCTAAAAGAGTTCCCTGAACGCTGTACCTTTTCTGTTAAAATTTTTTTTGTGTCTTTTCAGTGCTATTTTCTTTGGAGTGTTATTTATTATGCAGTGTAACATGACAGTATGGTCTGCACAGTCCTCCTATAACGTCCCTGCTGCTGTTTTATTGAGAGAAATGGACCTCTCCAAAAAGAACATAACAGTGCTATGATGATGTCAGGGCTTTGAAACACTTCCTGTTCTTTCCTGGTATTAAGATCCCATTAAAGTGACAAAAATACCAAGGAAGGGAACTGATAATGTTTTGTGCACATCACACAAGGAACTTGGCTGTGAAAACCATATATTTCCTTTTAATGTTGATGTTTTGGGTTTATTGTCAGTCTTAGTAGTGATCTTTAATAGTCATGATTGATAAGCCTGAGAGGGGTGCATTTGAAAAAAAATTGTGCTCTTCCTCTTTTTTTTTTCCTCCCCCTCTTTCCCTCCCTCCCCCCATCAGCACTGTGTGTACTTTGGATCAGTTTTGGTGTTCTGGCCATAGTTTGGTTTTTCATCCTTCACAAGCACAGAATTTACTTTCCCTTGGGAAAGTGAAAATATTGGATGTAAGCAAACTTTGACTGCAGTCACAAAATAAGAGGAGACTTGCCGGGTCAGTGTTGTCCAATGACATATAATCCTTGACTAGATTGCTTACAGAGCGTAGGAGCTAAGTTTAGATACTGGTGCTGTGTTGAATGTACTGAGTTAAGCTTCAAGGGGGAAGAAAACCATGTAAAATCACACAGCATAATTCCATGTGTTGTTTACAAAGCTCTTGTTCTCAGATATCTGGGAGGGTAACATATAATATTTTAATGAAACTGTAATAAATCCTGGACTGAAAAGAGAGGAGGGTAACTAGACAGTATGGTCACTTTGGGGTATAGGACGATTTTGAGGATAGTCTTATTAAATATGTTTCCATTAAGAAAATTATTTAAGCCTCATATTGGGATTGGCTCCCAATGACATCAGCATATTTAAAAAATAAGAAACATGAAAAATGAACATAAGAGGCTTTTGTGTAAGACCCAGTTTTGTCAGATACTGGTTCTTGTTGTTACTTTTTATTTTTGAAGCATTTGTTTGTTGCATAAGCTCTCAGTGCAAATTTTTATTTGCTATTAAATTCCATTACAAAGATCTTTTGACTAGAGTACTACTGTATTAGACACACAGACTCTATTATTTCATGTCCTGCTTGTCATTGCTTTATTACAAAGGAACTTTTTGTGGAGAAAATGATTCTGTCTGTCCTGCTTTAGGTAGCTGTGATTGCTGTAGCGTTAAGGTGGCCATGAGCTCCTAGAAAGTTCATAAGGCAAGGAAAAAAGCTTGGCACTTGTTTAGCTAAAGAGCTTGTGTTGGGATGAGGCCAAACTAAACACCTCCAGGTTTATGATTTGCATCTCTCTTCAGCTGTTGGGGTTCCCTGGGATTGGTATCGTTGCTCAGGGGCTGCCTGCAGGCACTATGGACCCCATTATCGTGTAGAACAAACATATAGAGTGCATCTGGGGAGAAATAAAATCTCTATTCTTTGACCTTTTTAAGAGAAGTTTTACTGCATCTGCCTTGACAAACGGTTCCTGTAGATGAATGATTCCTGTTTTCCGTGAGGGGAAATGCTGAAAAATGTGTGGGTGAATCCACACTTTTTTCCATTGCAGTTTAAACGTGTGCTTAAATGTTAGATTTTAAAAGTATGTGTAAACCAACTGGCAAAACATAAATCCTCATTAAAACTTACTGAAACTGTTGAAATGTGTATTTTTCTTGAAATCACACTCAGACCTTGTTTGTTTCTTTGGTTTTGTTTAGAAAAGTTCAGAAAAGTTTGTTATTCAGAAAACTCCCCATCAGCTCCTCTGTCAGATTTTTCTCTCCCTCTCCATACACCTACATATTTATACAGATATAAATAAAAAATGTAATGTTCTTGAGCTTGGAATAACCCTCTTCTGTCTTAGTCCGTCAGAGGCGAGGTTGCCCTCTGTACTGCAGCTGTCAGCTGCCTTGCTCCCTTCCCTCCATGGTTCAGTGCTCCTCACTGAATGCTCCTTCAGCCAGAAACCACATCATGGTTTAGGAGTTTGTATTCAAGGAAAAAATGTATGAGAAAGAGCTCTTTCAGTTAGAATGCACAGAGCCCAGCAGGATCTGCTGCTTAGAGGGAAAATATGAACTAGAAGTTTCAGGTTTTAATAGTGACAGTAATTTATTGCCTTTGGAACACTTTATTGAGGGATATGCAGTAAATTGTCCCAGTTGTATGTGGGGTTTTTTTTAGTTTAAGTTCAGCTACCTTGATTCAACTGTATTCTGTTTACTGGATCTGATGGGGGGGATTGCAGGGTGATACTGTGGCTGTTGTGCAGGGTTAAAGTTGGGTGATTTTGGCTCTTCTGGATGAAGAGGAGCTGCTGAGATTCATTCAGTCACAGCAGAGGCAAATTCTGACTTGGCTTTGTTGTGCCACAGCCAGGGCAGCTCCACTCCTGCTTTTTCAGTGGGAGTACAACCAAGCACCTCTGAAAATGCCACCCGTAGTCACTTCTGTAGTTTGTAGCTATGGCAGCCAAGGTTACTCGCCTGTTGCTGTCCAGAGCATGTTTATAACTGTGACAAGGCACATAATGTGGCCATTGTGTTCTCCATTTTAGACATGGAAAATCAGCACAGGCTGGTGATCCGTCAGCTCCAGGACACGATGAGACAGCCACTCGTCTTTGCCTCCACATCAGGTCTGGAAGTTAAAGGTTTTCAGAAACACATGCTGTAAAGTAACCTTTAATTCTGGGTGATTTACATGGCTAGCTGGATAAAGCACAAAAGATGTGACAGGGTTTTGGTCTGCAGAGACTCTGAGGCCCTTGAGTGATGCCTGGACAGCAGATGCTTCCATGGAGCCCTGGGCAGGATGAGGGACTGGCTGGTGTGAGCAGAATCACACCACACCACAGGCTTCTTGTGTCTTTGTCATTAAATATCATGTACTTACTAACATTTCTTTCAGACAGCAGCTAATGGAATTAGGAATATTTTATGTCATCTCTCCATCAATAATGCAATATGGGCCACATAAAGAATTGATTTTTGTGTGTGTGTGTGTTTGGGGAAGGAAGTGGAAAGATAATTTAGCTCTTGGCAGTGAGAAATTTCTTTCTGTAACTCCAGTTTGATGTAGATTCTAGTCATGACCTTGAAGTCACATCTAGAAGCAAGGAGGCTACTTAGTAAAATTTGTAATTACTTGGATGACTCCCTAAATGATAGCCATGCAATAAAATCAATATCCCCTGGAGCAAAGCAAGTCGTACTGCACAGGCAGGTCAGTGCTTAGGACTGTCCTGGTTGCATTGCTGTGTTCATAGGTTGTAACATCAGTATTTTACTGTGTCAGGCAGGTGAGCTATTGGTTGGTTGGTTTAGTTTGTTTGGTTTTGCTGTTTTGTTTTCTCTGTGGGGCAGGCTGTGAGAAGAATTGCTTATCCTTCCACGTGCGATTTCCACGCCTGTTCTCCTTCAGTCGGAGAAAAACAGCACTTTGATGGTGCCAAGTTTGCTGTGTCCTTTCAGAGGATCAGTGGCATCCTCTAAGCTGCCTCCAGAAAGGAGGAATAACTTTAGCTTGCCTGTGCCTTTGCAGATGGCAAGGAAATGCTGTGACTTGGCAGAAATAATCCAAGTCAGGAGCATATTCAAAAGGAGATGGCGATTCCATGGGCCAGTAGAAAGCACTGGCAATGTTTGCCTCTTGTAGATAAGCAAGGAATGGACTTTTATAAGTTGCAGGTTTGGTTGACAGAACTTCCCCTGAAGGCTGACAGGATGCTTTTAATTCAGTATTGAACATTTCAGAAGTCTGGAGCTTGTATCCATGAGTTGACATACACCTGCTTGGTTTTGTTTACCATGGGTAAGAAGCATTGAAAAAACAGTATTGATGTGTTTATTTCTACAATTTGGTTTTTTTTTTTGTTTTTGCACATTGTAAATATATATTCAAACATTTGTAGCAATTGCGTATTTGGGGACGTGATGTGCAAGAACTGATGCCTTTAACAAAGAACTGATTGGTTGTTTTTTAAAGAGAAAATTATTCCAGATGAAGCTTTTGTTTATCTCTGTGGTACTGAAAGCTTTCTGTTCGAGATGCAGTGTTCCTGTGTAGCAAATACTTCAACAAGTGTTACTGCCATTACTGTTATCTCATAGTTCTAGTGCAGATTATTTGTTCATTTTTGGATGAAAGGTATACTTCAGGTAGCATTTCCAGACCAATACTGGAATTTGCTTATTTCTTTGTTCTATAGGGCAAGGTGATCAAGATAAGTGAGATTTCTCCTCCGTGCTGTTTTCTAGTGGCTTCTGAGTAATTCCTTGAACTGGCAAATGGGGTACTAAGAAATGAGGAAAGGCATTTTGGTGCTGAAAATCCCTCCACGTATATATCATTCATTTAAAGAGAAGGGTTTTTTGGTGGGCTAAATCTCGTGTTTTGATAGAGTAGCTTAGAAAGTCCATTTTGATTCTAACTTTTAACTGAAGAACCAATCAATATGAATGTGTTGGGTGCCTGTTGCAAAGCACAGAGTATTGTATTTTATGAAATATTACAGCTTCTTGCTCCATGCTATGCTACAAACCACTCCAGGGCTTCCTTGTGTTTCTCAAGAAGTTCATACAGAAACTATTTGTGTGTTTGTCCACCCAATGCTTATGGGCGGTGGTGTAGTACAGAAGTCAAACTTCAGAGTGTCCTCAGGTTTAGTTTAGCAAAGGCACATTTGGATAGTGAGATAAAGCCAAAAGTGTGGATGCCATAGGTGTTTGCTGAGTGCCAATCCCAGCTCATGGCATCATCTCTATTTACCAAATCCTTCCAGTATGTGCCTAAATTCATTTGAAGTCAATAACATGTAGGCACGTGCTTAACTGTACTCGAGGAGTTCCTGGTGCTGGCCCAAATCTGTAGAAAGGGACCAACCTCCCTGTGGCAGGAGCAGGTTACGTGCAGGTCCTGCAGAGCCAGCTGGTCCATTATTCCTGAGGGAGCTTAGGGCAGACTGGCTCCCCTGTCACAACACCCTACATTAAGGTAATAGGCTGTGATTATAGACTGACTGATCCGATTTTAAAAACAACCAAACCCACAAGCTCTTTTCAGCCTTTCATCAAATATTCTTTTGCTGATGCTGACAGAAATGAGAGCAGGCAGGCTATGAATACACTTACCCTCTTTTAAATTTGTCTGTGATAATGCAAACTTGCATCCTTCCCCACTGACACATGGAGCAGACATGCTTTCTGCCTGCAGCCCTGCTGAGTTGACAGTCTCTGTCACTCAGTCTGTGCTATCAGCCCATCATCTGGTCTTATATTTGTTCTGCTGGCAAATCTGCCCCATCTAGATAGTTGATGGAAAATGTCCAATTTTTTGTTTCTTCTGACACTTCATCTTCCTGTGGTGTATTTAAGTTTATGATAATTGGTTTTTAATTTCTTGTATTCTGTTTAAAGTACACAACAAGGAGACATACACTCATGGCCCTGGGATATCAGCCTTTGCAAGTACACAGTTGTTGGAACTTTGGAATAAATGCCTGTTTATTAGTGGGTTTAAATGTACTGAAATCTTAAAAATTATATATTTTCTAGGATTATTTTTTGTCATTGCACACACACGAGTAAAGACTTAGGTTGTAATGTATTTTAAACACAGAACAAGGTCTTTGCAACTCACCCCTCCTTGTGCAGGAGTCTCCTGTGGCAGGAGAGGGGAGCAGGGCAGGCAGAAAGGGATCCCTGCTTTGCATGGGCTGTCACTCCTCCATCTTCCTCCGAATGATTTCAGCTGAAGGGGGGAAAAGGATGAGTCATCCATCAGCTTATTGTAAGACAGTGTAGACAGCTGTAAATATATCCTGTCTGGAGATTGGATTCCGGTAATCAGCACAAAATAACCATTGACATCACACAGGGTAACTCTGAGCTCGTCTCACTGAAAAAAAAACAGGGGGAAGGGATTAATGGTGCCAAAATAGCAGAGGGTAATATTCCTTCTCGTGTACATCGTGTGTGTCCCTGAGTGTTTGTTGCCTTCACAAACTGCATGGATACAATTAACTTGTAGATTGTTGCTCTGGGCTGGTATCTTAATATTGTTTTCTTTTATAATATAATAATAAGAAAAAGCTAGACACGAGGGTACAGCAGGTTTCTCTGCCCAGGGCTAAACTCATGGCATGGGGAACAGGTTTCTCATGGTACATTTCTTAATTATGGACAACTTTGGTTGAAATCTTGAATTTAGCTTGCAGAAATATTTGAGGAGGCTGTGGCTGAAACAGGATGTGTATTTAATGTTTATGAGTATGGGTTTTGTATACCTGTGGTTCAAGGCTTATGACTTGCAAGTCTCCACTTGAAGTCTGAAATAGGTGGACGTGAGTGAAGTGAACCAGTTTCCCCTGCATACCTTGTGTTTGTTTATCTGGAGTGCTCAAATCTACCAAGGTGTTAAGGCAATATAACAACTTCCAAAGGCAAATCAGAAACATGGCTGAGAGCAAGGAATAGCATGAAGTTTGATGTTATTTTCTGTCTGGCTGAGCAACAGCCATGCAGACAACAAATATCCGGGATAGATTGAGTGAGGAAGAGATTGCACTCTCTCAATATCCCTACAGCTGTAGTTTTCCTTCAGGAATAGCATTTTAGCAGTATGAGTGTTTATTAAAGCCCCTTTTTCTTTCTAAAGTTACTGGTGTGGTTAGGATCACTCCATAATAACCCTGGCCAAATCAGCAGTTACCAACTGATATATTTTATCTAATATCATGAATTTCATAATCTGTTAAATATGTGCACAGTGTAAATTAGGGATTTTGCATTCATTTGAAAAAGGCTAATTTGTAATGCCTCATGCAAATCAACTCTTTATCAAAAAGCTCCAGGGAGCATGTGTGTACTTTGTTTTCATGCCCTTCTCAGATGGATCTGTAGTTTGAAGCTTCCACAGTACAAACCAGAAGAAGCAGGTCTCTGCCTGGCATATGGAAATGAGATTTAAGAAATCATTCAAGCAGTCATGTCTAGATTTGCTGCTTTGAAGTGGAAATTGGTTGCAAAACAAAAATGTTGCTTTTATATGGGTCTCTGATAGTCTTGCTAGTGCTGCTGCAGGAGGCAGGAATGAAATGAAAGATATTAAAATAACTAAACCACCAAATCCTCTTTTTTCCCTTCAACCTAGCTGTGTGTAGCCCATGTTCAAAGAGTTGTTGCTTCTGTTAGAAACTTCTTAAATTAACATAAAGTCTGTAATTCTGCTAAACAAACGTTTAAAATGTTCACATCAAATGCAGGCACAGTAGGATCAACATATATAGGTCTGGAAGTGGTAGCCTGAAAATCCTGCCTGGCTTGTAGCTCCCAAGGCTCCCGTGCCTTCAGAATCCCCTGAGTTCTGTGTACAAGTGCTGGCAGTCCTGGGCCCCACACACTGTGTGTGGCTCAAGACCAGCAGGAAACAGAAGTCCTAGACTGGGGTTTTAAGATGCTTAATGTCCTGGAAATAGTGTCTCTGTGGGAGCATGTATGAGTTAATCAGCACTATTATGTTGGGTTTTTTTTGCTTCTCCTTGGTTTTCTCCAAGTTTTTAGAACCTAATATTATTAAATGTAATTTTAGTTATTTTAGTACTTCTGTTCCTCTTTGAGGCAGCAGCAGGTCTGAGGAGGCCTTGCTGCCCATGCTGTTGCTGGGGACAGAGTACAGGTGACTGCAGCCAACATGGTGCTGCTAATGAAGAGCAGGGCTCAAACCAGCCAGAGCAGCACTTCCTCTCTCATACATAAAGTACAAGTAATGAAAAGTTTCCTCTTCTGACTCATGACCATTTTTCATGCATTAAAAATTTCAAAAGAAGAGGAGGGTGGTGACTGTGTGTGGTCTGAGGAAAGAGAATCACCAGCTTAATATTGAAAGATGTGCCTTAACTGCTGAATCATCCTCTTAGGGATCCTTTGATGTAGCTGGAAAGAAGTGAGCATACTGTTTCTGTGCAGTATAGTATAAATGTGGTATCTTTCTCTGAGGGCTTAGTATTTAATATGAAGTTTGTTATTTGCTTTTAAAAATTGATTTAGAAGTTTGTAAATAAGATGCTCAGGTTAATTTTTGGAATTAGCATGTGAAAAATGCATGGTCTTTCCCAGAGGGAATTCTGGATGATCACTTTGAAGTTCATTCGTTGTGCAGCTAACTAATTTTTTTTGGCTGACTTGAAAGGCTGCCAGCATCTCTGCTGATTCAGAACAAGCTGATAGTGTTCTCTGCTGCAGAGATATCTGTATCTTTGGTGGCTGCCCTGGATGAATTAACACAATGTTTACAGGGTACAGTCCATGAAGAATCAGTTTTAGAGAGCAGTGGCCTCTCTTTTCATGTAAAATCAAGCAAACAACACAGCAGTATATTTCATATACTTGTAATTAGGAAATTTTGGTGGGGTGTGTGGTAAGCATTACTGCTAAGAGGTCATAACTGGGAGAGAGGAGCTTGGTACTGTCTGTTCTCTAGGAATTCATACATCAGCTGGAGCTGCTGGCACAAATGGTGTCGTGGTGTGTACTTCTTAGGCTGTTAGAATTGGTATTACAGGAATTTGTATTCCTGTATCAATGTGTCATTTTATATTAGAAAAAAACCTTGACTTGAATGCTATTAAGTCTATTGAAGATAATGGAGAATATAGAGAAAGTTATTGTAAACAGTTGCCTGCAATTTGGAATATCAAATTCTCTTTTATTCTTTTATTTTTTTTTCTGGGCTGAGATGAGTGTTTTACTGTATTGTGGTCTACTTACTGCCTTAAAAGACCTGGGGATGAGTTGTAGCCAAGAGCTCAGCAAAATTTGTGGCTTTGCTTGCTAGTGGTGTAATGCAGGAGGCCATCCTGTGCTCCCTGGTGCCAGTAGGGTTTGCAATGAGTGCTATGGACTTGTTTAAAGTTACTTTCAGTAGTTATTTCACCACCTCTAGGCCTGGCATCTCCACTTCCTTGAGGGCATGTTGGCCTTTTTCTCTTAGTGTTTCCAACCCCTCAACTTTATTTCTCCTTTATTGAAAATCAATTTATCACAATAAGATTTTTATTGATAAGTTTGCATCTAGGTGTTGTAGGTTTTGAAATTCATAGTTAGACAGCTTGCATTAAAATATCTGGTGTTTAATTTGACATCAGTGTGCAACTGTGTGCATGTAGTAAAGGTGATATATATTTGTATTTGATTTGGATTTTTAGTATTGCAAAATATAGTTTGCCTCAACATTAGGGCTGTTGTATTGCTTTTGTATAGATATGTGATACGTGATACAGAGTCATTGAGGGATTGCAAAATTTGTCTTCTGCTTTTTCCTATTAAAATACAGCCCTTAGCATTGTATCACCATAGTCTGATAATGATACTTTTGCTAGAAGTTTGAGCAAAGGAATGAAGTCAGGGAAATGCAAGAGCTGAAGAAGCCAGAGCAGTCTGTGTAGAGAAGATGTACTGGTTCCAGGGACAATAGTATCCTTGGAGACTGGTTCTATCCCTGGCTGGTTGTGATCCAAGATGGTATAAGCCCATTGGCATATGGTTGCAGACTGTCAGATTTTTTTTTTCTTAAAATCTTTGGGATAACAGTATGAGGAGAAGGAATCCAGTCCAGGCTGCCTGTGTATCTGTAGATAATGGTCCTCAGGAAGACAGTTTGGGGGAATAACTCTGTTTTTTATGGGCAAGCACCTGTTGCTTTCCATGGAAGCGATAATCCTGGAGCAGCTGTGGTTGGGACTGGTGGGATCAGCTCTCGACCCGCTGTTAGCACAGTGTGTTTAATACTCCTGAGTGGACTCACTGATCTGCTTTATGAGAAACACAGGCAGTCCTTGCACCACGAGGGCTGACAAATGGAAAGGCACAGAAGGCTCCTTGTTACAGATCCACATAAGTTTCTCTGACCACTTGAAGAAGCAACATTAGTCACAGCAAGTGTTGGATGCCCTGGGCCATGCTCCCTGTGCTGTGTCCCCACACTGTCTTAGGCACTGTCTGCTTCTGTGCTTCCCTTCCAGCCTCTCTAGAGCACAGAAAGCCCCACAGTGTTTTAAAGTGAATAAATGGGTATCTTTCTGTTTCTTGAATCTCATTTTTAGGATGTCACAGCATAGAAAACTGCCAAATTGTGCTTGTGCTGCTTCTCTCATGTGCTGAACTGGCACTGACAGGGAGACAGGACATCAGGGGTTTCTGATTTAACAGGAGCTTGGAAGCCTGGTGGCACTGATGAGCCCTTTAAAAACTATTTTTAGTCTAGGAATAGTGAAGAAAGACTAATAATGTATTCTTTTGGGATTAGTCTTTTCCCATCTTTCTCTGTAATCCAGCTCAATGGCTGTTTTGCTTGCAGAATGTTTGCTTAAAATGAGGGAAAAAACCAAACCCAAAACATTTAAAGCTCTTATAAAATCTAATATAAGCACAGAGTTATTTCTGTGTAATTATGGGGAGCTTGCTTCTTAAACAAGTCATGTTTTTTTCCTGCATCTTTCTTCCTCCCCTTAAAGTGCCTGAAGATGACATTGTGAAGATGCAATTACCTTTACAAAGGCTGTGCAAATTCTTGTTAACCTTGTTTGTGTAAAATCACGTGGCTGATACATTTCAGTGATTTCATTTGGAAGAATTGGACTGATAAGTCCCAGGTCAGATCCACCATCCAGGATCAACCCTGGTCAGCTTCTTAGTCACTGCTCCTCAGCAAAATGTGATGGGAGAAAGGAAGTGGGTCATGATGTCTCTGCTCCATAGGTGGCCTGGGCTTCCCACCTATGGGAAACTGTACTTAGGGGATGCTGTTCTTATAACCACAGCAACATGATCTGTCTCTCTTCCGTTCCTGTACCTGTGCAGAGGTCTGAAATCATGTGGCTTATGTAAGCAGACACAGGTATTTATAAGCAGAAAATCAGAGGATGCTACTTCATCATTGACCACAGCTTCTTTTAATTTGCCTTTTGAAGAAAATTCCATATGCACATGTATGTATGCAAATACAGAGTGTGTATATATAGGTATGTATGCATATGTACACCCTCTCAATACTGATATTGTAAAGCTTTAATTGAGGAAGGGCATGAGCAGAAAAATCCCACAGTACCCCCAGGGGAGACTCTAGGTTCTTTCAGAAAAGTCTTCCCAGCCCTGGTGCAGCTCACATGGAAGCAGTGCTTATTAGTAAGAGAGCTGTGGCTTTCTCAGTCATCTAAAAATGATGTATGTCATAGTCGTGTCAAAGAAGAGATTAAAAATTCCTTTCCTGTTTTCCTTCTCTCCCCACTATCTCTGCTTCTCTTTCTTATCTGTTTCGGTGTGTGTCTGTGTAACAAAGATATATTTACAATTTTTGAGGGACAGGGAGGTTTGGGTTTTTTTAATTAGTCAGGATTAAAAACTTCTTTAATGCATTAGAAATCACCATTTTAATCTATGTTTATTGCAGTGTTTCCTGGAAGCTGGGAGGAGGAAAAGACAAGAGGAACAGGAGTTACCTATTAGATGGTTACAGCCTATAGTACTGAACTGGCTCTTGAGATGACCAGGCATTTATTCATGCTTCAACTTCTTTCTGTTTAAAATACAAGAGACAATTTTTGAAAATTCTTTTAGTTCCAGCTTTGTTGTTGTTCAAGTATCATCTGTCAAGCTCAAGCAAGCATGATAAATCCATTGGCAGAGGCATATATGGGCCTGCAGTGCAGCACCAGCAGCACACTGAGCCCTGGGCCCGGGCCAGGTGCTTGGCCAACCCAGATAAGTTGATAAGTCTTGATAACCCAATGGACAGTGGGTCAGCTTTCTGTATTTGTCAAGGTATTAAATACATTTATGGTGGGAAATGTAATTACAGTATTTTTAGGCATGCAATACATGCTACCAGTTGTATCTATTTTCTTTCCTTCTCATTGAAGGTTTTCTGTTATTATTCCTTTCAGAAGTTCTGACGAACTTGGGATAGTTATGGAAATATTTGTTAGTTTATCAAGATAAAACATGTATCACAGTGATTCCTAGTTGAGGAAATGGAGTGTCCCTTACACAGAACAGAGCCCTTCAGGAGCCATCTGTGTATCCTGTGCTGCCCAGTGTGGGAACACCTGGCTTTGACAGAGAGGGCATCTCTTGTTGGACAGAGCAAGGTAAGTTGGTGGATGCATCTCCTGAGCATGAGAAGTGACAGAAAGATGAGGCCACATTTCAAAGAGGTTTTTTTAAGGTCAGTCTGGCTGTTTGCCTGCAGAGGAGCAGCCTTTGTCAGCCAGCATGTACTGCCATGGAACACGGTGCTGTCCTTCCGCTGACTTATAGCGGCAGATCAAACCCCGTCGTGTCTGTAACAGCTGAAGCTCCATTTTCCACCTCACTTCCCAGTCTGGCAGCATCTGGTGAGCATCTGCATGCTTTGGGTTGGAGCCACAACAATGAGGCTTTTGTTACATGAAGTATTTTGGGAGAGGAGGAGGCTGTGTGAAAGTTTGTTTGGGGGGTGGTGGCTCATCCCTGTGGCCTGTTTCCCTCCCTTTGGTTGGTGCTGCTGATGCAGTGATGTGTTGCCTGGGAAGGAAACTTGAGCAGCTTTTTCACAACAGAATTTAAACCTTGTAGAGGAAATAATTGTCTGGAGCTGTTTGTGGTCTCCTTAATGAGTGGGAAATGGGATTTGGGTAAACTATAGAAATAGGGCTGATGAAGTGGAACTCTCCCTGCCTCTCATCTCTCATAGCTTATGATTCAACTGTGGCTTTTGCATTCAGTTATTTCATTTGGTCTCCTACTGCAGCCAGGGTTGGAGACACATGCTGATTAAATTATTTAGTAGTAATAGAACTGAAGCACTCACATATAAATTTACAGGAATATTAAAAAAGTCACATGCTATTCCAGGTGGGAAATAACATGTTGAGTAGATGATTCATAATAACGTGAGATCTTAAAACTTTCTCAAAATTGGGGGAGGGAAAGCAGTTTGGAAAAACAGACTCTAAATGTCAAGTTTATTGCTTATTGTTGTTCATATTTATATATTATTGATAATAATGTATCCCAAAGCTATGCTATGCAACCAAGTTATTTTCTTCCAGTTAAGCAAAAGGGTTTAGTATCTGTATCAAGAAGCAGGGCCCAAAGGAAACTATTAAAAGTCAATGTTCGTGTCTGTTCACATCCTGTTTCTTAATTACAGAGGTGGCCCAAAGCTGTTTGGGTGGGCAAGTTGAGTGGGTTTTTATGTTGTTGGTTCTTCCCAGATCTTTCAGCAGAAATGCCTTATGACTGAGAGTAAGGACTCCTGTCTCTGGATTGCCAGAGAGCCTTTCTGCTGGTCACACTCCTGTCCCCAATCCTCCCTCAGTGTCCCCATACTCAATATGGGAATGGGCACAGTCCCTGACCACCCAATCTCTTCCTAGTCCAGTGCTTAAGTTACAGATTTCTTTCTTCATGCACACCAAAACTTACTCTACTTTAATTCACCTTTTAAGTAATCAATAAGTTTTCTACCTGTAAATGCTTTTAAGAAAAGTCAGAACAGACAAATACTGGTTTTACAGTGAAGGCTGAGCAAATTCTACCAAAAGTTAAGAAGGTACGATGGGTGATAATCCTGCTTAATGCATTCATTTCCTATTTGTGGAACGTTAGTAGATGTTGTGTTTTTAAGGAGTGACTGGGCAGCCCGGGTGAGTACTGTTCTGTTTGATCCTGGGATTGCACCGTGCCATCACACAGGACCTGGGGGAGGAAAGGAGTGACAGCTCCTTCCTAGAAAGCAGCCCCTTGTGCTCAGCCAAGGGGGTGGAAGGTGGTTGGAGACACAAGCCCAGAGTGACCTCCAGCTCAGCGGGACTTGGTGGCTGCCAGGAGGAGGAGGAAGCTGATGCACAGCCAAGGTCTGTGTCTGTGAGGCAATGGAAGAAACAGCTTCTCTGTGGATGTGCTGGGGGAATTTGTTCCAACCCAAAAAACAGCCCAGTTGATTAGCAAAAGGCAAGACAGAAAGACAGGACCTCAACTGCCAGATATATTAGCTTGAATTGTTTTACCTATGGGAGTCAAATCTCATTACTGAATGTTATCTTGTTCTGGCTTGTTCTGATGAAATGAGGCGGTTTTCCCCATACATTTAGAGAATAATAGAAACATTTTCTTTGAAAATGCTTTATTTTTATAGTCTTAGTTAAACTTTGATTATGGGAGATCTGTCTGGAACAGCCAAGCACATTGCTCTTCTCTGTTCCCATCTCTGGAGCTGGGGGGGGTCTCTCTCCTCGTTTGCCCTGCCTGCAGAGGAGCTGTCAACAGCAAAGAAAAGGATTCAGTGGGGGAAAGTACAGCAAAATCTCTTGTAAACAGTGAAACTACAAATACCTCTGCCATGAGATTCTGGAGGTTAAAGCTGTGCCAGGGCTGGTGGCTGGATGTGTTGTGCCTGCTGTGCAGGACAGCGTGTGGGGCTGGAGCTGTGGGCAACTTGTAAGCACCTGGGCAGCCTTCAGGGCAGAAGGAGAAGGGAGCTGTTACAGATAGAAAGATGAACAAGCAAAAAGGTTTGGACAGGCTCAGTGAGCATTAAATATTTTCCTCACAGCAAGAGCTTGGGCTCACACTTTTTGCTTTCGAAGGAATTTTTAAAAATCACTTGGAGTTTATTTGCAGAGCACAGTAAATACTGTCATTGACTTACAAAATAATCGATAACTGGGATGGCTTTTTTTCCACAACAGTTTGGCCTTCTCTGGGGCACCTGGGTTGTACCAGTGCCCCCAGAAAACAGAGAGGGTTCTCTTGCATTTGAACTGTGTGGAAAGGATGGGGAGGATGGAGGGGACAGAGCTCTCCCATCTCACATGACTGGCAGCACCACCCCCAGCATGGTGTGGTGGTTCTCATGGCTGTGGGATCAGGCTCTGTGGAGGGCAGGAGGTGGCAGGTGTGCACTGTGGCAGCTCCAGCATGGGGTAGGAAAGGGACAGTGGGGTGGAGAACCAGCTCCTTTGCAATGCTCTTCATTGGTGGGCACAGTTTAACATGCAGTCCTGCATTTCTGGCTTGAGAGCTTTGCTGTCAGATACCCACATAGAGACAGGCATGGCTGGAATGGAGAAGGACGAGCCTAAGGCTGCACTGAAAAGGAGATTTGGACAGTGGAGGGGGGGCATGCATAGCCAAAGCAGAAAACGGGGGAAGGAGGAAAGAATCAATAGTTCATTAGATTTGTAGAGTAGAAGAAAGAGAAAAGGGATCGATAGTTCATCTGCTCCCGAGGCTCTGCTTGTGAGATGTGGTTGGTTAACACAAAGGTATTTCAGTGGAATCATTGTTCATATTCCATGTTGTAACTAGTTGTAACTAGTGCACAGCATGTAACAGCTCATATCAGCATATGTTAAAAGAATAAAGGAGATGTAGAAATTAAAGGTAGCCCACTTGTAAAACCTGGTTTAAAGGAAGGCACCCCCTTGAAGAGAACTTGTTGACAAATGTGAAATAATTCTTTGAGGTTCTCCAGCCTTCATTCACCACCACTGTCTGTGGCATGAACACCATTGATCAAAATTCTGCAGTTTTCAATTGGGATTTCAGTGAATGTGAGTTTTGTCTGCAAGATTTGGCATTGTGGTTTTAATAGTTTACAGCCCAAGTAAAAAGTAAATACTGTATTGTAACAGACGGATTTCAGACACGGGTGTGAAATTTTCTACAAAATGAGCTCACTTATTTAACACATATGGACTAGAAGTAATGCAGTGATGCAGTTTCCATGATTATACTGTAGAGAAATAATAGCTTCTGTACTATAAGGGTGTATTTTTAGAAAGAAGGTGGCAAACATTCAATATTAGTTCGGACTGGCACTTCACAGTGGATGTAAGTGGTTTAAATGTAAAGGGCTGGTTTTAGTACGAAGCAGCTATTTTCTGTGGTTTTATTAATTTAAAGGATTGTGTATTGGCCAGCATGAAATGCTGATGGTCTCATTAGAGCCCATGAAAGCAGCTGTATAATAGCCACGTGCTCTGACATCCTCTAGTAACACAAGAATTCTTTCTTGCATTTAGGAATATCAGTTGGCTTAAATATTCCTCCATGTTCCCTTGCTGTGTCTGGGGCAGTACAGTCAAGTTCTCCTGCTAGCTCTGCAACAGAAGTTCCTGCTGTGTCTGTGAGAACTGGAAGCAGTCCCTCTGCCTCCATGTGAGAGATGCAGCAGTTAGCTATCTTTTGCTTTCAGATAAAATAATGCAGCTCTGCTTTTTAATGGCTACAAATCATGGGAGCTTCAGATTCTGAGTTCCCTGTAGCCCTCTTAGCTGAGTGTACTCCTGTCTTCCATGCATGAATAATGCATGACCTCACTGGCTTTAGTAAGATACAGTTAATTCTCTTGGCCTTTAAGGGTTTTTTCTCCCCCTCTTATTACTTAGCTGCCATCCTGTTTGAAGGGGATGAATTAACCGTAAGACTACAAATGCTGGTGAATTTAGCAGACAATAACATTATATGGATAAAGCAGCTCCAGAGTTCAAATTCTTCAGCAGAGATCTGTCTCTCTAGGCTTACTGAATGTCCCTCTTGTGCCGAGGACATAGTTGGTCTACCAATATTTAGATAACTTTATCTACAGAGCTTTATTAGATACATGAAAGCCCCTGGGCATTGCTGTGTGGGCGAGGGGAGCACCCAGCACAGAGGGCAGGGCAGGGCAGGGCCTGGGAGCTGCAAACTACAGGGCTGGAGACACATCAGGCAGGATCTGCAGCTCGTCCCACCTGTTCTCTCACTCAGGCCTGACCTTGCCGTGAGCATGGCACAGAGGTGCCAGCAGAGTGCCCACTGCAGTCCTTTTTGTATGTTTGATACTACTTCTGAAGGTCAGAAGACTATTGAAACACAGATGCACCCTTCACAGGATGGCTAGGGAATAGAAACCTGCCTTTCTGTATTTGTTTACCCAGATGGAATATCCTTTTGAAAGTCTTACTTAAAGCTTAAATCTCTTTTTCTCCGGTTTACCCAGCACAGCTGCGGAGAGATTTTTGGCGTGGTCTGTTCATTTTAGCAACATGTTCTCTCGATGTTGAGTAGGTAAGGCAAAACTTGAGAATGGCAGGGATTGACAGAGCACCTGCTAAAACAGACTGCTCTTTATAATCTGTAATTCAAATGTTTATTTTAAAAGGAAATACTTTGGTTGGCAGGCTATGAAGTGTGTGATGATAGCTGAGTAAGCCTAAGCCTATCTGGGCAGCAGGAGGTGACACGTTGTGCTTTTTTCTTAAGGCACAATTTTTCATCCAGTTAACTTGATGTGCTGACCCCCGTAAAGAATAACTGACCCCTAACAAAATGATTTTTGATTCATGACGAGCTGTAGCTGGAGTGGAGAATCAGGAACATTAAAAGGCTTTTGTAGTATCTAGTAACATTTATATACAGTCCCAAAATAGTTGAGAATAGGTGAGATTTATTGGTGTAACATATTAACAGCTCGATGCTGGGTCTTAGTTTTTATTCATTATATACTGTATCACATCAATTTGTGTTATTACTGTGGTGGGCTGGATTCCCTGCTGGTGTGCAGCAGCACTGCTTTGGCCTGATCACAGTGTTACAGCAAAAGCTTAGGTGCAAAGCTAAGGCGTTTGTGCCATGGAATCAGACCCTCCCGGTGGCATCCAATCAGCCTGAATAGTTTTCAGTAAATTGTTCTACCTGCATCACTGCTGCCTTCTCTTCCACTGCCATTACCTCCAAGATTACCACCACGTTTCCATTGCCTCCATGATCAAACCACTCATTTCCACTGTTCACTCCCAAGGTGAGAAAAGTATTTATTATCTGTTTCTCTCTCAGAATCATAGTTTCATCCAGGCAGTTGTATGTTTTTCTATATATATACATACATGCATGTATATATTTCAGTTATAGTTATCAAAATAATGCAGTATATAATTAAGTCTCTCTGTTATATTCATCACTATGCTGCTAAAAGCCTGTAAATGCTAAGCACCAGCAAATTCAACAGTTCACAGCTGGTTTATTTCTTGGATATCTGGCTCATTGGTTAAGCATTGCCATGGATAAAATGAGAAAGGGAGGCCACTTACATTATTTCAGAGTACAGGAGAAAGAAACATTTCAGAAAGACAATAGGTGGTGATAAAAGCAGTAATTTAGGCTGACGAAATTGTGTGTTATTTGCTATGCTTAACTTAATTGATATTTTCTTAGAAAAGAAAAGTGGTATTGTAAGATAAGATTTTAAATCCACAGGTGCATGTTTTACGCAGTATTTATGTGGTTTAAATTTTTGCAAGTTCTAACAATTGTTTAATTGTGGTGCATAAATTACTTACGTGTCTTGTTCTTCTCCCTGACTATGTTTCACTGAATTTTGTAAGGACTAATTACTGTCATCCCCAGTAGAGTTGCTCTTTTACATCAGTAATCATTCACAACTTACTAGATGCCTGCAGCTACAAATCAGTCATTTACAGCAACCCTGGGAAGTGCTTTGTAATTTATTTTTCACATTATACAGCCCATCTGGTAATGGAAGAAGCTAATAGTTCTGACCATATTATCAACTTGAAATCAAGCCATTTCTGAAGTGTTGTAATTACCAGTTACCTCAGCCAGTGAGATGACTCTGAGTGTGCACAAGTGCCACTGTGTGTGCATAGAGGACAGGACCTTTTGCCTCTTTGGGTTTTTTTGATGCCTAAAAGACTTCCAGGAGGACAGAAATGGTAGTTTTAGCTCTGATGTGAAGACAGATAACACATACAAAATTTAAACCAAAGGCCACAGATTTGTTTAACCCACCAGGCAATTTCTGAAGGGATTTAAAAGTTCCCAAGAAAAACTTTGAGACCCACTTTCTTTGAACTGTCCCTCTGTCTGGAACAGGGTAGTGACAAGCTTTAATTTGGGAAGTAGTTGCTCATCCATAAGCTTAAGAGCCAGCAGAAGGGGTCATGGATCTGACTTCCAGGAGCAGGAGTCGGATCTGGCCGGGAAGAGGAGCCACCTCTCCAGTCAGCCCCTTGTCACCTGCCCAGCTCTGCCTGGGGTGTGCCTGGGGCTGTGAACCAACAGAACCACCACGTGGAACCTGTTTGAAAGGCATATTTTGCATTGGTCCATGGTAATAGTGGGGACATTTTACAGCAGGAATCAATTTAAAAAATAAAAATAAAGAATGACTGAAAAAGGTGTGGATTTTTTAGGTTAATCAGCCATCTTTTCAACAACAGTTTAGTTTAAATGGCCTTTGAACAGAAGCCAAACAGAAGTTTACTGCAGAAATGCAGAGTAACTTTCCCATAGGTCAGACAATATTTCTCTTTAGCTGTATATTTGATGTTTCATTTTCCAGTGCCTGTTTGAGTAATAAGAGCATAGAAAAGAAAAATCTTTACTTATCCCTTTTCCAATTTGCCCAGTCTATTTCTAGGACTGTTTGCTACTCTAATACTTGTTACAAGGGAAAGAAACTTAGACTGCTCTAAGATAAGGCTCAATCAGTTAATGAAATAATTATATTGCATTATATTGCATTATTTACAGCAGCAAGATAGTTAACTCAATGACATTTTGTTTTGTTTTATTTTAAGGCTTTTGTTCATCTGTCTGAAGACTTAGTTGTTCTGGGCCAAACAGTTTTAGCATCTTTGCCCCCACCACACATCCCCTATTCCTACTGTACAGGTACCAAATTATGAAAGTCCTGTACTCTGGCTCAGGAGGTTATTCCACAGCTCATATCTGGTATTCATCTTGGACCACCTTTGTTTCCGAAGTTGTTTGCTTTCCTGAGCAGTTGTTCTTTGTGCTGAGAACTGCCACGTTTGATTTTTGTCTGTCCCATCATCTCCTCATTACTGCTTTCATTTTAACAAGTTCTGTGGTGTGAGTTCTTTTAATCTCTCCTCGTGAGCTAAATTTAGTCAATCTTAAATCAGGATTAAATTGCTGAATTATTGCATACAAGTGCTGGAACACTAGAACTGTACTAATGTAATGCATTCATATATCATATACTACAATTTAATGGTTCTGCACTAGGAAACTGGATTAGGGATTTCATTTTACACCAAATTTGAGAAACTGAAAGCTGTTTTTTCTATTGTTATGAAGTGGAAGGAGCTGGGAATATGGCTGAGCTTTGCCTTGGACTCACGCTCCATAATTCACTGCTGAGAGACACTTTGTGTGTCCATCCCCTTGACATGTTTTGCTGCCTGGTTTCAGAACAAGCCATCTGTTATGCTCTCAGTATATTTCTCAGTCACTTTTATTCAAATATGCTGAAAGCTGCTTAAGGAACAGATTTTTTTTCAAACACTTAAGTCTGACTAAGTGCAATGAGTGATGTCTAGCTTTGCTCCTCAAGACTGAATGGTTTAATAATGGAATTAGGCCGGGCACATCCAAACCCAGAGCGCTTCAGTGTCATTCTTGCCTTCATGAACAGCCACTGTGATTCCTTCCAGCTTGTCATGATAAACCAAACTAAGACTACAGTATTCCTCTTATGAGAAATGGATTTGACAGGCGTTTTTGCTGCTAAGTTAACATTAGGAGTTTTGTCCGCAGTACCCAGGCTAGCTCTTGGTGCTGCCAAGTAGGTAACCTCATTTCTGGGCTTAGTTGCAGGAATGCTGACACTTAGGTGAGCCCTTTTCTTTGAATTTACTTCAGAAGAAAGCTCCAAAGGCATTCCTTTTGTTTGTTTGTTTGTTTGTTTTTTAAGTTTGGTTTGGTGGTTGTGCTTCAAAGGAGTAGTGGAGCTGTTGGCAAGTAATATAGGCCATGGTTGCCACTGGATTGTGGAATTCTGTCTCAATATTTTACCCTTTATGAGCAGTGACTGAGTGTAAGTGAAGGTGAAACTTTAATTTAGATTAGAGAATCTTGCAGTGAGTCAAGGTGTGGTGGCTTATGGTTGCTGTTCCCAGCTTTCCTGTACTGCCCTGAAGTAGGATGGGCAGGCAGGACATGTGTGTTGCTGCAGGAGGAGGGGAGCACAGTGTTACTGGGGTTCACACCCCAGGACATTCCTGAAGCCCTTGCTCACTCCCTCTCTGCAGGATGAGGCAGTTTCCCAGTTTGTTCACTGCGGGCATGTCCCTTCTGTCCCAGTAATGTGTGTGGTGTGTTACCCAAGGGAATGGCCCAGGTGAAGCACAATAAATGCTGTAGCTCCTCAAGAAGCAATCAGATGTTTCAGTTCATTTGTGCAGCTCAGATATTATAGCATCTCTTCTGGATTCTTGAAAAATACACAAGTATTTAGGTCTCAATCACTCACTTTTATTGGTAGCAAGAAAGAAAGAAGCGTGTGATTTAATGCACTAAGTGCTTCCCTCCCTGTTCTTCCCAAGTGGCACAGCTCGCTTGTTTTCAGAACTCCTTTCCTTTGTATTGTTTTTAACTGAGCAAACTTCATTTCACAGAGGAGGCACTGCAGGTGCTCGTTCTGTTAATACCTTTAGAGATTTTCTCTACTGTGTGAAAACTGCTGTAATGGAAGCCAGCCTGGCAGAAAGGTCACCTCCTGTTAACGACTTGCTTTTTACTTTCCTTTCTCAGTGATAGCAATAGGAGAACCTAAAAGTCTTTGGAAATTGGTCTTTCACGTATGTGCTCTGGGAAGGAAATGTTGTTTTTCCCAGTGGGGAAGGCAGATCATGGTGATGTGTTGTCAGATGTTGCTGACAGGACAGAGGTCCACTCTGTGTGCCTCCTCCTAATGATAAATTATAATGGAGAAGAGATAGTCAGATCACAGCACAAGAGGTGTATTAATCTTTACACCTCATATTTTGTTTTTTAACGCAATTTTTATTTCACAAAGCCACATTTTAATGAAATCTTGTACTTTCCATTTTAGGGGGTTTGTGATTTGGTGGGTTTTTTTTTGTGTTGGTGTTGTGCGTTGGTTTGTTTGTTGGTTGGTTTTTTGGTTTTGTTTTGGTTGAGGGTTTTTTTTTTTCCAGCAAGTTCACACTGTGGCACAGCAATGCAGTATAAAACAGATTCCAGCAGGAGACAATCCCAGTTCCTTCTTGACATAGGCAGGGCAGAGTCACCTCGGCACAGGGCTGAGGGCTTGCCTATGTCAAGCAGAAGCCAGTGCTTGACTGGAGTGGCTCCTTGGGGGTGTGTGTTGGTGACAGATCCACCAAGGTCCTTAATGTGGTTCCGTGAGGGTGTTTGCTTCTGGACTGGGCTGTGGACTATTTAAGTTGAGTTTATTGTGGTAGCAGGTACTTCATGGCCTTTATTCACACAGGAGGATTTCTCAGCTATTCAGGCCCCCATTATGCACAGTCAGGACTTGGCAGGATTGCCTGCCAGGTTTCATCATGTCTCATGTCCAGCACATTCCAAACAAACATTACAAGACAAACATTGCACCCAGCTCAGCCTCTTGAGCTGGATCTTCGCTGCTTCAGCAGTTGAAACAGAGGGTGTAGACAGGAGCCTGCATCTAAATGTTCTCTTACAAAAGGCTTTTGAGACACAGCAAAAGGATGTAACACTCCCCTAAATTCCCAAGCAGAAGGCCCCCCAGGGATGTGTCAGGTCTAAATGCAGAAGTGGCTCAATGCTGCAGTGCCATGTGATGAACCAGCTCCTCTCCCTGCACGTGCAGCAGAGCAAACTCGATGGCAGGAACCCGAGTGGTCTGACCAGCCTTGTGTAGGAAATGTGTCAGAGCTGGGAGTGAGTCCTCTGTGACTGCCATGCTTTCACATGTGCTGGGGTTTGGTATTCACAAAGTCTCCAGATTCCCAAAAAATGCTGTGGTGGTTACAGTGTTGAAATAATGATTTTTTTAGTGTTTTGTAGGTTCTGGCTAGTCAACCCCATTGTGTATTTACACCAAATGTTGACAAGCTAAGAGTGATGCAAGATGATAATTTCTTTCTCTGATGTTGGTTTTTATTAGTTATATGTATAGTTTTAAGTTGATGACACTGTATTTTTTTCTCCCTATGGATGTGACTTATATCTTCAGTGCTATTTCATTGTACACCTGAACCCCAAAGTTAGATACATGAAAATTTGCTGACATGCAAATAAAGTGATCACTGGCCTTAAATGAATGTGACCCACTCTGTCCCGTGCCTTTCATGTTGTTTTCCTAATTTCTGCCACTACTTACAGAAAATAAAAATGTGCCTCAGACACGTAAATCATCCTTTATGGTAAAGAAAACCAGTCCATCAATTGATGCTAGGGGAAAAAGCATTAATCTTCTGGTTGTTGGAGTGTCTGCTGGTTTAGGAGCCCTGCTCCCAGGATCACGTCCTGTCAAAGTGCTCAGCTGCAGCGGAAACTTCCATGAGTAATGCACAGTCTGTTGTACTTAAGTTATTCCTGCCTTTCCTCAACATCTTTCTATAAATACTTTGAGGGCATTTTAATGCCTTATTCTTAGCCTACAATGACCCTCCTGGAATAAAAGATGTGATTAGGAGATTGGCCCGTGAGTGTACATTCCTTCATTAACAAAATCGGAGGATGTATGTGTAGGAGAAGCTCTTGCAGGCAGAAAATGTACCTGCTGTCGTGGACCAGGGCTGCAGCACTTTGAAAGGTGCTGCCTGTTGCCTGACCACAGCTCAGATGCTCTTACTCAAATTCAAAAAAATATTTGGTGGTTATTTGACAAGCCATTTTGGAGCCAAGTGAACTAATCTTTGCATAGTGTTTTGATGCATTCCCCAAAGTTTTCTTGAACCTTTGCAGTATTTGTTCTGTTTTGGATGTAGCAGTTTTATGTAATACGGGGTAGTTTAACTTCCTCTTAACATGGCTATTAATCCATGCAACATATAATTAATATTGAAAAAGCAATATATAATTTGTTTATGCAGATAGACCACACTATTTTATTTTAAAGAGTCTAGTAAAACCCGATGGTTTACTACTTAATAACATAACTTAAACATTCAGAGTCCATGGTATTTCCCCAGAGTGATTTATAATACAGCAACTAATGGAAAGCTTAAGAAAAGGGAGGAGGGTTTGGATGGGAACACTTAAAATTTCTTGGCAGATGCTTACTGCTAGGGAAGCTTAGGGGTTTTTTTCTCTTTCCTTCTGGGAGTGAGAGATTTCAAGGAGGAAATGGCAGCTCTGGGTTCCTGAGAGTGTTTTCTGAAGGCAGGCTTAGAGAGCAGCCTCATTTACATTGCAGACCACATCCCTGGGAAAAATGTAGCATGGGCTCCTCACCTGCCCAGGCTGGCTGGTGCTTTTGGGAATGGAGCCACAGCTGTCTGACACAGGCACTGCTGCCTGGCTGGGGCTCCCTGTGCTGCTTGAGCAGTAATAAACAGGCTTTATCTTGATGGAGAGAATGGAGTCACATAGATGCAACTAGAAATGTAAATTCTAGTTTTTGAAACCCGAGGGTAAAGGCTTGCAAAAGATTTAAGCTGTTCTGGCATTGCAGGAGCAGTGCTACTTTTTTCTTATCAGATGAACTTCAGGGTTGTGAAGTGATATTTTAAGTTCTCACGATAGTAGATGCAGAGAGTCATCATATTTATTACATTTAAAAAAACCCAAACAAATGAATTTCCAGCATCGCGAATTGTTTATGACACTTAGGGGAATAATTATTATTTGAATTTCAGATAACAGTTCTTAGTTTTACCTTCTGAGCAGAGCTTCTCAAAAGCCTGACTTACTGCTGGGGTAGGTAGAGCTTTACTGAGGCTTTGCAGGGTTCAGACCATACTTGTGTTATGTCTGCAGAACACAACTTGCACAGAGGGATCCTAAAAAGACTTCAGAGGCTTCAGAGAGCTGCTGGTTTTCTCACTTTTTGTATTCTGTGTTGTTCTTTCAACTCCCCTGCTTCATGGGCTGTAGATTATTTTGTGCATATGAATATAACTAATTCCAATGTCGATACTAAAGTTTTAGTGATAGATTGGAAATTCATTATGGATGCGTTTCACCTCTATGGCAATGGGTTTAGCTGTACAGGAGCAATGTTTTCTGCCCCTTGTTGTAATACTTGTATGTCTAGTGGACCATATTGCCCAGGAGGTGTGTTTTGGGAAAACAGGAAGGCCAAAGCATGGCAGGTGTCATTGTGTCTACCTGTCAACCAAAAATAACTTTGGCATTCCCCTCTCTTTGTGGTGATGTTTCCCTTCATTTCCTCTGAAGTTTAGTGTTGGCCTGGCTAGGCAATGGAAAAGAAATGCCAAAAAAGCAGAACTTTGGCTCTGAAATGGGTTTTTAGGAACAAGACAGGCAGTAGCTATTTGAAAGAAAAGCACTGAAATGCCATTGTCTGCAGGGAGCCATCAGTTCCTGAGGATCACCAAGTCTTGGGAACTTAGGGAAGACAGAAATGCATGTAGGCTTGCTCGGAAGTCTTTTTTCTCAAAATGTTTTGTTACTACTGATAAATCCTCTCCTGTCTCTCTCCCTTCCCTCTCTGGTGCATTTGTCCTAAGAGGAACCACAAGTCCTGGAATTCTGGTGGGAAGTGGCATGGTTTAGCTCAGGGAAGAACTGCATCCCTGCTGCCACGAGCATGGCAACACCTGGAATGAGGCAAAAGTCCACGCAGAGTAGTGTTGTAGTGTGAGCAACTGGAAATACCTGGGTATTGTGAAGGAAATAAATGTTTTTACAAGTTAGATTAATAGCTTTTAGGTGCATTATTTGCATGAACAAAATTCCTGGGCAGGCATTTAAAAAAGACAGGGGAGGGTGGGACAATTTCGGTCTGTTAGTGTTTTTGTTTTGTGATTAACAGGCAACTCAAACTTTTGAGCTTTCTAGATTTTTAGGGGCTTTTTAGTCCATGTGCTATTATTTGGGATCATGTACTCATTTCCTTGACTCCTTGAAAATGGTTTTCTCTTAACAACATTTTGTAACCAGGCTGTCTCCATAAAGTGCTTCCCAAAAGCAAGAGAGATTTCATTCAGATATTCTAAACAACCTCAAAGGAAATTGTGTTTTGTGAGACATCCATGTTTGAATGGACCAAGCTGAGCCTACCTTTCATCGAAATTGGGCAAGTCCCATAAGGAAAAATGTACGTAAAATTAATTGAGCTTTGTGTACTTGTAAGCAAGGATTCAGTTCTGGTGTGACTACTGAGCACAACAGAAGAGGAACAGATGATTTCGGAACAGGCAAAATTTTGTGACCTTTTCTGTCAGTGGTAATTGCTAAATCCATATGGATCATCCTGAGCATGAATTTGATGAAATTACAAGTACTATGCACAACTGGCTTCTGAAATAAAATGGGAGGCTTCTAAGAAACAAGTAGATTAAACTTTTCGTTTTTTTGGAAGGGTGTTCACATTGTGCTGGAAGGTTACAAATATGATGTGCACCCTGGAAATCTGAACAGAAGGGCTGCGGTCTCCAGTCACTGTAGGGTGAGCGTTGCTCTTCTGTGAGATCCTCAAGGAGTGATGCAGGTCACAGTCTATGAAGTTTGCTTGTGCTCAGGCACAGAAGTTCTTGTTCAAAGCTGAATGGGAGAGAGGTCTGGGAGTTCTGAAGAATTGTCATCTGGCTTTGTTGTTTTGAAGGGAAGAATGGCCTGGGAGGTGTTACCTACCAAGGGAAAGGCAGTGATAAATAATATATAGTCCTGCTTTTGTCTTTGGAAGGTATAGCAATAAAGCAGAAGAAATGTGAACATTGCCCTTTTTTACTAATCTGGAAAATTACCTTATAGAAAGTGAAATGCATATTTCAGTCAGTAGCACCAGGATCCCAAATACACAAAGCCCAGGATTCTGATTTTGCATCAGTATGTAAAATTAAAGCATATGTTATAAAAAGATTTCATTCAGAATATGAAAATGCATGACATAGACATTCAGATATGCCATCACAGCAGAGATGGTGTTTGTACTGAAAGCAACACACTGAACAGTAACACCAAGAAAGGAAAGGCTTTATTTTTCTTTTTCTTTGTTCACTGACATTTTTCCACTGTTCTTGGTGTAGTGCTGGCCACTCCCAAGTTGCTTTTGTCTTTGTCAATTAGTAATGCTTTCCTTAGTCTCCTAATCTCCCTGCCTCCATGGGAATGTCTGCAGAGGAAACCAGGAGGAACAGGTAATGGAGAGCTCCAGGTCTCCCCTCCATCGCTGGCAGCGTGGATGTACCGAGTCAGCAGCACTTTGGAGCTCCTGAGGAAGTACCCTGGATGGTCACTGCCCTTCTCATCATCTCTTCAGCTGGGAGATGCTTGCAAGGATAAAGTCAGCCTGATAATCTCTGCTTGGGTGCCCAGGTCTTTGTGTCTCAACTTCAGTAGTGTTTGCCTGTGTCTCACAGCAGGAGGAAAGCATCTCCTTGATTTGTTAGTCCTTCTTACTGAAGAAATTTGTCAGATTTTTGAAAGGACAAGGAGATGCAAAACAAATATCAGCACATTGGGAAATAGGATATGTTGGATACTCCTCTTTCTTCCCCGTAGTGCTTGACTGCAGAGTGCTTTGGGGCTGTGGGTTTGATTCTATATATGGCTGATAAGATTTAGAACAAGCACAAGGTCTTGATCTCTCCTCCTGGACAGGGGAGTAAAAAGATATCCAAAGTAAACAGCTAACTAATGTGATGGGTTTAGGGGATGGCTTAAATGGAATGCTTCCCAGGAAATCTGCTCTGGGTGGCTGTTCCCACCCCTATGAAGGATGATTTTGGAAAGCTTTGTGTAGCTTTTTGCTCAGTCATTGTCTATGTGATTAACTTAGTTAGTTATGAAATATTGAAGACATCAAAGGGGCATGGGCATGTCCTTATGCCCGAGGGGTCAGTGTTTATCTCAGAACTGTGAGTACGTGAAAAAATAAAATCCAATTCATCAAAAATTTCTTGGCAACAGGGAAAAAGAGAAATATCTATGGATGGGGGACCCTATTTAGCAGTATTTACCCTGGCAAAAATCCCTTTGGCTTTGCTGACAATGCTGGTGGAGTCAAAAAGGCTGAGTCGCCAGGGACTGGAAGGAATTCAGTGGGAAGCATTCTTTTGTGCTCTGTGTAATTCTGAATGTGCTTTTAATATTTTGGGGGGTTGTACTTTGGATTAAGTACCAAGTTAAAGAATTTGTTTTTATAATTTAGCTTTTGCAGCAACCTGTTGCACCTATGTCACCCAGATTTTTAGATTAAAACAGGCAAAACATGCCATGCCTGATGCTTCCACACCCAGAAGTAGGGGGCTTTTCTTTTTTAAACCCCAGTTCACTGGGTGACACTGAGAGTAGGAGCACAGAAGAATGGGAATGAGATGACTGATAAGAGAGAAAATAAGACATGCTTAAATGGTTTAATAGGTCAGAAGATTTGATTGAAAAGAGCCAGAGTGGAGTTTTTTAATGTGTGTATATATATTTATATATACATATAAATGATATATATGTTTATATGTGTCACACAAGCATAAAATGAGACTGATATTTATCTCTCACCTTTTTGTTTTTGTAATCACATTAAGAAAACACTAAAAATTAGTGTTCAAAATATGAGACTAATAGTAAAGGAGTCTGTCCAGAATCTATCAAAAGGTAATGGAGATTTGGCATCAAATGATACTCCACAAACTAAAAAACAAAAAAACCAAAAACAAACAAACAAAAAAAAACAAACCCACAAAAATCCAAAACCAACAAACAAACAAAAAACCAAAAAAACCAAAAACAAAACAAAAAAAAGCCCCAAAAAAACCCCACAAAAACAACAAAAGCCCGCACAATTTTTCCCATGAGTGAGTTACTTACTGTTTAAGTTTGAAAAAAGCCAAATTGCAAATAAAATAACAAATAAAAAGTTGACAGAAAAAGCCATCCCTTTTTGGAGAGCTGGAAATGGCCTTATTGTCTTCATTAAGCTCTGCTGCCTGCTTGGCACTGTAATGAATCAAGTCATTTATTGTAGTACTTCAGTATGGACTTGCATAAACTCACTTATTGTTGAAAACTGTAACCTGCATATTTACCAATGCCCAGATAAGAAAATAGATCCTTTTGGAGCTAAAACCATGTTGAAATTAGTTTCTATTTTGTATTAAGAAATTATTGTACATCTGGCCAAGTTGTAGAGTTCTAGAGATGTTTTTATTTTCTGTGGTATTAATCATACACACACACACATGCAATAGTGAGCTGAGTGCCTCAAACTCCTACATAAATCTCTTCAGGAATCTGAAAACACAAACATGTAGAAACTGTGATAAGGATTTTGGTACATATTCCATTTCTTTTATTTTTTTTATTTGCTATCTTCTGTATTAGTGGGTGGATGGGACTCCCTTTCCTACAGAAATAAGGCATGCAAGTACATTAAAGAGGTGAGTGAATTGCTCGGCTTTGCTTTGTTGTTCCCTGATGCATTTTTTATTTTTAATTGCCAACCTCACAAATTAACTTTGGGATCTGAAAATCTAGATAAATCTCTGTTCATAATAGCTTTTCTGCAGACCAAATAATGCTTTCATTTACACCTGTGCAACTGCATTAGCCAGCTGGCAGCTGGGGCAGAGCGAGTCGGAACAGGCTGTTTATGGACAAAGCGTGTTTGATAATGAATCAGTGAGAAGCAATAAACCCAGACCCTTGGTGGTGTTTTATAGTTCCTCGCAGAGCACAGCCACACAGCTCAGTGGTTCAGCTGCTCCTGGCTCTCTCCTCATCTTGTCTGACATCAGTGGCATCCTGTGCAGATGGTGGTTGTAAAACTGAGTGAGGACAGAAGGACCAAGCCTGGAGCTGGGAGATGTGTGAGGGGACAGGGCTGGGGTTAAAGCCTCCCTGGTCACTCCGTGCTGCCCTCCTCTTTGTGTCTGAATTCACTGGAACAGCAAGAGAGCACCACTGGGGGAAGGTCATTGTGTGGAGTTTGATAAGTTCAAAGGAAATGTGTTAGCTGGATCTGGTGGGCTGGAGGAGGGCAGGGAGGAAGCCAGGAGTGGTGTGCTGCTGCTGCAGACCTAGTTCTCAAAATATATTAACCAGTGTTGTGAGGAATAGGCTGATGGATGGATGGAGGATGGCAGCAGGTTCCACCACAACTGCCACCTCCCCCTTCAGCTTTTCTGGCCAGAGAAGACAGCCCAGAGAGGGCTCCACCTGTCCATGTGTCCCGTAGGACCAAGTACAGGAAAGTTTTGCTCAGTGATGCTGCACTGGAGGTGAAGCAAATCAGTGTGAGCAAAACTTGAGTTTGCTACCAGATTCTGGTAATCCTGTGTGAAATTCCAGGGGGTGTTTTTGTGAGTCTTAATGTTTTTCATCATGTTGCATCTTCCCTACCCCCACGTGCCCAGGAAGAGGAAAGTCACTTCAGTGGACAAACCACTCCCTGGCCCACCTTCTTCCCTCACCTGTCCCTTCCTTCAGTGGGTTTATGCTGGTGCTTCAGAGGCTTGGGCTGTGATAACACAGTGGCTGTGTAATGCATAATATGGAAATCATCTTTCCACACTCTTATTTCTCACAAAATGACCAGGCCCTTTGTAAGATGACATGCCAGGAGTGCTGATTGTAGGTGGTGGCACAGTGGTGTGAAATTTCAGATAGAACTTTGCCAGGGTTGAAAGATGGTAACAGGAGCTTGTGACTGAGGAGAGCTCAGCAATGGTGGGCAGCTCTGTGTGCTCTACCTTTGATGTGAGAGTGCATTTGTGTTCAAAATGAATGTTTTAGAAATGCATTCAGAGAGCATCAGTTGTGTTTGCATGCCAGGAATGACAATGAATCCTAAATTCAGTATGAAAATAATTCAGATCATCTCCAGTACCCATTTTCTGCTGATGAAGATTATGGTACTTAAGAAAAAAATCACTTTCAAGAAGTTGAAAATATAAATGGTACTAAACTAATGGGATCAAATTCATTACATGGAGCCTAATTGCAACTTCTTGTCTCCAGATTTATTCCAGTGTAATTCTGTTAATATCAAAACTAGAGTAACAAAGTGATGAGTCAGGTCTATTGTTTGCGAATCTCCCCTAGAGATCATTAGCTTGTATACAATTGCATTAAAATTTAAATGACATGCTGCTGTCATTTTCTCGCTTGGTTTGAGAAAATCTGCATATGTTGGAGCCTCTGGGTAACTAAAATTGAAGCAGTTGAGAAAATGTCTTATAACAATGATATGAGGAATACAGTCAAATATTAGTTGTCTTAAACAGCTCAGCACAATCTGTGTTAATGTAAGTAGGAGAGTCATCAGTTCTGTTGCCCTGTCAATATGGTGAAGCTTTGAAGAAAGCTGCGGTGGGGTGCAATGTGATGCAGAAGATGCCTTGAATCAATTTAATTGCTAACTAGGATAAATAACTTCAGTATAATACTAAACAGCCATACAGAAAATTATTGTGAGAGGTTCCAGCTGAGAATGAGAGTTGTAAGCAATGGAAATCTTGCATGAGCATGTGTTACTTCAGTATGGCAGTATGTAGAAATTCTGGTGAGGCTCCAGCATGCTGGGCACAGTACAAGAAAAGATGACAGGGTGTGTATTCCACTGTTCCACACAATGAATATGTCATACAAAATGCAACAGGCAGATAAAAGAGCCTGGTGGGAGAAGGGCAGATGGGACAGTCAGGCAACCAGATACCTACCCAGTTCAGCACAGAGTGCCAAGCTGTGGGGTTTTGCATGCTTCTCGTTCATTCTCTCCCCCTTTCCCTCTCCCTCTCTCGTCCTTGATTAGCTAACCCAAAATAAAAAATGTATTTAAGAACAGCTGTGAAAACTTAACAGTTTTGAATTTGAGAATGTTGTAATCACTATGATTAGGTTTCCCACCAAGAAATCTCATCTGCTGTCATATTATTAAGGCAGAAATAATGCGTCAATGAACTGAAGGATAGCAAGAGGTTCACCAAAAATATCTTTGATTTCCTGTCCCCCTTCTCTGGGCAATAAGGAGTTGTTCACAGCCATAAAGACTGTTACAGGTGTGTACCTATGGATGGTATATTATATACCCATTTATGAAGCACATCTCATGAAGAGATAAAATGCAAGGAATTGTTTCAGTGTATTCCAGTCCCCACATCACTCGCAGTGTGTGGTCGCCTCTTGCAATAATTGTCTGCAGTGGTTTGTCCTTGAATCCTGAACTTTCCTTCAACTTTTTCCATTATTACTTTGTCTATAAATCTGTCCATAACCCCTGAACAACATGGTCTTTGAACTCCAGTGCATCTACTCAGTGAAATTCCCATGCAAGCTTTAATCTTCTCTCACCTTGATATATTTTTACTTCCCTCTTTATGGCCTGGCACACAAGCTGAATTTAATGGTGATAAATGTGTTTCTAAGATTAAAAGCTATGAAGTATGTGTTACAGATTAATCTAAGCCAAATCTTCATTCTCAACATGGTACACTTGGGGAGGTTTGAGCAGGGAGGAGCTAAGGAGCCAATGGTTGTAGCTTAGGCTCATCTCTGGTGTCAAACACTTCGTTTTGTTTGCTGGTTTTGAAAAGCGTGTATTAGTGTTGGGTGTCTTTGCTACTACAGAGCATTAGATCATCGCTGAAGTAGCTGTCCCAATTTACCTTTGCACCGTGTTCCAGAGCAAAGTGGAGAGTCGTTTTGTGGAAGGATCTGAGGGGAGGAGAACAACAAACAAATCAAGGCCAGAAAGCAAATCTTTCCAGCCCATCCTCCCTGTTTGCGTCTTCCCGATGCAAAAAGGGAATGAAATCACACATGCCCTTCCCCTTTCAGAAGGGAAGTTGCCACCGTTCTTGCTCATGGTCTTTGTCAGCATGCAAATTTCTCAAGATGTAGCAAAACCAGCTTATTACACAGCTTTGCTCCATTTTATAAAAAGCCCTTCGTTTGCTGCTGTTTTGCAGCACTACAATGTAATAATTTGTAGATTGTGGAAATAGTGTGTTAAAATGTTTTAAATATGAGTCATACCTGTGATTTTTTTTTTTTTTTTTTTTTTTTACTGTTGTTGTTGCTGGGAATTGAAGTATGGTGATGCACATGTACATTTAAGCAGTTGTAATTCAGAAAATGAAGATTTTTCAGGTGAGTTTCCACAGTGAAGTTTGCTTGTAGATTTGGCCTGGGCCAGACTTTGTGCCTGTTTTTCATATTAATATGTGGGTCTAGGGCCCTTTGGGATGGATCATAAATCTACCTAGAGGGTAAGAACTGAAGACCACATGGAGCCTCTCAGAGGAGGGTTTCTGCAGGTATTTGTGTATGATATATATGTGTATGACTCCATACGTACATACAGCCTTCCTATAAATGTAAACAAATTACTTTTTTAGGAAGAATACTCCTATAACCAATATAATTAAAAAAAAAGAATGCAGGCCTATGCTGAAGCCTACTAAATTGAAATCTTTAGGAATAATTTTTAAGCCCGTGTTGAATTTCTTCAATTTAGGCATTTGCTCTGGTCCTCGTGAGTCAGGACCAGTTGTCTGAATTCACAGTTGTCTGAATTCGATTCCTGAATTGTGAATTCCTCGTAGGAGATTGCAAACACTGAAATGCAAAAAAAGAAACTGCGTGGAGCTCTCCATTTGTGCTCAAAGGATAGATTCTTTATCGAACCCCTAACAGGAGGCCACTGGCTTTGGGGATTGCTTTTAGTTTGTTTTCATTCTGTTCTGCTTTTCAAACCCTTTCCTCTCAAGAAAGCACAGCTGGAGAGCATTAACTGAAAACAAATGATGCTGCAGAATATCTGCTTGTTCATTGCTGCTTTTTCAGCTTAATTCTGCTAAATGATGCTTGATTGAAGTTTTAAACTGTGCTTAACTGCATTTAACACTTAAAAGCCAAAGGTATCTGTAAACTGATCCTCCCGGCCCGGCCCAGACGCGCAGAGGAGGAGGCGGAGAGGGGTAGAGGGAGGTTACCCCTGAGTCCTTCTCTCTGTTCAAGCTTTCTTGCCTTCCTTTCTCCCTTTAACATATTTAATTTCAAGTACCGAATTTTTGTGGGATGCGGGCTAGCTCAAATACAGGGCGGTGTTTGTGTCGGTTTTGTATTTTTACTTCCCCACCCTGCCTCGCTAAAAGCAAGGTGCTGGTGTGGACAGCACAAAGCTTTATTTGTCCTGGTGGACAACTGCTGGAGACAGCGGCTGTTTGTCAGCCCTGCCCGGTAACACACCATCGCACCATCTGCCGCCCGTTCCGCTTTTGGAGGAGCGGGGGCGATCATTTCCAGCTGTGTGTGCCCAGCCTGCCGGGGGGGGAGGCGGTGTCAGAGGGGCTCACGGGGGGTGCGGGGACACGGCCTCTGCAAAGCCAGCCTAAGAGTGGGGATGGTCTGCCAGAGCCCACGGCTCTCGGATGGATAAACGCGGAGTTGGAGGAACGTGGCGATGCTCTTCTGAAAAACCAAAGCGTTCCCTTTTGAATGGCAGAATTCTTGAGAAGAGATGATGGCTCTGGATCGCCTGAGCCGTAATTAAAATGAGATATTCTAAGGTGCTTCATTTTTGTTTGCTAGGTTAGGCTGCAGAGCTTAAAGACATCTGTAGGAAAAATTGATAGGTGATTTCTTTTATCCTGTTAATCCTTTGTCTGAATTCTCATTGCTGTTAGGAGATTTATTAGCATTTTTTATTACTGGTCATAGCCTGTGTTCTCTAATATATTTTTTGCAATTTCCTTTCTCTAGATTGTGCCATTTAAGGAGCACAACTCAAATTTTCCATCAGTTGCATCAGGGAAGCCATAAATATGTCACAGGGGGTGTATTTATGTACCGTATTATGCAGGGGAAAGAATTTCGCCTGTACTGCGTAAAATTAAAACAATAATTAAGCTTTGGCGGAAAGGTTGGAAGGAAAACTCCTGGCTTACATATATTTGTATGTTTATGGTATGTGATAATTAAATGGCAGTTACAAATTCCTGTATACCCTAAATCACCTTAATGGAAACACTTGGGCCACGTTACCTCTTAGCAGGTGTCTTAATACTTGGAGGAAGGGTGAAAATTCAAGAAAAAGGGTGGGACTCAGGTGTCCTGGTAGGGAACAGAAGATTGTCCATGGGATCAGGTAGATGTCAGGTAGCTGAGTGGTGTCAAGCTGTGAAGAGAGCTTTCCCTTCCCACCTGGTTATGGGAGGCCATATAACAGGCACAGGGTAGGAGTGTTGTCTCATGTCCGTGTTGGATCCCTTTCCATGACAAAGAGTCAGTCTTTTGAAGACACCATCCTTCTAAAGATCATGATAATCATGGATCTTGGCAAAGTATGAGATAGAAATGGAGCAATGAAAAGTAGTGCAGAGCAGGAACCGGGGTGCTGCTGACTTATTGGTGGGAAAGAGGAGAGGGCAGGAAGGGGAACTGGGCAATAGCCACAGAGTACGTAAAACACAGAAAACCTTGTGCCCCCTTCGGATATGAACAGAGGCATCGTGCATTTCCCTCCTTTCCAGACTTCTCTGTGCACCAGGCATGTCCTACTTCTGCAAGAAGTAGTTCCTCTGTTTCCTGTTCTTGAGAGGGTGCCCCTTCACCTCAGTAACAAGCTGGCTCTTCCCTCCTGGCACTGTTGTTGTCAGCACGGCAAAGTTAGGACTGGAGATGTGTTCTCCACTTATTTAATGATGTGCAGTCACATCTCTGTCTTGTAACACTGTATTTTTTTTTTTTTTATTTTTTAATCTGACTTCAAAGCTGCCTTTCAGCAGTTGGAAATGGTAACATGCATCACTGAATATAAGTGCTTTTTAATACGTCTAAGGCCAAAAGTATCAAAACATAAGGTAGCTTGGTGTCTATAAAAATCCTAAAAAATTTCTTAATTTTTGGTGATGTTGATTCACAAAAACTTTGTCTTTCACCCAGCTTTAATTTTGCTCTGTGCTTTTTTCCCCCAGACATCTTTGCTTTTATAACATGAGATAAAAATACATTCTTCATAGATTAATGAAAGCCATGAACATGATGTGATGATAGAGCTTTAAAAATTTATTTAAAAAAAATGGTATTTTCGTTTGGCAAATAACTGTTGTGTGCTAAAAGCTGCTCTTTTGCATGAGCCTCATGTAACATTGCAGTTAATAACATTTAGTGTTATCGGATGCTAAATGACTTTATCTCAACTACAAAAGCCTGTTTACAGAGATGAGGCAGCCTTGCTGGAGTTGCCAGACTGTTAAATAACTACAGGTTGCCAAAACTAAATGAACTTTTCAGCTGGTAATGATGTGCAAATTGCTCTTGCAGATATATGTATGTATTTGAGAAGTGCTCACAAGCACAGGGTTGTGTCTCCTTAAAAACATTTTTTTGCCTTTGTCCTTAAACTAGCAGTGACTGCATTAGAATGAATATATCCAGATATATAAACACAGCTGTTTTGTGTTATTAATATCTGAATAGTTACTAAGTAGCTATTTTAATTTAATTAACCAAGTATCTATTTATTTTGAAGTTATTAGCTGTTATGTTAAAGGACTATTTAAGCTATATTGTACTCCACTTGGTGAAATGCAGCTCTAGGTGAGAAGAGCAGCTGTGATTGTACCTTAACCAGCTTCCAAATATGACTGTAGTGTAGGGAAAGGAAGGTTTGTGGTGGAATACCCAACCTGTGACCTTGGTGGGCCTGTGCAGATACAGTGCTAATAAGGAGGGGAAGCAAAGGTCTGTTGGTTTCTTTTGTACGTGGGCCTTCTTGTAAACTACTGGTACAAAATTGGGAGACACAGGAATTAAACTCTGACACATCAGTTATGCAAGGGTTTTTTTACCCTTTTTTTTTTAATTATTATTTTTCTCTTGAAAAAATAATTTTCTGTAATGTGGCACCTGTGGGTGAAGAGGTCTCATAGTAAACTTTAAATGAGAAGATGATTCCTTAAAGTATGTTCAGAAAGGTGTTGGCCCGGGCTTGGAGAGTGCGTTACCCAGGAGCTGCACTTTTCTCTCTGAGTGCTGCTGGATCCCGAGAGGAAGCACTGGGTTTCCTGTGCAAAGCTTGCTCCCTTGCCCTGGAGTGTCTCACTTTGCATTTCTTAGCCTGGTTGGGAATTTAGTACAAAGAGCCATTCTTGTGAATCATGTTTTCTTTGCAATTTTGCATTCCAGCTCAGCAATTCATTCCTCCTTTTTTCTAATGGCAAGAACATTACTGGGGTTCACATAACTTTGGTAAAATGGCTGGTTCAGGTTCTTCTGGGAGGCTTGAATGCTCCAGTTCCATTCCATTGGGGGTTATGCTGAAAATACAACTCTTAGTATACCTAATATGCATTATAAGTAGTGAGATGTTCTGACAGTTAATATCCCCGAATTTAAAAGTTTTTCAAAGGTAAATATTTAATGTTGTGAAAGAAAGGCTTTTTCAGTAGTCAAGCTTACAGCTAACGATGTGTCTTCTGAGTAATCATGTTCCCATCCCTTGCATTAATAAGAGCCTTCTAAACATTATTTGTATAATCTTAAATGAAAATCGTATTTTGGAAATACTATTTTGAACTTCTGAGTGTGCTGTGGAGGGTTTCGTACAGGTCGAGTCTGTGCTTGTGTTTCACGCGGGGTGCTCAGCAGCAAACATTCGGGTCTAACCATTCCTTTCCTCTCTGAAAGGACCGAGTTACTTGTGGTTCTTTCATTTCTCACTGAATTTTCCTGAAAACCTGAAGCACTCGCGGTGTTTGCACGGTGTGGGAGAGACGGTTCAGCCGTTCCAGGAGATGAGGAGCAGCCTCTTTGCAGCGGTCCATTTCCTCGCAGGCACGCTGTGCTCCGCTGACATCGCCCCCGTTCCCCCTCCCCGAGCTCCGGGGCAGGAAATGCCTCGCAACTGGTGGGTGAATCACTGGAGCTGCGGGGAGGGCACGGCGGGAATGCCAGGCATTGGCACCGGCGGGGTGCTGAAAGCATCTCTGAGGTTACCACTGGGCTGCAGGGCAGGGGGGTCTGGTGTGTCTTTGCTCTGCCAGTTGCTGAGGTGTGGGATCTGCTGGGACACCTCTGCACCCCAGTGCCCGGGATGAGAAGCTCTTTGCCCTTTCCCCTTCCCCATGGTAATACAAATGCCTCCCCCTGGAACTAACCCAGTGTTTAGAACCAAACTTCTGCTTCTTAAAACGCAAATCTTTTTCTAAATGATCCGCCTTTGTAAACTATGTAGTAAAAATGTGAGAAGCGATAGATGGAGAGTGCATGCATTAAGGTACAGACCAAATGTTTAATAATGGTTCTGTTGAGTTAGGCTGCCTGAAAATTGTCAGTCTTTCATTTTAGACTTTTACCACTGTCCCATAAACCATTTTGAAACTAAGTTTATTTCTTTTCCTGAATTTAATTTTTGTTCATTCAGGACTATCCACAACTACATACATTTTTAACTTATAATGCTATTATTACACTTTTTTCTCAAGTTCTTACAACCAGCACCACAGAAAACATAAATTCTATTTAGTATTGTAGGACAGACCTGTTCTAATTTTGTTGTAGGTTTGAACTGCTCTTGAATAGAATAAAAAGAATATAGTTCAATTTTCAAGTTGCAAAAACACATTTAATATGTGCAATTTAGCAGCTGTTGCAAACACTTGGAGGCATTTTCTTCAGCATTTGAAAATTCCCTGTAGCAGTGAGACAGGAAACATTCATTTAGCTTTTCAAGCTTGAAAAATAATTTAACCTTTCCTTAAATTGTGTTTTGAAGTTTGGGATTAACTCTGTGCCTGGCTGCACAGATGGCTACATTTTACATATTCCTTTGTCTAGGAAAAAAAAGAAGAGACCACATGGTCAGTTAATGGCTTTAAACACTCCTAGTCCTCATTTTACATCGTCTTAATGGGACCGCAGAGATTCTGGGAAGATACTCAGAAAATTGTTGCTTATGGTGTAAGACTTGTAAGATGTGCTGTATTCTGTGTCCTGGAACTCATGAGCTATTTTTGCTTCTGCTTATTAATCCTGGCTAATGAATTTTACAGCTTCATCCCTTAAGATTTAACATTCATAATTCTGGTATGGAAAAAATGAAAACTAAGAGCACTAGTGTATAGAAAATGTTTCTTTATTACTGGAATGTGTGGGCTCTTATTTTGTAATCTTTTAATAGGCAAAATTATCAATTACATGTATTTTTAAGTAGAATCCGTATTGAGTCACTGAAGTGTTTATAAGCTAAATAACCTTTTTAGTCTTTCAGAATGCTTTCTAAGCTTTTTTGCTAGCCACTTTTGGGAAATACCATAGTGAACTGTGAACTACACAAATCAATTGTGACTGGGAGAAATGATGGAAAATCCACTAAGTCAGTGGTGTGTCACCAGAACAGACAGTTATAGCATATAAAACCAGTCCTTAATTTGGTATCTTGTGCTTTATAAAGATTTTTTTTTTTCAAGTAGGTTTTAAAATAATATCAGCTAAAGGATTGCTAGTTTAACATAGAATCACAGAATGGAATCATAGAATGGTTTGTGTTGGAAGGGACCTTAAAGGTTATCTAGTTCCATCCCCCTGCCGTGGGGGACACTTTCCACTAGACAAACACAGTTTGTGTAGGTCTGTATGTGGCACGTAAAAGAAATCTTGACAAAGCCACTTAGTGCTGTACAGTGTTCAGCACTTGTAAGAAATCTGTCAAGCTAATAAAAGGTTGTCGCTACAATATGGGCACATGACTCTTTTTTTTCCTCCATTTGAAAGTACTAGTGAAGTTTTTAAGGCTACTACTGCTTTATAATGTAAAAAGGAAGAGTTTCCTATAGTCTCTTAAGCTCTTACCCTTTTAAACCAGCATGTGCAACTAAATCCATCTTTTTGAAGTTCTTGAAGATAGCTGTAACTGGTAGAATACTTTATGGCTTTATTGCAGTTTCTGCAACAAAAAGACTTCCATTGCAAACTCTGCAGTCACAAAGGTCATTCTTGCTACTGTTAGATGGAAATTTTATGATGTTCCTGCAGTTCTGTGTGAGTATTGCAGGCCAGAATGGGATATAGGGGTGTAGTGGTTTGAGATGCTGTGGATCACCATGTTGGAGTCTCTAGTCTTAAATGCTATCAGCCAGGCATTTCTGACAAATACTTAATTCACTTCTATTAAATTAAACTTAAGAACATCTCCAGATGTTGTTTATATATTTTGAGGGTGTTTGTATATATACATAGGAGAACATGCACCCTGCCTTCCAGTCAGCCCAATCCTCCTCCCCTAATTTATTCAAGGAGGAAAAGGTTACATTTCCTCTAGATTTTTGAGGGTGTTTTGTTTAGTTTTTTGCTTCCAATGAACTTCCTAGAAAGAAAGACTAAGAGAGTGTTGTAGGAAAAGCACTGTTGGCTGAGAAGTACCCTTAAGCTGAGTACCCTTAAGTAGCATTTCCAGTTCTAAGATGCAGAAGGATCTGGTATGTGAAGGTCAGAAGTTGCCAGTGTAGTTCATGTTAACACGACATGACGAATGTTGTGTTATAAACACTAGAAACTCTTTGTCTTGCTTGAAATCTGGAAATGTAGTAACTTCTTATGCTGCAATTTGGTAAGCCTGAAGAGTGGTTTGGGATTATTATTTTAAACCTCACAGATAAGGAAGCTCAGTCTGAAACTTCTCAGCCCCTTATTATGGGTGAAATGTGTAGAATTCTGCTTTGGCTTCCATTGATTATCTTAATTACCTCAGGATTATCAGACTTTTCCCAATACCATTACTATCTTTATGACTGCTCAATAGAATACAGAATCTATGTTAATAAATAAAACATTGCCTGTAAATGGAGGTGCTGAAAAATTAACTCCTTCTTTTCTTTCTTCTGTTTTTTTCAGCGGAACCCCTGCCTTTAATGGACTTGTGCCGAAGATCAATTCGTTTTGCTCTTGGCAGAGACCGCCTGCATGACATAGAAATTCTACCTTTGCCTCTGTCTCTGAAAAATTATTTACAGTACCAATAAGATGTCTAGAACCCTCTGGCCTCACGTTGGACTACATCAATGCAAATGGCAGAAAATTGTTTACAGCAAAATATAAATCTTTGTGATGGACACTTAAGTGTTATTTAATTTTTAATATATATTTTTTTCTGAACCAGTGAAAGCAGATCACTGTGGGGGACTACTAAAGAATGTGAAAACGTTGATTTGATTGAGATTCATGTGTTATCTGTTGCCTGTTGTGTTTACAGTCCTGAAGGCCATTATTCTCATCTCTCATATGTTAGTTTATCTTTGTTGCCTCTGGTAAATGCCAATAGAAAATCTGACCTGCAAGATACACTGTCCTGCAGGACAGAGCATTCTTCAATATTGTGATTTTCTTTTTGTCTCCTACACCTTACCCCAATAAATAAAAATAAATTAGCAAAGGAAAATTCTTGACAGTAACTTCTGAAAAATATTTAAACCTTGTCTTTGGTACACAGAGTTGCTGGGAGTTTTGAGTGTTCAGCACTCAACATAATTAGGCCTACACTATCTAAAAGCTCTAACGTTCAAAAAAGCAGATTATTGTCTAGAAGAAGAATCTGTGGTTTGAAAACATGAGAGGAAAAAAAGGGTATATGTGTCAGATCAGTTTTTGGACTTGGTAACAGTAAGGCGCAGTTTGTTGTTTTCAAGACCAAATCTAGTCCCTCCAAACTTCTGCAGTTTATAACAAAGCGTTCACTATCCCAAGAATTTAGGATATTCATATTTTAGAAAGCTTGTCACTTTTTTTATTTGAACAAATTTATAATTTTTATGTGGTATGAACTCTAAGTACTTTGTTTTCTTTTTAATGTATGTGTGGTTATAATGTTTATTTATCTGTTTAGCGTCTGTGGAGTTCTCATTTAACTGTTTCCCATCATGGGGTGACTGATTTTGGTTTTTTTTCCCCATCTCCATCTGAAATGTATCAATTTTTCAGGCTCATCCCATTTTTTAAGATGCTGCTTTCTATTTGCGTTTCTTACATGTTTCAAGTTATCTGCCTGATCAGTTATCTAGTTTTTAAACTGGAAGTTGTTGTTATGGCAGAATGTCAAATGTTTAGACTGAGCTGCCTTCAGCATATTTTAATGTGAATTTACTGATGAATGAGGAGAAAATTTCTAATAAAGTCTACTGTCCAAAGTAAAACTCATATCTCCTTTGATGAAGTGTTAAATAACATAGTACTGCTCGTAGCACAGAGTTGAAGTTCAGTTCCTCCTGCAGCTTTGCAAATGTTTCTGTTCAGCACTTCTTTGGGATCACTGCTGTGGTTTCGTGTGTGAGAGACATCACAGGCAACATCATGTCCCTGATTGATCCCACTCACTCTGCATAGAGCTGTACTCTTGCTTTTAACACCATTCTGGTCGGATTCCTCTGAACAAAACCTCAGTTTTGTGCCAAGTCGTGCTTTGGGACTCCGTGCTTCTGAGGTAGGTTGGAGTTTGAGTGCTGTGCACTGGTGATCCAGGCAAAACCACTGACCTGCAGATGGTTGCCCTGCTCTCAGTCGCCCCTGGGAACGGAATTACAGTTCCAGCTGGAAAAGAGAAATGTGAGATAAATAGGGTACAGCAACACAAGGAAGAGTGGAAGCAACAAGGGCAAGGTAACACAGGGATGTCAAAAATTAAATAATAATATTTGTGTGTCTGGGCACAACTGTGTAAGTTGATGTCTGCTTCAGCATCAGGTTACTTTTGGGCTGGCTTTTGCTTAAGGTGAGCTGTAGGTACTGCATTCCTTACCTTTATCTTGCAAAGGGGAAGAAACTACAGCCGTGGTCTGCATTTCCTGCTTTTCCCACTTACTTTATTTAATTTTAACCTTTTGTCTCAATAGGTATACAGGAAGAAAGAGCTATAAAGGTATAATAGCTTACACAAAAGTTAAAATACAGCTGTGTCAAGTGATCTGTCGTAAGCAAGGTAAGCAGCTGTTCAGGAATGGCCTGGTAGTCCTTATATTTCTACCAATGAGGTCCATTTTAGGTAAGCATCTCCTAAAATTAGTATTTTCCTGTATGTAACTAGGCTTCATGTTCCTTTGAATAACTGCAGCAACACAACTGTTAAGTGTTGTCTTTTCTGTTCCTTCACTTGACCCAAGCCAACAGCTTTTTATTGTTAAAGTGGGAATTGATGTCATAAGATAAATTAATGGTGCATCTGTATGTTAATTAACATTTTACAGTGGCATTGGAATTTTAGTTAGTGCCCCTTCTGTGAGGATTTCTCTAAACCAAACATCTTTATTTTAACTTTCAGATGATTTTTTCTAACACTTACCCATCTTCCAGGAGTGCTAATTTTACAGGTATAATAGTTTTATTCTTTTACTGTTCCCTAATTGCATGTTGTGATTCTGTGGATGGTAGATACACTCCTTCATGTGGAGTTAGGGACCTGGCTTTGGGGATCAGAGTGTTCTTGATATAATTTTCTTGGTCCACAGAAGCCTTGTGATGAGAATGCACCATGGAGAACATTAATGATACTTCAGTGTTCTTCCTAACCACCCCTGTGCAAATAGATTCTCTTCCAAGAGGGTTTATGGGGAAAAAAAGAGTGCCCATCCATATTGCTAAGGATGAGTCAAGCACTGAGGCTGAGCAAATAGTCAGAGTACCTCCTCACAGAATGTACCAGAGAGTCTCCTCTCCGTTGGTGAGCTCCAGCCTGGGTGGGATGTCCCTCACATGGATTCTCCAGGCTCACTTTAGCGGAATGCAAACGTTGTTTACTGTCTGCTTCAGGAGTGAATTGAGCAATAATTTATGAAGTGGTGATGCATTGGCTTTTGCCCAAATCAGAGGTCAAACACTAAGTTGTTATCATCCTTTAACTAATGCAGTTGCAACTTCTGTCTCTCTATCCTGGCACCCCAAACACAGGAATATACCTACCCAGAGGTCCACTCTGAGGAATATCTAACAGAGAGAATGGTCACTTACTACAAAGCTGTATGACTTTGAGGTTTGCTGTGAGATGTCCCTTACATTTATATTCTTAATTTCCAGCCACTTTTGCCTTTCTTCACATGAAAAAAACATAGACAATGATGTGATGGTTGTCAGCTTTCATGTCCCTGTGCCTGAGCAAAAGGAGTACAGCTTTTCTAGACATGATCTGGAAGTGTTCCCATGGCTGGTAAAATAATGGTGGTAGAAACTCTGTAAAGCAAAACACGTGAGTCTTTATTGTGGTATGTGAAAGAGAAGGGCACGTGCCTGGCAGCTGAAACCAAATTGCAACCTTTGTGATGGGTATGGGCTAATAAGAAGTATTTCACCTACCCTTTGGCATTTGGTTCTCTCATGTGGCCCCTTCCTAGGAAGTATTGAAGGTTTAGAACCCCTTCTGTTAAAACTGTGGTTGAGACTTGTGAAAACATGCATCATAGCTTCTCTTCCTTGCTTTCTCAGTATTGCCATTATTCACCTTTTTGCAAATTGGGGGGGGCGGCTTGATTTATCCACCTAGAGGTGCTGCTCTGGTGATCACGATTCATAGGTGCTGTAACTTCAGTGACACTCTTAGCTTTTAGACTTACTAAAGCTGTAATTCTATAACAACTAAATTTGGAGTCAAATTTAAGAAGCCATTGTCCTTTGCTGTCACACACATATCCCTACTGCTTTGCTGGCAAAGTCTGTGCTATGGAGGCTTTATTTCTGATTCAGATTGAACCAATGGGGATGTACTGAAATGTCTGCATTCTCATCCAGAGATAATGTACTACAATCTGCTGGGAAATTGTGAAGTGTTATTTTAGACTTCACATGTAGTCTTTCTTGTGTTCAAGTTTTTATATCAACAGATTAACTCAAACTGTTGCTGTTGAGGTAGGACCTAACTTTACAGCAGTTTCTGAGTGTTCTCTTAAAGCTGGGAAAAGCTGTTTCAGAAGCAGACATGTACAAATCATTTGAGTGTTTTTGATAGTTATAAAAGAGCAGCAAGCCAGAAATGCTATAAAATTTCCTTCTCATCGCCATTGCAGTTGGTATTGTTAAACTATAACCATATGTTCTCATGTCAGTGAGCAGCAATTGCTGCACAGCCAGCCCTGTATCAGATCCAGCAGTGCTCGTTCAGGTACAATTCCCACTGACATCAGCGGGAGATCTGCCTGAGTCAGCACTGCTGCTCTTGGTTCCCATGTAAAGATCTCCAAACATTTCCAATACGTTGTATTGAGCGATACTTTATTATATGTAAGCAATGTCAAGCAGATGGTTTCTGCAGCAGTTTTTCTAATTTGGCAAAACATGCTGGCAAGTGGAGTTAGGTGAACATTGTGAGAAAGTTGAATGAAAAAATGCATCTAGTTGAGGCTGAGAGCAATATTCGAGGGGGAAGCCAGACTTCTTGGCTCCTTGATGGTGATTTTCAAAAGCTTTTTCATTTATAAACCTTTCGAATCTCGCAGTGGTTTTTATTCTGTATACATAAAGGAATGTAGGACCTTTATGCATTCCTGTTTATCTCACAGAAGAATGTCTGGTGATCATGAAGTGGATATCCTTTGTTTGCTTGATTCAAAAAGACACCAAAAGAACTCCTTCCTCCTTGGGAAATGCTCTCTGGAGACATAGATCCATGGGAAATATTCAACATGCATCACCCCCCTTTTTCTTTTCTTGAGGTAGCAGCTGTTTCTTCAGAGAATATCTTGGTGTGTTCTGCAGGCAGTGTCGAAAATAAAAATGGTTTGAAGCATCTGCTACAAAGGAGAACACCCTGCTGAACGTATGTTGAAGCAAATTTGAATGTACTATGGTGGGGGCAGAGGACAAAGAAACAGAGCTCAGGAGAATAGTGTTTCCTTAAGGGTTTGCCTTATTTTGGTTTTTTTAGCCCCATTAGAGAGTATGAGTAAATTTAGAGGGGAACGAAAAAAAGAAAATTTTTATGCTTCCACACCACCAGGTGTTTAGTGTTGATGTTTAAAGTTTAAGCAATAGCATCCTCTTTACCACTAAACCTCTGTTGCAAAGCCTTAACATCCTAAAGCTCTACCACTGACTGTACTTCAAAAGCTTCCAAAGGTCTCTGGGCTCTGCAGTTGTATGAAAATAATGCCCTGTTGCACGTATTGTCCCCTTAGAACTTAATGAGTTAACTTGTAGGCAGAGAGCACTGCTGCTCTGTGATTATTGCTACGGCTGCAGGAACATATGGGGGTACCCAAATGAGCTCACACACTTGCCAAAGAGAAGGCCAGGACTTGGCAGAGCTGAGCCCAGTGTGGGGCAGTGCCTGAGCCCAGCAGCAGCACCAGTGTATCTGCAGCCATTAATCTGTGGCTGAGCTTAAACAGACCCACATTGCAATTGGGAGGCATCTTTGCAAATCCTGTTTAAATAGGCGTCAGGATCAGATACTTGGAGTTTCACTTAGGTAGCTGTGAAAATCTGTAAGTTATATAGCCTCTAATCTCTCCAGGTGACAGCACATGTTAAAGTAGAGCTCATGTTTTTAATAAATCTAACATATTTTGGGGTGCTTACGGTTGGAACAGCTATGTTCTCGAAGTTTAATGTGCTGTTTCTCTGGCTTTTGAAAGCTCTGCAGCACAAAAGGCAGGTGTCTTCAGACTTCTAAGGAAAAGCAAACAAAAGACACAAATGAGCTGATATTTCCTGCCAGTTCTCATGTACAGCAATTCCCACTGACAATTTCGAATGGCAGTCATAAGCCAGCATCATAGAGGCACTTAGTTGAGATCAGTATCTTTTTGGTGTTGCCTAGATCAGTTTCCTCTGTATTTATATATTTTCAAGAAGAAAAAAGTATTAAATAAGGTTATTCAAATTGCAAGCGTAACTTGAAAATGCAGTCTTGTAATGAATAAAATGTTTATATCACACTTAAGACTTGATTGACAGAGACAAAAGTAACTGCTGCACACATACCTGGGAAACAAGTACATGTTTTTAATGGCAAAATGGTTCAGCCTTTTCTCATTATACTGAGAAAATCAGTTTGGCAAGTGCATTGCTTCTCATGTAGCAAAATGTGAACAGCTCTAAGGCATAGGGCCAGAATTTCAATATAGTCACATTTGGAAGTGACTTCTCAAGCACAGTAAAAGTGCCTGTGGCATTATTTTGGGGACTGAAGTTTTACCTTATTTGTAGAAAACTTTTAACTGCATGTCATTCTTGGGAATTAATAGGTTATGGATCCTTTTGAGCTAAGTATTCCATCAGGCCTTGTCTAGAGATGAAACAAACCAAAACCAAACTCCCACCCCCAATTTAATCTACCCAGGTAAACTTGGCCTGGCATCAGGTGCTGCTATTAAAATGTTTCCTGAGTCCTTCCATCTAATTGCATAAATAAACCTCCATTGGAAAAAAGCCATCTAAAATAGGAAAGGATATTTTGAGTACTAAATTGGCCTCCAGAAGTTCTGAGATGATATTCAAGGTTGTACCAGAAACTCTTATGTCCTTTATTATTTGCTGATTCCCTGTCAGCCCTGCCTGGATCATTTCCTGTGCACATCCAAGACAGCAATCATTCTTCTTCCATTTTTAACACCCTGTGTGTGTGTGTGTAGGTTCCAATTCGTTTGTAGGACTATTTTTTTTAATGTCTAATACTCTAATTACTTCAGTGGTTCAGCTCTAATGCAGATAACACCTCTAGTTTCATAGGTGCTATTTGGTTTATTATTTATTTGGTGGTTTATTTGTGGGTGGCATAGCAGAACAAGGACTTCTCTTTCCATGACAGCAGTTATGTAGGAGCAGCCTCATTACTGGCCTTGGCTTGCTCATGGGTGGCAGGAGTCAGCTGTGAGAGGACAACATCAAACTTGTCTCTCTCAGAAAACCTGCACCACAGCATATGGGGCTTTGTCTACAAGAAACTGATGCTGCCCATAACCCAGTTTAGTTTCCATGGTCTGATGCAGGAACTCTGACAACAGCCAGAATGTTCCCCTTTGGTAGGAAGGCTGAACCTCTTGCAGATAGGTGCAATTTAACCCAGCAGCTGCCCCCTAGTCTATAATAAAGACTGAGGTAAGCCCTGAAACATGGCTTTGTGATTTTTCCAATTTTTCTCTAACTCTAAATTTTCATGATACAAATAAAACATCCAGTTCATTTATTCATTATTTTTGATCTTGCAGCATCTTTTACCTCGCTGGTATTTGAGACTTGGACTGTGTTTCCCAAGCTAAACTTTGTGAAAATCCAGTATCGTGTAAAATGTTGGTATTTTCCAGTGGCAGTGTGTTCCATGCCATGTCTGGAAGAAAGTGTTTCTTTTTGTTTCTTTTAATGGTAATTTCATTCTTTTCCTCACTATCCACATTGAGGAGAGCAGCTTTATTGTTGAACTTAACTGTTCATGACTGCAAGAGCCTACTCAAAAGGATGTTGAGACATGTCACTTTAGTGGCTTTCTGTTGAACTGACCACATTTGTTTTTAATTTAATAACTGTCCAGTTATTAAGTCCAGTGACCCCAGATGGCACTGCCTCATTCTGCACAAATACATGAAGACACAAGAGACCACTGCTAACTTTCAGTTTGCAGCTGATACACCTTTTGTCTCGTGTGTTTGCCTTTTATATGCAATTTCTCTTGACTCTTCTACTAGGACCTCACTCTGGGAAAACCAAAGCCTTCAGTGAGACTAGTTTAATTTGTCTTCTCAGGAGGATCAGCAGTATTTAAGGTAAGTATTTGTTTTAGATCGAAGTTCTTTGTGCTGCCACAAGAGCATTGCAGAAGATTGGAATAAATATAAATTTTAATAATAGAGCTGCTTAATGTTGAGGTTTAATATTTCACACTTCAGTTCCTCTCACATCTCTAACTCTCCTGCACTACGGAATGTTACACACAGCTTTGCTATCAGTGATTACATTGACCTAAAAAGAAAATAAATAAATCTGTAGTTGTAATTCAGAAACTTCCTCCTCTCTGAGAACTGTGACCTCCAGCTTCCTGCTGAATCTGGAAAATAGAGATCCATTACTTGGTGTTCCCATCCCCCACAGAAGTGGGACCAAATGTTTTTAGTTGTCAAATAACAGGTGATAAATGGACAGCTGTGATAGAAACCTCTCCTAGGGTGTTGTGTCTTCTGCATTGAAAGGTGAAGTGATTTTTATTTTTTCCAAAAACTTTACCTTTCCAGAAAGATCTAAACATTTATCTTCTAAACATGTGCATCCCATTGGGCATAAGGAGATGCTCCTAATCCTTTTGAAATACTAGCCTTTTGGATCAGGGAACTTTGTGACTTGGAAAAAGGAAGAACATTTTAGACCACACCCTCTTTTTATTTCTTTGATCTTTAATTAAGGCTTTAAAGTTTTGTTTGATTTCTGGGTTTGGAATTTATTTGTAGAAATATAAAAGTACTCTTTTTTTCTTTTGTGAGTTTCCTTACTGAACCTACAAGTTTTTGTGGTCTTGCTATAATTGAAGAAACTAGAGGATCAAATGATGTCTTTTATGAGACCAACTAACTGAAATTCAAGAGACAGTTTCAGAAATTCTTCTCCACTGAAATACAAACATCAGTTTTCAAAATTAAATTCACATTAAGAACCGCTTACACTTGATTCTGCTACGCAGAAATTTGAGAGTTGATAAATATACTGGGTCTGTGCCCTATTATAATTTTTCACATTCCTGAACCACCAGCAGTTCCTTTGTGTTCTGACAAACCCGCCTTTCCCCTCTCTAAGAGGAACTAAGGACTTACTGAGTGTTCCCTCTCCGTGTGGCAGGTAAAAACTTCTTTGATGATATAATTGATTAACTTGTGCAAGTTAAACTTGTATCACTAGTTTCAAGCTGTATTTTGCCTTGAGGATCAAAGCCTCAGCCTGCATATCCTGAAAGCTGGTCTGGTTTTTAGAGTATAGCATTAGTCACATTAAAGATATTGTCTTTGTAAATTCGATCCTATTTATAGCCTGCAGTAATGATCACACCATCACTTCTACACAGAAGGTGACTAAAAAGAGCAGATGTCATATATTTAATCAAGATCTTTCCCTTTCATGATTTTCCTGTTTAAAGAAAACAAAGATGAATGAGTTCTGAGAATTAAAATTCTCTGCTGTTTGCACAGAGCTTCCTTTTGAATGTTTTTGTAGGCCTGCACATGCTCTGCTGTCAGGCAGAAACATGGTAGGAGCTTACTATGAATTTCTGTAACGGAGTAAAAAGAAGAACAAATACTTCCAAAGCTCTCTTTTAAGTACAGTAGAGAGGAGAAAAAAGCAGGCAAAGCAGAATTGCTCCTTCTGTGTTTTTACCAGTTAGAAGGCTAATAGTGAATTAGTGAAATAGTGAATTTGAATGCAATAGTTTTATTCTCCATTCTGCCAGCCATCTCGACCAAATGCTTCCAGTTCACTTGTCACACAGCTCCTTGGTTTGCCTACATATTTAAAAACAGTTGGTTAAAGACAGTTTTTTTCCTTAACAGTCACTCTTGTTCCTGGTAAAGGCACAGGCTGAAGTCTTGGCTTCCCTTGGCCTCTGCAGGCCAACCCCACCAACCTGTGGCCATGTTCCTTGACCTAAAGCTCTCTCTGTGTGTTATGGAAATGGGAGCCCTTGCCTACAGGTCCTGGTGACTGGAGGTAATTTCTAAAAAGGCAATCCTCACTTTGGGTAGCACAGAAGTAATATAGAAACAGACAAAACAAATGAAAACTTAGGTGTGTTTCCATGCCTTACTTTCCTTCCCATCATCAACTAAGAATAGGGGTTTTCAAATTAATTTAGGATGGAGTTTAGGATCCCCTGACATTTGCCTATCAAAGTTTTTATTTAAAATTGCACATTTTTTCCCACTTTTCACCATCCTAGCTTTTAGACAGAAATTGTGTCTCCTGGCACAGAAGTACACCCTCTGTGTTCCTCTCTTATGCTGTCAATTCTTGGAACTTATAAGTTATTTCATAATAATTTGTGTTGTTCTGTTCTAGAAAAACTCTTTTGCTCTAATCCTTTTCTGCAGGAAAGCAGCACAAAGCTGTTGCCTCCAGGCTTGTCTGGAAAGGCAGCTACTTGCTCTGTTAGCAGAAGTAATGTGAAACGGTAAGAAGGAGGCAAATAAGCCAGAATTTAGAAATTACAGAGGTGGGTTCTTCAAATCACAAAACCTACATGTCTTGGCAGGCTAAGTTGGATCAAAAGTCTAATTTCAGTCTTATTAGAACTTGCTAAGCAATGTATGGGAAACACAACTCCAGCACATGTCTACGAGTTCCCCCGTCAAACTTAAAGCAAATTTTCAGCTGTCAGTGGTTCCTAACTCAAGAAATTATAGGCAAGCAAAGCTGCTCTTGGCTTTGCTTGTCACTCTCCCAAGGTCCCTGTGCCAGATGTTTGCTCTCTTTGCAGCACAGGCAGAGCAGTGAAATCCCAAAACATTGTTATCTGCAGTACGCATTAAGCAAGGCAAAGAAAATCCATGTCTCTTTGGCAGGTGAAAGTAGGGACAATGATGAAGATTTTCTCAAGAATGTTTTTTTTTCCATAGCACCCCTGTTGGGAATAGAAAGGGGAAAGAAATCAGATGTTTTCACAGATTTTTAGGTCTAGAAGAAACTGTTAGTTCATTTAATAGTTTTAGAAAGAAGGTCATAACATCTCCCTTTAGCAAGTCAAAGCCCTTCTGTTGGACTATGATGCTCAACTACAAGACAATAAATGTGTTTTTCATTAGACTTTTCTTATTATAGCTTGTTCCAGTTCCAGATAACAACCACAATTAATGCTAAGAATTAAGTTCTTTCCCCCACCTAAAATCATCTACCTGGAGCTGCTAGAGCTGCCAGCCACTGGAGTGGTTCTTGTGTGAAATCCAAGAATGATGCAGCAGTCAGTATTGTCTTACCAGGCTGATACATACACACTTTAAGTGAGTTCCAACTTGGTCAGCTTTTGATGATCTAACCATACAGTGAAATATTAAATTCGAAGGAAACATCTCTAACTTTTGATTAAGGAAACATCTCTCTGTCCCAGATTCTACCGTTTCCTAAAAATGATTTTACGAGTCAATGGTCTACAGACAGGCGAAAAAATTCTGTCTCTGGCCCTATCCCCCACTTTATTTTTGATGTGAGGAACAGATTAACCTTTCTTTCCTTCACTTTCTTTCCTTCTTTGTTTTATTTGCCATGGAATTTCTTTGAAAACTCATATTTTTAGCCACATGTCTATTATGACCCACATTTTTTTAGCTTCTACTTTCTGAAATAGTCTCTCCTCTCATAATTAAAACCTGATGTCTTATTCTTTGATACATAACTTTGGCTTTTTCATCAGCATTGTGTTTGAACGGGTCTAATTCTTCAAGTGATCCCAATTTTTTTCCTGTACAAATGCCCTGTTCTCCCTCATTATCTGTCACCCCATCAGTCCTTTTGTGATCTTTAAATCTGATAACCTATGATCTGATAGTTGCAACTAAATTGCCAATGAAACTTCAAACAGCAACACACTCAACTGGAATTACTTTTCAGTAATGATCACCTGTGGATAGTCTCTTGGGGGTTACCAGCAGTCTGTGCTTATCCACTCCATGTGCACTTTGCTCAGGGTGCTGTCATTTTCTAAAATAAGGCATCAGGTACTAAGTCAAATTATTCACCACAGTAAAAATAGTGCATTCTTTTTTGCAGCTTAAGATGAAGTTCAAAAGAAGCATGCGAGAGAGAGGCAGAGAAAACTAGTGAATAAAAGTACATAATTGAGGAAGGGAACCAAGAGTAAGAAGGTAATGGGGGGGGGGGGGGGAAAGGAGAGAAGAGGAGCTTTATTGCTAAGTAGAAGTGTAGTAAAATCTCCTGTTGACCGAACAACTTAATGCAATAATTATGACAATCTGAAAAATATTCAGCAGGTTCTTCAAGGCTAAATGGCAAATTCAAAATTGTCTTTTTCTAGCAGTTTGGTTTTTTTAAAATTTTCTATTAATTTTAATTGTGCTCTTGTTGTTACTCTGCACTCTCCCATTGCCAGATGCACTGTTTTATTTCTATTCATGTGTGTGATTTCTGACTAAAACATTGAGGCTTTGTCAGTTTGCTTCCATTTGACTATATTTCATGAACATATTTACAAACACTACATCAGAAAGCTAATATTAGTGTTCTAATTTTGTCCCATCTTTCTCATGTCTTCTATTACCCAGTCTGTAGAAGATGTTGGAGGTTGGAAGGATGACTGTAAAGAGTAAATGAGCAATGGTTCAGGCAGCATAAACCAGTCTTAAGTTTTGGGTGTAATTTGTCCCTTCAGCCTGGTCACCCTTGTCAGGTGTAAGTAAAAATTGAAGGGAATCAAAGGGAAAATGCCCTCATTTCAAAGGGAAATCTGCCCCTCAGCTCAGACCAGGCACAATTTTCCTCTGTCCTTTGCCACAGCTGTGTTTAACTTCTCATCTTCTTCTGGCCTTAACTGCGTTGTAGAGGAGTGGGAAATGGGGTAATGATTTTGGTGTATTTCATGTCCTTGCTCTATTTTTCTGTAGGTACAAATATATTTAAAGCTTGGGTTGTGGCCAGTAGCATCATCTTCAGACTTTTTATCCTGAGTGAAATCATGATTTGCTGTTAAATAATTCAAACCTTATTCAAATTGATTCATTTTTACTGTCTAAGACCTGAAGAGATCGTATGATATAGCAAGAGGCCACGAGCTTATTGGTTACTACAGAGGCACATGGCATCAGCTGTCAGCAATTCTGACAACCCAGCAGAGTCCACTCAGGCCGACTGACAAATATTTGGGTTTTTCTTTTCTTTTGTTTTTTCTTTTTCTTCTTCTTAGGGTGCCCTTTTCCCATTTCACTTAAGAGGCTACGCTGTGATGATTGCACATTACTAAGTTTTGCCTTATTGCATCAATATTCTGAATTTGCCTTCCTGTTTTACAGCACCCTATTCATAAATTCTTGCATCATGATTCATGTCCCGTTATGTTGGTTGCTAAATTAACTCCAAAGAGTGAAGTTTAGCATATATTCAGCACTTTTTGCACAGAAAATTTGTGAATGCGCTGAGCTGCCTGTCTTGGAAGACTGATGCCAAATGGCTTGTGGTGTACTTTATTGCAGCTCTTCTAGCTGGGCGTTTCAGGTTTCTCATAATTTGAAGTAATAGAAAAGACTGGAAAAATGTGACTATTCTGTGATCTTACTTCCCCAGGTTTGGTGTCATAAAACACCCTAAGAGCCTGTAGCTGCTGATGAAAAGGGCAATGCAATCTTTTCCTCTGATTCACTGCAATGACTGTGCACTGCCTTCCCTGTGCTAGCAGTTGCGTGGCCGTGGAGGCAGCAGAAGAAAAAGGGAACAAGGTAACTTTTCGCTGTGTCAGCACGTTGGGCTCGCCCACCACCCACCAGTGATTGCTGGTGGTGGCACAGAAAGGGGCAGGGGCGTGCGGACATGAGCTCGGGTTCTGATGGGTCTAAGTTGAAGATGAAACCACATCTGAAGAAGCAGCACAAAGGGAAGAAAAATTTGTCTTTTGTTCAGATAGACTGTGTGTTGAAAGACTTCTGTGTTGCTTTCATCTCTGTAGCCTATGGCCTGCTGCACCCAGCCATCTGCTGTCACCTTTCTGCGTGCTGTGCAATGCAGGGCAACAGCTGTTCCTCGCTTCCCAATTTTATATCTTCTTTTCTCTTATTTTCAAAATTAGCTACTTACAAATAAGAAACATTTTCTCGGTTTTCATCTGCCATTTTTAAACCTTTCTCTTGTGCTGCTTCATGCCATTTTCCGCAAAATAGCAGAGGATTTACTGAGCAGAGGGAAGGGCATTAGTTGAGGAATCATGAGGTTGTATGTGAAATCCTTTTGATAACACTAGTATTTCATCCCTGCATGTTTTTGTTTTATTTCTGACTTATGCTGATCTTAGAAGGCAGGTAGACAGCTGTTACTGGAACTTGAATGGTAGCCCCACTATGTGTTTTTTAGTCTTTCAAATCAATCTTAGTGTAAATACTTACCTGTTACCCTGCTAGAAGTTTTCTTTGCACTTTTTTTTTCTTGAGGTTTTCTCTGTGTTCAGATATTTATAGAGTTCCCTATTTCAGAGAGCTGGTTGGTTTCTTTGGTTTGTTTTTTTTTCCCTCCAGACTGTTATTGGAAAGCAACTCAAGGTTACTGTTTTAGGCAATGATTCTTATGAGACTTGTGTAGGTCTGTAGGTCGCAGTACATTTTATAGGTTTTCCTTAGTTCCTGACCCTTCCTCAGAAAGGTTTTATTTTCAGTATTTGCTGAATATTCACCTGATATTGAATGCAGTGGGGGTTTTGTTTGTTTTGTTTTAAGGATATTCATCTTGCTGACACTTTGATTTATAGTCCTTCTGCTTTTAGGGCAAAGTCCTATATAGTCTAACAGAAACCAACTATCTTTCTCTGAATGTTCTTAAAGAAATGTAAGGGTTTTCTAATCCTCTCTTAAATGTGGTCTGTATTTGACATACAGATGCAGAATCCTTGCTAAGTGCTTTATCTCTGAAATTCTGTAAACAGCCAACATGGCCAGGACATCAGCAAGTGATCTTTAATAAAACGTCTCTCTCCTGATGGGGACATTTCTCTTGATGGGGATATTTTGTTTGAACGGTGAGGTAGTTTCTGTGATGCTCTGGATTCAGTGAAAGCCCACGTGGATTTTCACTGTGTGTATTTTTGGCTTTGTTTTCCTTACACTGCCACTCAGCGGTCAGCAATGTGTCATCAGGAGATTCTGGCTTCTGATAGCTGAAAAGTTACTATCCCAAATGTTCAGCTCTTTGTTTTGGGAATTCTTATTTCACAGTTGGATCACACTGGAGCCAAGTCTCAGGGTTCAGAGTAAGCCTTGCTATATCACCAGATGAAACCTTGTTTAACCACAAAGTTTTCAAGCAATGCAATTGAATCCCATGCCAAGAACTTGCTGCTCTGCTGTAGAGAATCAAGATTGCACTTCCATTCAGAGAAAAGAGAATCAAGGAAGAGGAAAAAAGGTTTGCTTTGATTTTTTAAATTCTCTTCCTATTGCTGCTGGAAATTCATCTTGAGATTATTGTCTTACTTAGATGACTCCTTTCTCCAAAGGCAAGGAAAGAAATCAGAACATCTAGGGTGCACCTCACCATAGCCTGAAGTCATTCTGGTGAAATGCAAAAGAAAGGTGTCTAGGAGGAGAAGTGAGACACTTTTTATATTCAGAAATGTAGGCATGTAATTTAGAATACTTGTAATTTAGAATTTAAAAGTATCCTAATTACATTTGGATAACCGAATACATTAAAATGCAAAGTATTGGTTTCCAGGTAATCACGTCGATTGTAATGCTTCTTAATTTTTTAATATTCAATTAAATGAAATGCAAAATGGTGAATGTTTCTGATCAAGTAACCATCTGGAAAAGTTTGCTCCTCTTTGTTTTCCAGAACCATTTCATCTTCCATGTGCATTTGGTATGTAGCAGACTCTCACAGGATACTGCAAAACAGATGTAGCAATTCAGTTTTAAGTGAAAAATCACAAATGAGGCACTTTCATCCTTTTCTAGGAATGAGTGAGGAAATCAGTGGAATCTATCTGTGCTTAGCTTTTGAGCTGAATGTACCTGTGTGTTCTCTATACTTTTCTATGTCTATTTTTCTCTTAAGTTTATCGTGACAGCTGCATCTTGTCATTTGAATTCCCATTCTTTCATTATCTACATCTCATGAAATAATTTTCCAGTCTCTGTTTGCATAATAATGGCATCCTCCAGCATATAAATTATTAGGTAGATAACTTGGATATCAAACTTAAGTAGCTAAAAAATGTCCCTGCAATCAAGGCTGCTTGTGCAAATTAGCGCTTGTAAGGGCTGGAGGCTCATCAGACCAGCACAGGAGTAGGGCATATAGCTTCATTAGCCACCACTGAATTGTGCCAGTATTTTTTCAATTAGGAAAGTTTATAGATGCTTGAAGATAGGAAAGTTTAATGAGGAAAGGTGCAGGAATGTCAGAGCTCAGGGGGCAGTTTGAATGCTTCCACCTAAAGTGTCCTTTACCAGCTGCATTTCACTGTGGACTTTGCAGGGTAGGGATGTGAAAGGCTCAATATCAAGTATGTGGGATCAAATCAGAAGGTAACTTTCTTGCCTGTGTCTGGAAAGCTTAGAAGCATCTGAGGCAAGGAAAGCAGCCCAAAATGGCAGTAAATTTATCTCCTTTCTAAAAGGAGAGACATGTTTGAGAAAGTACAGGACAAGTGATGGGCATGAAGAACAATGACCACTGACTCTGACCTGGAAAAGAATACAGTTTATTGCAGAAAAAATTGATGTTATTAGTCTTATTTAGAGGGTCATCATTAGAGAGGGGAATAAAAGGAAGAAGAAAGGATGGTACACTGAATGATACAGAGAAGCAGAGGAGGCAGCACATGGCAGTGGTGTGCACTAGTTGCAACTGCCTTGGGCTGCTGCCATGGAGTGCTGGCTGTTTGACAACAGGAAGGATATTATCAGGGAGAGCCTGGGATGTTCAGCAGTTAGGATGAAACCCGGTCTCAAAAGAGCAAATTAAAAGAATGTTTAAAAGAAATGCTTTTTTAGTGCCTCACTAGACAATGTCCTTCAGGGATAAACTGAAAGTTTATGTTTTGAAAGGAGAGGACGAAGCAGGTGGAAGCAGATGGCTTATGGTGGTTACCAATAGAAATGTGAGATGGAATTAAACAGAAAGCTTGGACTACATATTTCTGTGCTGAAATAAATGAATAAGGCTGCAATTCAGCAAAAGCTTTTCAAAACCATCTCAAAATCCAGCCTTATTCAGCAACATCATAATTTTTCAGAAATGCCATCCTGCAAGAGAACAGCACTTAGTCTGCTAAATTACTTGCAAATGCCACAGCATAACATGCAAGTACTGATTCAGGAAGACATCCTAATAAGCAAAGAGTTTAAACAAGGGTTCATGTCTGTTTGTGAATTAGTATTGTTAATGTTGCTTCCATGATGAATTGATTTTCATAAAGCTTAAGAACATGTTTTAATTTAAAAACAGTTAAATGGTCTCTTGAATTAGGACCTAGCTTAGCAGAAGGAAACAGCTGAAGCAAATAAGATAAATTGATTGAAAACATCTAGAAATTATTTTGGTAGGAACATGGCTGAAAATGAGGAAGATGGTTTTAAAGTAAGCTGAAAAGGATTGTGGTATCAAGAAAATGTGTTAATTCAACCTTTTTTGCTTTACTTTCTCTTGTGTCATGAACATCTTTAAAGGAAAAGCCGAGTTTTACACCTAGGAGACAGGAAATTTATAGGTTCTGGGAAAATGAGCAGTATGCAGCAGTCTTGGGCAGGAATAACTAACAGAACAGTGAGTAAGAAAGTGGGGGAGTTTGGTGTCTTGTAATGCTGTTGGTGCTCTCCATTTAAAACTTTCTTGCCTATTATTCATCCAAATCAGTACAAGCTATCTTCTCTCAAATTTTAGGCTTTCACAGTTCATTAAAATGTGAAGTTAGTCAAGTAAAATAATTCTATCACCACTCTAACAAATCTCTTAGGTTTGTTGAACACATTTGAAAATAGTCCAGGAGAACAGCTGCATAGGATTAATCATTCTCAGGGCACAACCTGATTTTTCCAGACCTTTGCATATACTTCACAGTCTCTCAAATGAATAACCTATTACTATTAAAAAGCTGAAACCAACAAATCAACAAATAATGTTGACAATTTTGCCTTCTTGACCACACAGTCGATTAACAAAAATCTCTGGCTACAAGCTAATAAATTGTGACTCTTCTGAGTGGGGGCATCCCTTAAATTCCAGCCCCATCACTGCACCTTCTGATAGCTGTTCCATCCTCGTGTGGAATTAGGCCTGTGTGTGGCAGTTGGCATCTCCAAGCCTCCCTGGCTGGTTCTTTGTGTCCTACTTGGGGGTAACCCCAGGTCTGGAGTGTGTTGGGACTGAAAGGTTCCCTGAAGAGGTCTGGAACATTGTTCCACTGGGTTGTGTAAGAAGCACACACTGTCACTACTCACCTCGTATCAACTGCAGGAATTCAGCAGGTGTCTGCTGTCTGTCTCCTGGGCTACCAACTGAGTGTTTCTAAGTTCATGCACGTGCCAAAAATAATGGAAGTTGCAATTTATTTTTATTTAATATATTTTTGTTTTCTTTAAATAAAGGGAAGCAAATAAAGACAGAAGGAAAAATTTATGACAGAAGGAAATAATCTTTTTGCAAAAATTCCATGTTCCAAATTACCCTCTGGCTTTGTGACATCCAGTCCAGGATAAGAGCTTTCTGTCAACTCTTCCCCTGGCTGTAGCTCTATCAATATTGATACATATTTTTATATATATATATAAATGTAGTCAATAAGAATGTTGAAGACTGTAGAACAAGATCTGACATGTAAAGAAAGGTCTCTTTAAGGAAATAGCCCTTGGTCTGGAGCAGTTTGTACTTTTGCAAAGAGCCAGTCTCTGAATGCACAAGAGGTCACCTCTTGGCAAGCAGCTTTGCTGAATTTTACATCATTAAAAATGAGCAGCTTATTTTTTGCCCAAGAAAGTGCTGATAGTTGTGGTGCTTATCATCCATAAGTAGAGATGATGTACATCAAACTTTTTTGGCATTTGATCACTCTACCTACATGCATTCTAATGTTTATTTCATGGAAACATGTTCTTATTTGATTATATTAATAAAGGCCATCTATTGAAGTACACTGAAATTTCAACAGGTGTGAGCAGGTTGGTGATGGACAGAATGAACAAGCATTCAGTGGGACATATTTTCTTTAGAAAGCTTAATTCTAAGTACCTGATGAACCTGGAACCACAGTGACTCCAATTAAGAACTGCTTGGCTCTTTAGCTTGACAAACACTTTTTGGTGTTTTCTGTAAATAAATAACTAAGGAGCTGGAGAATTAAAAAGAAAAAAGCACATGATTACTTGGCAGGGGTGTGGTCTGGTTTTCTGTACTATAATTATTTTAGAAGATATTTAAATGAGAAACATATATGCTTATTTCATACAGGGCATAAGCCTGCAGTTCCTGGCTATATCCTTAATTGTTTTAATGATTGGATGTGATGGATTTTTCCAGCTTATTTCAAGGACCAGGAAAAAGAAAGATGTCTAAGTAAGAAAGCAGCACGTGAGCATTGCTCAAACAAGCCTGCTAGACTTTTCCAATGGCATCAAAGAACAGCAAGAGATGCCATTAGAATAATTGAACATCCCACATGCCACCCCAGTGATTCTGGGACTCAGTAACTGCAGTGCACCTGGCGCCAGACAGTGTCTGCATTTCCAGAGTGTTTCTCTGGATAGAAATGATCCAACTGTCAAACACTGAGTCTGGAGAGCTAAAAGATGAGCATGGTACAGTTGGACAAAACACTCTTGTGAGATTATGTTTCTGAAAGTTTAAAAGAATTTGTCAAAAATAGCCACTCTGTTTTTTTCAGGACAAAAATAAACATAATCATTTTGGGAATAAGTCAAATACTGAACAGGAGACAACTGCTTATTTTTAGGAGTAAGGAACTGAGATAAAACAGGGCTGCATGAAGCCACATGCAAACACATGAATTATTAAAATGTGTTGCAGCTATTACTCAGATGTTCAGTAGGATGAATTAAAACTTGCCTGCAAGGAACTAGGCAGGAATCCTTTAACCCTGCTACTGCTGTTTATAGGCTGTGCTCCCTGCTTATGGCTTGTATGTCTGGAAGAGGGATGGAATGCTTTGTGGGTGCTGTTAGATGAAATTTGCCTCAATGGGAAGTTGTTTAAGTTAATGAAAATAAATCATAGCACTGCAATCACTAGGGCTTTTTAAAAGCATTTACTCTAATGTTTTACAAAGAACATTGTTCTGCTTTCCAGCATCATGCCCTTTCTAGCCTGAATCTTGGGTATTATTGTCCCATTATTACATCCTCTGCAGCCCATCATCAAAAGGGTGCCAGTAAAGAAAAAGGATCTTTCAGACAGGGGTACTAATGTTCATTCTGCTATAGTAATTTTTAGTTTGGGGAAATGAACGTACTTTTCAAGGTAGTTATATTTATGCTGTATGGTTGGGGATATTGAGGCCAGTTGACTTCCCCAGGGTCATGGAAGCAGAGCCAACAAGAGAACAAAAATCTTGTGATAGAAGGCTGTTTCCATGCTGCACTTAGAGCTGCACGGGGCACAGATCTGTGTCACGAACAACTGGGAACATTCATGCTCTTTTCAAAAACCATTTTATAGCAATAACAGTAAGACAAGAGCAAGAACTCTCGCACAGTGTAGTTGATAGGCAGGTTTAAGTTAATTTCCATTCCTCACTTATTGTTTATTCAAATAAAATCTTTGGCATTTAAAATGAGTGAGAGCTGGAGGCACTGCACTCAAAAGCAAATTGAAGTGAATTTCATATAAAAGAACATGGAATAAAACATTTTCAAAGGCTGTGCAGATAGGAAAACTTTGAATTACTTTTAAGTTCTAATACATACTAATAAGTTTTAAATGTTCACGGCTCAGAAAAAGATTACTGTAAATAATTTAGACTAGTGTTTGCCAATGTCTGTGGCAATCAGCACAAAATTTCCTGCACATATAGTAACCTTCTTGTCTTACTGTACTACTTAGACTGTTTACAGCCAGATAATTTATGAGTTGTGGTGTTCTTAGTATGCCTGTAGATTAAATATTCAGTGCAAAGAGAGAAATAGCTATAGCAGTATGACATGCAGGTTTTTCTCTTAATCTTTCATAGTTGGAATATACATGTCTGTATAATGGAGCCCTTATTCATCTGTTTATATGTTGTTCCATTCCTTCACAAACCAGCTTTTGGTTTTTTTTTTTCTGTGAAAATGTGCTGAAGCTCTTTGCCTTGTGAGTTTGAGAGTGCTGCCTGTTTGTGAAAAACTGAAAATATGGTCATCCCCCTCAGGGTGATCAACAGCCTCACTATGGCTCTCCAAAATCTAGTCATCTACTCAGTTTGAGTCATCTACATTCCTCTTTAATCAATGGAAAAAGAAAGATAGTCTAAATGATGGCCTCTTTCACAAACCTAGATACCAATATTAAAATGTGAATGTTAGATTGTTTTGCATCATCTGACTGATATTAGTGTACCATGGAGCAAAATGGTCATTGTAGTTAAGTTGTTTGTTGAAAATTGAAAGTAATAAAATTAAAAATATGTTGTAGGATAGTTCAAATGAGCAGTTTTTAGGTCTAGACCCTGTGCTCAGTTGTACTCTCTGTCCTCACCTCAGAGTTATACATATAGATATTTGAATGCAGTCTAAGATTGAGCCTTTGCAATTTTAAGGATTCCTAAGGAATTTCTTGCCATCTTGTGTGACACCTGGACCAGATCCTTAATGGCCTAAGTCTGGAAGTATGGTGCTTTTGCACATAGCCTGCCACACATTTCTGATGTGTGGGCTATATTTAAATCTGTATTTGATGGGCTTAAAAGTAGTTTTGTTAACATTTTGTTGTGTTTAGAGCTAGATATATATTTCCTTTACTTGTCATGGTGAAGTCTCTGATGTGACAAAGCAAGTTTCTAACACAGATTTCAGAAGATGTATGGTAAATTCTATGTGTATAAGTTGTCCCATCTAGATTGTTTATGAACTCAGTTTGGTGGAAGAAATTGAGGTAGAAAGTCTATGTGATCCCATGTTTCTACATAAATCCATTGTTGCCACTTTTCTCTCTTTTTTTTTTTTTTCCCTTTTGCACCAGAACTATTGTTTTAGTCCTTGATTTATGGTAGTTTTTATTTTCAGAGATGGGTGGCTGCTAGAAGGCAAAGCTGCATTTGTGGTACCCAGCTTCAATTTCTCATTTTACCAGAGGTCTTTTCAGTGTGACCTTGAGTGAAGTAAATCTCAGGTGTCCAAAGTGCTTCTGAGCACATGAGCAAATTAAGATCCGTCATGTTCTACTTTACTTCCCTGTCTTCCCCATTTATTCTAAGGAGGTTCTGAAGATAAGTAAACAAAATAAAGGCTTTGTGGTGTATTACTGTCAGGGGAATTACAAGAGTACTTGAGACAGTGAAATTATAGTTCCTTTCTAGACAGTCCTCGACAGAATCCTCAGCAATTTCCCTCCCAATGTCACTGTGTGTAGCTAATGAGGCTCCTGGAAGGCAGAGCAATGAGCTTCATTACTTAAAATTCATGGACACTCTTCAGCTGTAGCAGCCTCACAAGCCATGAGAGCTGTTATCAACATTAGCAAAATGCCACTTTCCTCACATCCAAAAAAAGCACATTGGCTATTAGCAGCAATCTGCCCACCTGCCTATGGCTTTAGTGCATAATCTATACAAGTCACTGTCACTACATTTCAACATGATGAGACACCACTGCAGACATGACATCGAAGGAAATGTTGTCCTTGACCCAAGCTGTCAAGTGGAGGCTCAATATTTGTTATTGAGGGGGGACATGCTTATTTTTGTACCACACTCCTGAGTAAATCTTATGACTGAATTTGAGCAATGGTTCAAATGTTGCCTCAAGCAAGCTCTGTTTTCTGTGTCAAAGAATGTAAATCAAACCAGGTATGAATATTCGAGAGCTCTTGAGAGCACTATACAACTGGTACAAAATAAAGTAGCAATAAGTAGGCACTCTCTTCTACTAATGTTTTCTTGCAGCAGAAGATGAAGGTTTGCTTTGAAGTGAATGCTGAAGTGAATTAAGCAAAACTCTCTCTATTAAAGTCACAGTTAACAATGTGGTTCTTGGGCTCCATTTTTATCCATTTAGTACTGTAAGTGAAACAGTTACCAGCCCATCCTTTATCAGGCTGAACATGGAAACACTAAACACAAGCAAATAACAATTTCCTACAGACCTGATAATTATAGTCCAAAAAAACAGAATATTGTAAGAAAAAAGGAGCAAATCAATAAGTGTTGAAGGAGGTAGAAAATAACTATAATTTAAAAAAAAATCATCTTTCCTTCATTGCTTCTATATATCTATTGTTACTATTTTTCTCTAATGTGGTACCAATTCTTTGAGGGTACCTGAGTGTCATACTCATGAGATTTTGGTAATGTATTCATTTCCATAGTAATGTGCTTCATTTTTCTTTCTGTATTACAGAATTAGGCTTCTGGAGGCCTCTGGAGGAACCTCAGGAGTGTAAGCTGGAAATGAATGCAAACTGCACCAGTCACATTTTACAGCCTTGCCACAAGAGTCAGGCAGTTGTGGACTGGGCTCCAGGTTCCAGTGCTGTAGGACTGGAGGTAAATCGTGGTTGCTTGAGAACATAAAGTCAAGCACCATAATATAAGTGCCTGGGATCTCTGATTTATTTGCAGGAAGTGTCAGAAACATCAGCTGCACTACAGCTTTGTTTATAAAGGTGAGAGGTTATCCCAAAGGTGATTTCTGTACCTTGCCTTAACTACATTATATTTTTTCTATCAAATAGGAACAAGTGACTGTGTTGGCTGCAAAGCACTGCTCTCTAGTGGCATCAGACAATCAGCTCTATCACCCTGTTGCTTCTTTTTGTGAAAGACTCCCACTTGGGCTTATAACTGCTGTGATGACCAAACTTCTTGCTCTCTGATTTGTCATTTTACCTGTTTGTGGTACAGATGAGTTCCCAGTTGTGTGTCGTGCCTGTGACTTTCCAAACAGCAAACACAGCATTTCATTTTGCAATAAATTATAATGAGCATGAAATTTGGTGAAAATTGGCACAATAGCAGCTGCTATTTGGTATTAACATTTAATTTCAAAGTAATACACAGTTTTTGAACCACTAAGGATGTGTACAAAGTACAGTGGAGACGTCGTGGGAAAACTTATAAAAACCTCACTACAAACCTCATCTCACCACCTCTGCAATGGCACTGGGGAAAAGAAATAGAGTTTTTAACAAAAAGTCATCCAGTTTGAGCAGCATTACAGAAGAAAAGGAGAATAACAGTAAGTATTGTGATGCCATTATACAAATAAGTGCTATGTGGTTTTCTGAAATATTGTGTTTACTCTTGATTTGTAAAATTTTTGTTGTTCCATTACTTCAGGGTTGTGGTTAGGAATATTTTTTACATGACAGTCCTGGTGAATAACTAAAAACAAGACAAAGGCTCATAGTGATAGTAGTAGTCACTTTTATGTGCCTTTCTACACACTTCTAAGTTCCTGATTACTTTCTTCCTACAAGTTGCTGCTGTTTTTACTAACCTGTTTTTTTTTTCTCCTACCTCATTAGCCTGTTATAACTTCTTAAAAACCCAAGCAACAGCTTTGACACATTGACATGTTGCCACTTAGTCAGAAACAAAATCAATATACTAGAAAATGGTTTCACTGAGAAATTTTGTGCTCAAAATAATCAGTTTGTCCAACTATGGAGTCTGATAGCACAATGTGTGTCTGTGAAAAGGGGGAAGTGCTAATGAAGAGGTATATTTTCTCATGTCAGTGAGCAAATGCAGGAGAACTGTTGCCTCATTAGAGTGGTAAAGAAAAAAAGAATTGCTGATTCATTTTTTTATTTTTTGGAAATGGACAAAGTGAACTATCTTAATGTATAATACAGTTGGTATTGTATTAATTTGAGAAACTGGGAAATTATGAGTACTGGAAATTATGGCTCAAAGCCATAGGAAGTGAACTCTGTGAATCTCCTCTGTAAGCATTCCCAAATTTCCAGCCTGAAGTCAGTGTGTGTTTTCAGATGTTATACCTTTTACAGTTGCAAATTCTTGGCATAAAACCCAAACTGACATAGTTATTAGTGGGAATATTGTTTAATAGCATTAGTTTGTATTCTTGCACATCTTCTTCAACTCAACTCAGCGCTGTTAAGTCGTGAAGACCCCTGCCCATCTCAGCTGGTAGGGAAAGATGTCCTTTACCAGGTGTTGTTCCCTTGGCCATTCCCCATCACTTCTGTGTCTGGTGTTGTCTTTTATGATTTGTTGGCAGTGCAGCCCGGGTGTAGTTGGAATTTGTTGTGCCAGGAAGGAATCCTCACAGCCAACTGAGGCTCTACTATACTGGCCAAAACTTGTTAGCTACCACATTTAAGAAAAGGAACATGGGAAAGGAGATTAAATAACAGTCAGTGGGGTCAGACCTTCCTTGCTATTTTTTCAGAAATCCTGCCTGTGTGTGCTTTATTGAATACTTTGCGGACTATGTCTGTTTTAACCAACTAGTTTAGGATTAGGGGGTGTGTTTTGTTTTGGTCAGTTGGTTTTTTTAACACATTTAAAGGAAGAGAATGGAGACATCCCCATGCTTTGGATGTGAAAAGGAAAACCTGCACTTGTTTGGGTGTTCAGACTTTAAATTTCAGGGAGCAATGTGAGTATATGTGAAAACTGGGAAGGCATTTATCCCTTAATAAAAGTTAATTCAGTTTTTTTGATTGCTAATATAGGATTGGAGGGAGGCATGAGATTGCACTAGAGGGATTTTTAATGGGTTCTAGAAAGCCCAATTTTTTTTTTTTTTTAAAGTGCAGTTCCTTAATTTGAGCTGGTTTTATGATTGCATTTATAATCTGCTAATTATCCCTGCCAAAGAGAACTTGTTCTTTGTAAAAGTCCCCAGATATGTCTCATTGCCTTCAGAACAAGCAAGCTGTTTTCTTAAAGCAACCCATTTGCCTGATCTAGTACGGGTCTTGTATGCTGCAGAGAAACAGTTTCAGTCTCATACCACTGATGGGAGAGGAGTGGAAGGGTCAGCCCTGGAGATCCCTGGCTGGCCCTGGAGATCCCATTTCATGTCTATAGCACCCCATCAGGCAGGGCAATGAGTCTTCTCCCATTCACACTAGGCCGTTGAGGAGATCAATTCTGACAAAAGTGACACTTCCTCTGAATGATCCTTCTCATACATTTGTGCTCTGTGGGCTTGTCACTCAACTCTGTGTTTTGCAGTTCTTTCTGTGTGTGCTGGAGGTTGTTTTGTTGCTGGTTTAATAACTATAGAATATTTTGCAAGGGTTTCCAGCTGCTGCTGCCATCTGTCCTCTAGCACACCACTTCAACCATTATTTTAATCAGCATTTGGTCTCTGTGGCCACAGGAGCTGGTGTGATGCAGATTCGGTACCGCTGGGGACAGACAGCCCAGCAATGGGCAAAACGAGTTCTTTTGAATGATATTTGTGGGGTTGGATTCAGAACATGGACTCTGCCAATCTTATATCATGTGCCTCTGTGTCAGGGATTTGGAATGGGCTGTTGGTAATGCAGGAGCACACATGGGTGAGCCTGGGAACTAGACATTAGCTGTTAGAAGTAAATGGTGTTTGACATTCTCTGTGAAGATTTTTTACTAAAGCTGTACTTCCCCTTGTTCTGAGGGGCCCCATCTGTACACATCATTGCCTTTTACAATGTTAAACTTAATTCACACCTTCTAAATGTGCCCCTGAAAACAGTTGTCCCTGATGACTCCTTGCCCTGAGTGACCTCTACATCTGTCATTAAATGTCGTTTTCTCTTCAGTACTTTTAATCTTTAGTGTTTAGAGTGAACCAGAAATTAATGCTTCAGAGCACACAAGAAGAGAAAAATCTGTTATATGAAGTGGGATAGTCCCTCATGTCCCAATACCCAATAGATAAACATGATGTGGATTTATCAAATCTTTCGTAGCTTCATTTTGAGTCATAGCTTCTTTGTTTTGAACTTTGATGAGAACAGCACTGTCCTCTTCTTACCTCAGGTGCAGACCATGAACTATCTGATGCAGCAGTTTCCAAACAGATGGTTGATCTCTTTCTGCACTTGACTGCAATTTCTTTTCATTTTTCATCAGTATTGTAGCGTGAAGGAGATCTCTATTTAAAACTGATAAAAGTTGTCCTTGACTTCTATTGCTACAGTAACCTATGGGATCACTCTGATTTCCAGCATTATTCCTTTGGGCTTTCTGCTATATTAGCCAAATTCTCTTCTGTGAAGTTCTCTTGCCACTATGCTCCTAACCAAAATACTTTGCTCTGAATTACCTTGTTTTAATAATAATATTCAGTTATTACAGTGGCCCAGTGGCCACTGTGGCTCATTTATCTCAGTTAAGGAGTTATATATATTGCCACTTATTCCAGCATCTTTCAGGATCACAAAACCCTGATTCCAAGATAAAAATATTCTTTCAAGGACATAAAAGCTAGATCAAGCAAAAGAGATTTGAGAAGTGGTGAGTAAAATGTTCACTTCCTATTGAATTTTACCTTGATTTAACTAAATCCAAGAATAATAGGACTCTGTCTGGTTTAAAATCCCCTTAATTACTAGAACAAAGACTATAAAGAATAAAAGAATAAATCTTACATAAATCCTGAACTCAGCTGCTCCACAGCAAAAGCTTGCACTGAACTGTTGAGAAGAAAGAGGTGGAAGTGTGAACTGCAGATGATCATTGTTAAAAACTAATGATGTTTGGAGATAAAAAACAATTAAAGAAGGAGAGATGGAGATACTGACAACTCCTTTAACTTTACCATATAAAGATTTCCTAGAGATTTCCAGTACAATCCACCTTACCAGGCAGCTGGAGTATGCATGTAGCTGGGAAGCAGAAGGGATGAAGGGAGCATGTCCTGGAATCTCCTGGGGATTGCACAAAATCTATCAATCCTGTAGGTTGTTGAAAAGGGGCTTATCAAATCAATCCATGTTTTTACCCCCCTGCCAACCAACAGAGCCTCCGTTCAGGATGCTTCCAAAATAGATTTTCAGGTTTATAGAAGGGTAGAAGTGATCATGTTTTAAAGCCACTGATTTCCCTTTCTTTGCCCAGTGGTAATTCCACCTCTGCTAGAAGAGTGCTCAGACTTAGAGACTATTTCTTTAATGTTTTCACTTCCACACAGATTTTTAACAGATGTCTAAAGTTGCAGTCACTATGAAGGATGAATGAGACCATGTCTCTTTTGACTGGTTGGACTCTTTATTTAATTCCATATGGAAGTAGGAAAAAACTTTAAACAACAGTATTTTAGTGCTGACAACTGTATCAAGAAGAGCTTATCTAGCAAGAGGAGCAGGAATGGCCTGTGTGAAGTCCTTGGTGGCCTGCTGTTCTCTTCTCATGAAAAACAGTGGAAACAAACAAAAATCTTTTGAAGAAAAATAACTGCTTTGTTCTTTTTTGCTTTCTTAGTTCTGCCGTGCACATGCTGAAACATGTGGGGAAATGATAGAACTGTCAAGGTTGAAAAAGACCTCCAAGATCATCAAGACCAGCCCTTGACCAAACACCACCACATCAACTAAGCCATAGCATGAAGTGCCACGTCCAGTTGTTTCTTTAACACTTCCAGGGATGGTGACTCCACCCCTTCCCTGGGCAGCCTGTTCCGATGCTTAACCACCTTTCAGGGAATTGGGAAGATCATGGGTTAAGATGGACTTGTGAGATAAGTAGCAGAGAGTTGACTATAGTTTTACCTGAATTCCCATTATATGTGCCATTGCCATTAGAAAAGCTGTGGCTCTGGAACCTTGTACCTCTCTTGCCTCAGGCTGGCAGCCTGCCAGCCAAACTGGACAAGAGTACTGGACAGCAAAAGGAGAGACATGGGATTTCTGTGTAACACATGAGACTGGAAAAAGAAGGCAATCAGAGAACATGTCTGGTTCAAGTGTTTTTCCCAACTCTGAAGTTTTGTTACAGTCTTTATAGGTAAAGAGTAAACCCAAACTCAGTCGGAGCTGAATTTTTGTTTCAGAAGCCAGTCTGTTGTTTCCCCTGAATCACTGTACATGTTTGTCTGGATGTTTGATAATGGGAAGTGAGCTTCCCCATTCCCTAATGCTCATAGGAATTGCTACTTATCAAGATTTATATTTATTTATAGTTCTGAATCATAATATCCACGATGTTTCTCTGGCTTATTTGTTCATGTGACCTTCAAGACAAGGAGAAAGATGAATTATTTCTATGCAATGTTGTTTTCTTCTGTCTTCGTGTTGGCCAACTACAGGGCTGCACTATTTTATTCAGAAGTTGCTGTAAATTACATATTTTACACTTTGTTCTCAAATCTCTGCATTATTTACTTAATATTTTGCCACTTCTGACTTTTTGGCAATGTAAACGAAATCAGAATCAGGTGTCTGTCCACATCTTTCCCTTTTTCTTTTCAGAGGTGCTGCTGGAAAAGCCTCACTTTTTCAGAGATTGTCAAGTATTCTGTATCCAGTAAGTTTACATTCATAGATAGATAAAGTTCTCTTTACTTTTCCACACTCAATTTCAATGCTAACAGTTAAAATAGAATGCCAGAGAATGCAAAAAAAAAAATTTTCCAAAATAGTTTTCTGCAGTTAAAGAATATAATTAATGAATATGATGAAATTGATTACTAAAATGCCCTTTTGAGTTTTGAGAATGAGCTTTCTTTCCCACCATTTCCCAGTTCTATTCTGTCATCCTTTTTGTGCCTTGCTTCGCAGGCATTCCTGGGAAGGTGGAGGTCTGTGTGGATCAAAGAGGGAGCTCTGCCTCAGCAAGTGTGACAGAACCAGGCTTTGTGTCAGTTCACTCCAGTCACAGCCAACTAATCCCTGTTAAACAAACGGGTAATTGTGGAGGGAATGAGGAATTCTATAGGAATCAGAACCTTGAGCAGTGCCTCAGCTCCTGCAGAGATGGGTTTAGTGCTCTCAGTGGGAAGGTCACTCTCTGTGTGTCCCCGGGTGTGCACATCAGCTGCTGGTGAGGAAAGAACATCTCTAGAGGTCAGTGATTGCCTTGCTTGCAGGATTAGCTTTTATACAGAGCTCATCTTCTACTTCAGTTTGCTGTAATTGGTTCATGTTCATTCTATGTTCTACTCATCAGTCTGGTAACTTACAGCACCGATTCATTAAAGTCATAATTGGTCATCATATTTATTTAACTACTAAGTGTTTTACATAATGAGTGAATACACTTAGCCCCTATTGGGAGAGAATTTGTTAATCTAATTAAAAGTGACACACATATGAGGCTTATGGATTTACTCAGAATGTATAACAGGGTAAGAATGAGCTCATTTAAAGCATCATCTTGTTAACCTTGACTACAGTGTCTTTTCTACAGTGTGATTTCCTTTTGACCAAATGAATGTGTCAAAAAAGAACATATCCACAGATCAGGAGCCACTGGTCCAGCCAAACTAGAGCTAACTTGGTTTTAACACAGAGGAGAACATAAATTTCAATTATTTTATCTCTGCATTTCCAGTAGGATGTTTATCCCTGCTTTTAATTTGTAAGAACATAATTTTCCCTTCTTATTTCCCATGTAGAATTTGCCATCACTTGCCATGAAGATTATTTTTATGTATTAATATTGAGTACGTTATATATGTAAACATAATATCTATACTTAAAAACCTTAAATACCTATATCTGTAGAAATAAAATACCTTACAATTATATGTGTGACTACAGTCTTAACTTGATGAGTTTAATATGCACAAAATGTATTAACTTCTAAAACGAGTTTTATACAATGAAAAAAGAAGCATTTTGAAACTTAATTTTATTATGTATTTTACACTTTAATGATTCTGTAATGAATTTACTTTCTTCAGAAAGAAGACAAGTGTTGGACAGCATGGTTCTTCAAAGCCCCCCACAATTGTGATCCTGATTATATTTTCTTCCAGTGCTGCAGCATTCCAGAAGTGCAGCAGGATGTTTTAAAGAAAAAGGGGCCAATTTTTTTCTCATCAGAAAGCACCATCTAGTGTTGGTTTGTAAAACTTTGGCCCAAAGTATAAAGAACAGTGGGAAAAAAAAGAATCTCAGGACTTCTCTGTAAAATAAATGAAAAGTCTGGAAAGGTGAAGTTATTCTGGTTGCACAAGTATTGATTCATGGGACACAGTAAAAGGATTTCTTTGGCACTTGAAGTCATAAGTTCCCTCTAGAGTCCTTCCAAAATGTTTTGACTAATCTCTCACTGTCATGTGTTCTTGATCTCTTGTCTTCCAGCCTGAGATACAGGGTGGAAACATTTCCCTGTGACCTAGGTGCTCGTAAGAAGGTGATATTTCATATAGAACCTAAGAAAGAAATGACATCATTTAGCAGGCAGGATGCTGTAGGAAAATATGATGTTTTTCCCCCTAAGTATGCTTATTTTTGTTACAATGTTAAAACCTTTTTATTTTCTTCTAGTTTGTGTGTTTTATTGTTTAGGCTTGAATCGAAGTCCATTCACCTGTCATGGAGCACTCAAGAGACACTTTGCACCAAGCCCCTGGGGTAGCCTGGTGTCTTTGGCAATAGCAAACCTCACATGATCAGTCCTCCAGATTTGCATGATACAGAAGAAAGGTGAAATTTTGGTGGGATGAAAATGAGCAAGGTTAGTTGTAGAAAGAGGATGCTGCTTTGTTTGCAGCTCATGTGCTGCAGTTAGGACTGCACAAAGAGATACCCAGGCTCTTTTCACTCCCCAAAGAGCATTTTAATACAAGTTTCAACAAAGCATTTCATATAGAGTGTGAGAGTTTCAGCAGAGACTGCTGAGAAAGACTTGCCATTGTATTCCCTCCAGCCCAGAGGTTGGAGCAGCCTCGCTGCTGTGAGTGAAAGCTGTTTATGGTGTTATCATGTTTTACCTAGCAAGGAAAGCAGCTCTCTGCTGACAGGACCAGCAGTTTGTGTGAATGATTCTTGAAGTAGCAGAGTAGTAAGAGTCTTCTTATCTTGGTAGAAGCTCCAGATGTAAAATCTCTCCATGAATTACTAATATATAAACTGTGTGCTGGTGCCAGCTGTGAGGAAAATATCTCAGACATGGCACGGTGAATGTGGCATGCAGTTATCTGCCTTGGGAAAATGGCAGAGCTTTAGCTGGAAGCAGGGTGAAGCAGTATTTAGTTTGCCTGACCTCTCTTGAATCTATAATGTTTAATATGTAGGAGAATTTTAAATTTCTGTCCTTGAACATCAAATGTGTAAATAATTATCAAGAATTTGACCTAAAACCCACTGGAGTTTAGAAGATATTTTCGGTAACTTTGCTGAGAATTTTGGAACTGTCTCAAAGTAACCTGTTTGATCAATAAAGTAAAGCATGTTCTGAAGAAATTAAAGGCTCATAAATAAAGAAATGGTTAATAGCTAGGGAAGCCTTAATAGAGTTCCTCAGTGAACTGATGTCTTTAAAGTTGAAATAATCTCTGAAGTTCTAAGGAACCATTTTTCATACGTGACAAGATTATGCCTCTGGAAAAAGAGGAAGAAAAAAAAAGTCTAATGTGTTGGGAAAAATCCCAGGAAAATAAACAAGCAGTAGAAAGACATGAAGTACACTGGTTTCAGAACTGGGGGCAGGAAAGATGCTATAGAAACCATCTGAACAATGGCAAAAAGTCTGTACAGTGAGTGAAGTTTAGAATTTAATCAGAATAGTAAAAATCAAATTTACTACGGACACTAGTAGTAGATCACTTGCTATTATTACATTTAATGTGGTAGCTGTTACTTAGAATAATGTAGTTTTTACTTTAAAGCAAACCTGGGGGAAAAGTTCAAATGCATTAAGCATGTAAACAAAGGTTGAAAAAAAATGTGAAAGCAACTTGTATTGTTTTAGCCAAAGCTGAACCAAAACATTAAAATAAAATGTTTCAGAATATTTGGGTGTTCTAAAGTGAGATGTAATCTTTTGAAAAGATGTGAAAGCAGAGCAATGTTCTTTTTCAGGAAAGTCTTGTTATTTATCCAAATAAGGACATTGCAAGTAAGTGGAGAGGGTACTGGAACACTCAAAGGAGCTGCTTCCCATAAACAGGCAGCAAGGGAGGGGGGAGAAGGTTAGATATTGTCAGGGTGGATTTGCAAACAAAACAAATACAGAGGGAGAATTCCCAGACAGAGCTGGGTTTCTGCATGGGCAGAATCTCGTTGTGTGGCAGCTGACTGAGATGAGATTCACGACCTCTGTAGTCCCTTCTATTTCTGCTAATGTAGTGCCAAGGAAAAAGCTCAGGGGAGCTTTATTCTAGCATGCTTACTAAGGACAGGTGAAGTAGGGATTGAATGCCAGAGAAAAAAATGGTTGAAATTTGGGATGCAACCTGATTATAAGATCATGCAATTCACTGAACATAATCTGCACCAATCCATAGGGGTTTTGAGTTGAAAAATTCATGAAATACCTCAGGTTTTGGAGCCGTTCCTAAAACATTAAACTTTAGAAATACAACACGACTCTTTACAAAACCCCAGCTCTCCCAATATAAACCAACTTTTTTAGTGCTCCAGCTTCATAAATCACAGGTAATATCAGAATAATAGATGTCTGAATGTAAAATTCAAAACGTTTTCAAAGTAGTAGAAAGACCTTAAAAAATTATGGACATCGTATATAGAGATTTCAGCAAATATCTGAAAAACATACCAAAATATCTCATTGTATTTAAGACAATTTAATGATTTTTGTAGCTGGATCTTTGTTATCACAATATTGTTAGGGGGATGTTTACAAAGGAAAGTAGACAGAATAGTCTGTGTTACACCTTGTTTTCTGCTTGCATGAAAGCTGCATGCTTGGCTTTTATCTTCAGGCTGCAGGTGAATTTTACATATATGGTGACTTTAGACATATAGTGACACAGATACATATACACTATGTGTATATGTGAACGTCACTATATAGATATGGATATGCATACAGTGATTATCAGTGGTTTTGGATGTTTTGATCTGTAAAATTTTCCCAGAGGAAGGGACCCCTGAGTTGAAAATTTGAGTCTGCTGAGAGTAAATGTAGTTTACAGTGAGATTTTGCAGTTCTCCTAGATTTATTCCGTGGACCTGCCTGCACTTGGGAGGCTGGATTGAGGTTTTAAGTATACATGTGGTTACGTGATCCGAGCACCAGATGGCAATAGAATGACATTGGAAACATCTCCATGCCCTGCTTTGAATTCAGTGCAATGAGAAAATGAAAGGTAATAAAACTGCTTTGACCCTGTGTTTGAAAACTTTGATTAGTAGGAATTGATATCCTGCCCAATGAAGCATGATTTTACACTGAGGGAGGCCCAGGCTTTCATGGACAGGAGGTTTGAAGAGGAGATCCATGAGAAATTGCCTCACTGGTTTGTTTAATTCTGAAGATGCAAAAATAAACTTTGAATTGCATTAGTAGCTGTATGAATATTAGTGGGAGCCCACAGCCCTTTCTTGTCATCCACAGCCTCAGGAAGACATGGAACAGCAGCACACACTCCAGCTCTGGTCACGGGAGTACAGTGAAGAGCCACCTCAGCTGGCACTGCCCAGATCATGTGCAAGGGACCAGCTCAGCTGTGGGAGCAGCAGGTATTGGGAGCATCACTGCTCTCACTGGTACAGCTCTGGTTGCACAGTGTACCCAGTGGGGAGGAAATTTAGCTGCCTTATCTATGCTTTGCAGAATTGCTCATGGAAACTACTATGCAAAGGTTCTTGCAGTACAAGAAGCATGGGCATACCTGTGTCAGGTATTAGTCAGGTTGTGATCCGAACCTAGAAAAGCTTGTTGTCTCGAAAGAGTGTTAAATGTTAGCCAGCTAGTGACATAAAAATTATTAAATAGAAAAAAATATAGATGTTATTAAAGAAAGATATGTTTGTAATCAAAATTTAGTTTAAATCTGCAGTTCTGAGTGAATGTGACTTGCCATCTGGAGCCTTATTTAAATTTATATCCAAAGTGGCATAAAGTTCATAAAGATGAGAGGCTGTGGCTCCAGCAATGAGCATGGAGTTCTGAAAGTGGGACTCCAAGTACAATGTCTTTTATCTCATGTTGAGGCTTCTCCCCAGGATAGCCTCAGACTTAATTTTCACAAGAACATCTATTTATAGCCATTTTATCCCATAAAGTGGCAATTGTTTTGTTCTGAACCAGCAGAAAGGAGATTAACTCTATTGTGTTAGGTTTTATATGAGATTTTTGGTGTGTGCTTATGCTAGGGGAGTCTGGTGACTGTAGCAGTCTTTTCAAAGATTTAGATATATCTTCAGTCAACAAGATGCTTTCTGCCTGTTAAAGGCTGAAAAAGCCGAAGTGACACTTGCTAAATTATTCTCACCATCTAGTTGAAAACTCTTTTCACATTCAATAATGTTTTTTTCATTTTTGTCTTGCAAGGGGTACTTCCTTGTTTTGCTTAAAGAAGCCCAAAAGAAGTAGACAGCCTTGTTCAATTTTCATCTCAGCTAAAATGATTTTTCCCCTGTAGAGATCTGTGAAGGATCTCAGACTGAGAGCAAAGAACTGGAACATTTTTCTGTTTATCTAAATGTGTTGGAGCTGCAAGTTTTAATCACAGCCAGGGTAAAGATTAACCTGTGATTGTATTTAATAGTGAAGAAGTAACCAGACAGCTCCCAGGCCCATGAGCTAAGAGTGTAATGAAGATTTCAATCATGCTGAATTTTGCCCATGAATCAGTACAGTATTTTACACCAGACATAGTCACGCTCTGATGTATGTGTTTGTATGCATGGAAATGCACCCATACACATCTTGGTGAGGACAGTGATGATACATCAGTAACTGTTGTGGAAAAGTCTGCAGTCTGCAATGTGTTAGAACTGGTGGTGACTTAATTGGTAACATCTTTTTGAAGGAGACATCTGGGTGCAGTAGAAAGTTACCTTGAATCTATAGCAGCATTTAAGATTTCAGGTTTAGTTAGCAGATGGCAGATAGGAAGCTGTAAAAGAGTAAGACTGAATTAAATGCCTATAACCCATTTTGTTTCCTCTAATAATCTGGAAGACCTTGGTAGAGGTCTGAAAGCTCATTTGTTTGCAAAAGACTGGGTGATATATTCTCTAAGGTACAATAGGGAAGAGATTTTTCAGTACGTCACAACAGTAATATTAAGCAGCAAATAACAAGGCAAACTTGGAATTTAGCTACTGGTGTACAGTTTCTGCATGACACTCTCCACTTTTCACAAAGGACTTTTTCTGGTTCAGACATCAAGCTGCAGGGAATTGAATTTCTCATTTACTGCCTGTACTACTACTTAACTGTGTTGAGATAGTGAGAAAGTGAAAACCTTTTCCTTCCATTCCATTATACTGAAGTATCCTGTTTACCCAGAGGATGGAAGCTTCTGACCTCTGATCTTCATTCCTGATTGTTGATTTAGTTTTCTTGTTAAACAGTCAGTGCTTAAGGAATAAGACAGAGGGGAAGAACCCTTTGGTTTTTTTTTAAGTTCTCCTTGTTAGTTTTGCATGGAAACTGATCTACATTCATTGCTCTTAATTTTGTTTCTGACATATAATTTTTCTGGATTGTTCTGGCAAGTGAACTATATCAGCATATAAACTGCACTTTCAGCTTGCACACTAATGGATTTTGTTTCCTTAAAGCCAAAAGAAAATTGTACCAAAAAATGGAGTGGGAATCAGTAGTGTTTCTAACTGAAAAGTATGTGTGTGATCAGCTCTTGTCCATTTAAATATCTATAGAAAATCTATTTGGTCAAAATGGATTTGGCCTTAAGACACATCGACTGAGTGGGGAGAAGGAGAAGGGTCAAATTTGCTGCTCAATTCTCTATTCCCATTTTGATTTATCACATTACTGTCACTCTTTCTTGTATAGGCAAAGCTGGACCTATAGAATGATTATGGTCAAAGGCTTGTTATTTTCTGACCCCACTGTTACTAGAAACATCTATCATCTTTGTGATGTTCTATAAAATGTATGATATAGATATTTGGCAGCCTTTACTAAATGAGATTAATTAACTTCAATTAGAAGAGCTGAAAAGGAGTCCCAGAAATCCAGGATCCTCCCATGGCCAGGGCTATTGCTTGAACAGTGAGAGACCTTGTGCTGCTGTTTAGGAAATACCATTTGACTTTAAAAACAAAGTGAGAAGTCTTCTCTTTTGCCAAAAAAGGGCTATTCCCTCAGTGTTCTACTTAAAGCTTCCCAAATTCATGGCTCTCATCAGTGCCTCTTGTCATCTTTATTCATCTTCATTGTATATAGATAATCTAGAATAATAAGGGTTATTTTGCTGCCTTGTCTGTAATTTTATTCTCTGTTTCATATTCTGAGTTCTGCATTAACGTGTCTACAGTTCTGAGCCATTTCATGGACTTGCTTGATGATAAGAAAGAATATTAACACAGAAGAGTCACAACAAACAAGACAATTCAATATAAAGCCCAAGGAGAAGAACCAGACATGCACATACAGTCATTTCCTGTAACAGGATTACATACACTCGTGCTTCAGATCAACCTTCTTTCCAGTCTGCTTTCCAGTTTGTTTAGCTCCAGGCTGTACCTGCACAGGATGACAAAGCCAAGCTAACTTGCTTACAAAAGCAAGCTAATCAAAGCACTCCTTGCAATCTGAATTTGCAGGGTCCTTTTTTCCATTTAGAAGATTACCTTGGCATTATTCTGTCAATATACCGTATGAAAAACTTCTGTAGACGTTTGTTGACCTGCTCATGATCATCTCCAATAATAGATACTGTTTTTATTTTACAGATGGATAATTGAAGTGTGGTTAAACAGCTTTCCAAAGATTGCATTACTCATTGCAAAGCTGGGTCGAGATGTTACATAACTAAAGCAAATAGCTCTTCAGGTATGTAATTGTTGTTCATTTTTCACAGTAGGTATCTGTCATTTTAAGCACTTTCAATGATATAAGGAGCTTGACATTATAATTAAGAAGTTATTTAAGTACCCAAAAGATCACATTGATTTGTGTTTATGGAAGCCTTTTAGATTCAAGGATAAAGCAGTATCTTTGTTGGGAAAAATGGGATTAACAGCCCTTTCAAATGGCCACCTTGTTAAGGCTCTTCAAGCCACTGATGTAAGGCAGGAGTATTGACCCATGAGGGTGTATTATAGGAACATAAAGACTACACAGGAGTGTTGGCCTCAGGTCAGGATAAAGGTGATGTTAATGAGGAAGGTGAATTTTGGTGAAACTTGTGAATTTTATCAACACTGCTTTACTAAACACAGCAAATCAAAATAGAGCAGGATGGACCAGCATCTTTCAGTGGGACTTGAGGTCTTTGTAGCCCTCTGCCAAGTTGGGTGTGGTGAATCCTGGCTCAGATCTTTATAGGGGAATTCCTCCTCATAAGCACGGGCCAGTGTCTCTCATGCAAGGAGAGAATGACTGAGACATCCCCTTTGATCCTCAGCCATGCCTGAAGTTATCTCTGCACTTGAGACATCCACTTTGAATTTTTGCTAGAGAGGCAAGTCATTACTGGTCTTCCTTCTAGAACTGTGGATTACTCTTTTTAACTTGCTTTTATGCCTTAATATGGCAAGGGACTCCGATTGTGTGGTGCTTTAAAAATCAGCTTTCCCCTTATATATTATTATTTATTTTTTTTAGGTGAGGATGGGGATACTTGTTAATCATAAACACATTGGTTTCCTGATACTAAGTCAGTTACTTGACACATTTCAGCCCAACTCCATTAAAAATGCAGTGTATTAAGAGCCTTGGAAAGGGAACCAGGTATTGTTGCCAAGTGGAATGGATCAAAAATGGTGTGAAAGGATGCTTTTCCATCTGTTTTCAGTAAATTCTGGATACAATTATGCATCACTTCCATCATAAGAAAAACATGGAATACATGTATGTGTTCACTTTGTCGAGAGTAACATAATCAAGCACCTTTAAATGACTGATGGTGAAAAGGCTACTCTAGTTACTGTCGCTTGTATTTTTGAAATTTCAGCCTTTACAGCTGGGGAATCTGATCCTGGGGTTTCTGAGTGTCTCTGTTATTCTTAAGGGTTTGTTGATCCTGGGGTTTCCAAGTGTCTCTGTTATTTTTAAGTGTGTGTTGATAAATGAAGAAAACATGACAGGTTGTTTTGAGGGCTTGATTTTTAACTTTGGTCAGATGTTTGCCATTCCAGAGGCTTGCTGGTCTATTATCTACCTTGCTTTGAAACTCTGCAGTGTTTATAAAGAAAATAACAATGATGCAATTTCTGTGTAACACATTTTTATAGAGAATGTTAAATGTCTGATAAACTGAGCGACATTTTCAGTTTTCAAAGGTCAATGTGATGATCATTCTCATTATATTACACAACCAATGACATGACAATGAAATTAATTAGCCGTTTTCATTGATGAAGTATTTGGTAACCTATCTTTGCCTCTGACTAGAACTGTGATGGAAAAGAAAAATATCCTCTCATAAATATTTTGTAGCCACTGCCTTTCATGTGTATCACAGGATTAACTGTACAGTTAGATGAAAAACAAATTGAAAAATAAGTGAGAAGAATATATTAAGAAGTAGATAGTCAGGATATGTATCCTGAAGCTAAATTTACAATGTAAAACCAATACTGTACATTGATAGCACCTGAGAGTAATGCATGTGCTAGAGAAAATTATATTGCAATATGCCCTGATTACCATCTGCTTGATTTTAATTAATTTCCTTAATTGGAGAACAATGCATTTTCTAATTACACGTGAAAACACCACTAGCTATTGCAGTCTTTATCTTCTGCACAAACTCTCCTGGTAGACCCACTGCCTGTCTAATTTATAAAGCCTCATCTCAATGAACACAGCTCTTTGGCAGGCCCATGGCAATTACTCAAATTAATCACATGTGAAGCAACATTCCAAACTTGTAATTTAGGTGCAATAAAATTCTAACTGTGAATAACTCAGCTCACACAGACAGAAGGGTGAAACCTGCACCAGAAATGTAATTAGAAAACAGTACAGTTGAAGCTGGAATGAAATTTAAAGTGAAATGTACCGTCTGAATAAGTGCTCTGGAGATAATGGCTTTGACCACAGGAATGGAAATTAGTCTTCTTACTTCAGACCAAAAAGGTAGTGTGATATAAAAATAACTTACCAGGTAAATAATAAAATATTTAAACCACAAAATCAAAACATCAATCCCAGAGGACAAATTTATTCTACTTGTAGCTCCATTGAATTCTAACTCAGTCACAGCCAAAATAAAATTGGCTCAGTGATTTAAACTGGAATTTCTTCACATTAAATGTCCCTCTTTTCTGCAGACTAATAGGATAAATCCATCAAAGTATTTCTATCTTGTGGCTTAATCTTCTTTTGGATATAGTCCATCACAGTTCAGCAAGGTACCCTTTCACAGATTTCCATTTCTCTGGCTGAAGCTTGAGAGTGTCCTAAAGAAGAGTGAGGAGTGGCTTTTGTCTGAATTATCACCTGCTTCAGTTTTGGAAGATTAATTCTGTGCTGCATAGTTGAGGTTTTATGAAATGGGGCCACATTTAGCTGTTTACTTGATCCTGTCTTCAAGGACAAACTGTAAGAACTGGACGGTGCTCAGGCTGGGAAGAGTAAGCAGCCATTCGAAGACAAAGAACTCCAGGATTTTCCTGTTCACCTTGGAAGAAAGCAGTTTCAGGACTGCAGCAGAACACTGCCCTTATGAACATATGCTGTCTAGTTATTCATTTGGACATGTCTTCTACATGTACTTTGAGATCAAATCTGTTAAGTGACACATTTCTGAAAGTTTGAAATGTGCAAAATGTTCACAGTTTGCAGAACAGAATATCTGTTGATATGTCATCGAAAGCATCAGCCTGGTGCAGAATTCAGCACAACCTTTTCAGTGCGTTTGACCAACACTTTACTGGTGGGAGTCCTGCCTCCCGTGCCATCTGGGCTTTGCCACTCTCTCAGCAGGCACAGGAACACTGGTGTTCCCCAGCTCTGTCATCAGAGAGGGGGGTGAGACTCCACCTCCAGCTCCCTCCTTTGCTCTGTGCCTGCTGAGCCCACACAGCTCAGCTCAGAGTGCTGGCTGAGGCTGTGTCTGGCACTCCCTCAGACACATCCTCCTCCACGGCAGGGATAACCTGTGTCTGTGGCAACTGAAGGAAGGTTTTTAACCTACCTAGGCTACATTTGTTAGCAGGAACCTTCCCACTTACTGCTGAGGCAACGCTGCACTGTCAAGAAGTGCCAAGCCTGGATATCCACATCAAGAAGAGGGTTTTCTCTGGGAAGGCAAGGAAACCTCAGTGGATGTTTCATACACTCTCTGATCAGCTTTGTGTTCTGGGGCAGTCTTACACTTGTGTAGTTAAGATGTTGCAAAGCGTTATTTCATGTAACTTTAAATCCAAGCATCCTATACCAAAATATAAATAAAATGGGCAGAAAGCTATGCTCTTTCTATGGGATTACACTTTTTATAGCAGTAGCAGCACTATCAGAAAAATAGGAATAAGCAAATTCAAGAGAGCAGACTTTTGTTTAAGGTGGTTTAAGTTAGTGTGCTGGGTCTAAGTTTATATTATCTCTGCTTCCAGTCTACTAATTTTTAAATTTAAAAATGTAGTTAATGAGCAAGCTGACAAACTAGTCAAGTCTGTGCTATGTTATGAATAAATATTCAGACTGAGACAGGATGCCTTGCTCTAGCTGAAGAAGCAGATAGACAGCAAAATCCAACAATGGTGATGTGTATCATGCAGGAAATTAATTTCTTCTCAGGAAAGTTCCATGGAGGTACTTGGCATACCAGTGAAAAGCAGTATTAGGGACTGACTTTAACATCTGTACCCGAGATTAAATACTCTGCAGGAGTATTTGAGGACTGCCTTTCCCCATAGGACATTTTTGAAAGTGTTCAGTGGAATATACAAATCTTTTACCTTCAGGTGACAATTGCCTTTGATGCATTTTTGACAGAATCCTGCTACTCTTTTGTTAACGACTGGTGGGAGCCAGATAGGCACATTACAGCAGAAGGGTAGTGCTGACCTATTTGCTTGCTGGTGGTCCTGAAGCAAAAATCTGCTCTTTCAACGATCTGTGAACTGTGGTGGGTGAATTTCTTGTCAGATGGCTTTGTACAGTTACCAAAACCATGCTAACTTTGACAGTAAAATTATAAAATGAAAGTCTCTACAGCGTTTTTTTGACATTTGCATGTAAAGCCTCCCAACAGTAAGGATGCAGTAATGCAGACTTAACAATCCATCTTCAGGAGAACCGATCTCTTGAGATTTATACTGAAGGAGATGATTCCAAAGTGGCTGTATTTTTAATGGCACAATTCCAAATTATCTTCCAGCAGCTTTTCAAGAGCGTTTTTGCAACAATCAGAATATTGTCTATTCACCTTTTCTCTCTGAGTGCCTTTGGTTTTGTTTCTAAGGTCATGTCTTTCAAAGATTTTCTGCTTTACTATTAAACTTTCTGACTCATTTCTCTCTGAAGGAACAAAAGATGAAATTCAAGGGTAGGCTGTAGAAGGGCTAAATTTCCAGAGAAAAAAGAGTAATGATGAATTGTGTGCAAAATGGCACTGGTACTCCTGCACCCTTCCCTCAGCAAAAATGAGGAAACCTTTCCAGCCTGGAGGTATATGATATTTCATGTCAACAATAGAGGAAAATGGATTGACATGATTAGCTACATTTTGTATCCAGCAAGAGTTTGCCAGAAAGATAAAGAATGTTATTGATGACCAATTAATCTTTTCTTTCTGAAAGCCTAGGATGGGAAAATCTCCTTAGGGTTGATTTGCAGAAACATATAGGCACTAAATCTTCTTTTGGATGCCAGTATTTAGATGTCAGTAGCATTCACAAAAATCTTTACTCAGCTCTTGACTGACCATGGGAGCAGTTGTTTCTCAGCAGTGAAGTTTTTACTGGTGAAGCACCTATAAATTTTCTTCTGCTGTACATTTGTGTAATTAGTTGATGACACTGTCATAGCCCATATCTGAGATGTGACGGGATTCACCAGCAGCCTCATATCCATACCAGAGGCTCTTCATAACAGTGGGGCACCACCTCATATATCATAGTGCCTCTGGAAAACATGAAAACTGTCCTGCCTTTGACTAATTTTGAGTGGGGATTTGAGTGTGGATCTTCCACTACTGCTGACACTTTCTAATGGCTGACACAGAGAATGTTCTGGAAATAATCCCAGGTCTCAGTCCTACCCCTTCTTCCAATTTATTTATAAAATTAAACATTTCTCGGAGTATGCTTCCAGCTGAAGTAATAATCAAACTGTAGAGTCACTCTCAATTTGCCATTGACCCAAAACTTGCTTAGAAAGGGGAGATAAAAGCTACAACTTTTCACAGCATGGACTGAGTCCTATCAACCACACACTGCTTTTGACAAAGAAATTCAGAGAGAAAAATAATAATTTGGTGTCCACCTTCTATGGAGCCAACTTAGTTGAACTGGGATTTAAGGGTCTATTTGGTTTTGTAAGAAGGGGACAGATTTTCCCCAAAAGAAAAGCTGAGTGAAAAGCAGAAACACAACGTAATTTAAAGTGGCCAAACATTGAAATTGTTTCCAAGTTACCAAACAAGCTCATTTTTGAGAACATTTTCCGTAGTGTTTTAATATACTTTTACAGTCTTATGAAAATAATTTATTAACTTTCTAAATAATATAAAAAAACCTGTATAATGTGGTGTAAAGCATAGTAAAATCGTGTGACTAATGTTCAAATGTTCTTTTTTGAGAAAAATTCTGTATGTGAAGACATTTTGGTGAGTTCTGAAGACTGATACGAACAAGGTATGTCTGTGGGCTGTGATGGACCATAGTTCTGCTTCCAGCTGATGTCTGGAATTCAAGATAAAATTGAGACTAGGATGCAAACCTCGTGTCTTGAGCTATGATTCAAGGAAAAGGTCGCATGACTTGTCTCTGGTGTGGTGCTGTCACTGAGAAAGCCATATATATAGTTATTTTTCTGGTGAGGGTCCTCTGGCCTATAAAGGGAAGTAGATATAGGTGTCACCTTCTTTTTACACCATTTGGAAGTCAGATACTTGAATAGGTGGTGGTTTGGTGGTTTTGGTTGGTGGTTAATTTGGTATAACAGAAAATACCCTTTTCAGCAGCTGCCTTCAGTACTGATTTGTTACAACTGTAAATGAATATCTTTCATGTGGACAGTCTTTACAGCACACAGCTTTTCCACTTTGTGAAAAGTCACACTTGCATTAACAGGCCGTGGTTGAGTTACAGGTACAGTGGAAATTGTAACTTCATTTTAGAAACTTTGTTTGTTTATGTATTTCTGAACAAGAATTTTAGAAAACAATCATTTCCATAAATAGAAAAAGATGGTAAAGTGCACAAAAGGTTTTGTATGTAAGGCTTATATTATTCAACTGTAGGTCCTTTCAGTCTATCCAAATACTCATAGAGGCTTCTTCAAGAATGTTTTTATGTTCTGGGAGTGATTTTGAAACAAATAGTTTGATTTAGTCATTGCTTTTAGTGGCAATCCCTCTAGAAAGAGAGAAATGTGCAGAAGCTGCAGTACTGCAAAGGAGAAGGTAAGAATTTGAAGATTAATGCTGTTGGTAAAATATTATGCTTTAGTACTCTCTGATGCAAATTCAAGCAAAAGATGAAGCCTTACTTATCCCTCATTAGTATTTCATGTTTTATTGTGACAAAAATGTATTTCCTTTATGAGAAGTACAGGTGGCAGTGTTGAATAAATTACTGGAACTGTATCTTCACAGAAAAAGTGAAAATTTAGCTTGCTTGAAGATAGTCTAAAGCTTAGTGACTGTCTCTCTCATTATTCTACCAGGTTAATGACCACCTCATTGTATTATCTTAAATAATTAAGAGGGTAAAGCTTTTGCTAATACTGGAGAACAGTAAAGATTTTGTACTCTGTATAAATTTAGCATGAATGAAGATCCTGCCAGGTAGTTAATCAAAGGGCTGCATTTTGAATCTAGCTTTTTAGTTGATCTAAAATGGTGCAGTTCTGTTGAATGCACTGGAATTATGCAGATTACATCATCTGTGAATTCATATTATGATTTTTTTCCTAGAATGAAAATCTCTTCTCTTTTAAGCTGAATTATTTCATAATTAGATATTAGTGGGGTTTAAAATCATTAAAGGTACTTGCCAGCTTCCCAGACAGTTACAGGCTGACACTGCAGCCCTGGGTGCTGTGAGCATGAGCAGTGCTGTTGGCTCTGGGGATATGTGGATCCTCTCACTGCATTGGAGAGGAACAATCCATCCACGTGATGGTCACAGCTCCAGTTTCAGCGGCCACCAAGTGCCCTGCAAAGTTACAGCAAGATCCTGCTGAAGGGTCTGCTCCAGGGTCAAGAGCTGCAGAGGGTTCAAGTGATGTTTTTGAGCTGTGACTGAGGGATCCTGGTTTCTCCTGGATCTGTGCATTGTAGCTGATGCCTGTCATGTTAAAGAAGCCTTGGCTGAAGTCTGTGCCAGAGTAAGGATATACATGAAGTGCTTTATTTCGTGTGGTTTCTCTGGTGTCTGGCATGGAATATTTTTAAGTCTTCTATCTCGTGGTTGAGTTTCAGGGAAACTGGCCAATGAATTTATAAGCTCCAGGCTGGCAATTCTTTGTGCATACAGCAGGAAAGACCCAGTTTCCAAAGAAGAAAACCAAATGTGTGTGAGTGAAGAGGAATGCTCAGAGTATGAGAGGGATCAGAGCTGTGCCAGCTCTGGTGCAGCTGGGTGCCTTCTGCTTTGGGGTGACAGGCAGAGGTACAAGGAGTCTGGAGGAGAGACAAGCTTCAATTCAAACTTCTGCACAGAACCTACAGGTGGTTGAGGATTACCATCTCTACATTTTCTGCCTTGTAGCATCATTCTGTGGAAATTCCTCCTTGTGTATTTTGTCTCTCTCTATGTCACATAGAGACACATAGACAAGAGGCCATGTAAACAGGGAATGCCTTAAACATATTACCGCTACCTCCCCTGTTTCTGTGAACTTTGTTCAGTATGACTGAGACATCTACATTTTTTTCAGCTCCAAATACTCTCCTTTCTTCAGGCCTTTCTCTTACAAATAAACAAAATAATGTATTTTTCTCTAATTTTGCCCTCCAAGTTGACTGAAAACTGCTGAGGTATTGCCAAAATATTAATTTTGAAATGGGGCCATTTTGAAATTTATTTGACAAGATATTGCAAGAAAGCACTGCTTTGATTTTAACATAAATAACAACATTTGCATGTATGTGAAATGAGTCTAGTCATTCAAACAAAGAAAAAATTTGTGAGTTAGAGGAAAAGAGATGGATATTTCAGAAATGTCAAATCTTGAACTGCTGTGGATCAAGGCTTTTACCCTGTGAAATCCACAGTCAGATTAGAAGTATGTTAATGCTGGCAGAAAAGTAATACTATCATTTCTGTTCTTCATTTCATTTATCTCCTCCCACTTCTCATCCTACTCTTATCTGAAGTGTCTGGAGAATTGTGCTAGAGTGTCTCATCCACAGATTAAGTCAAGGAAAAGCTCATAATCCCATCTCTTTGTCAGGATGTATTGAGTTCAGTGTATTCACTGCACTTCCAAGGAAAAGAGCAGGAAAATGAGCAAAGGCAGCAGAGTTATGAAAAGTGTTTGGCATTTATTTCTGCTATTTTATGCAATGTGAGCAGACAGGACAAAGAAAGGGTGAATATTTTCTGTTTACATGACGCCCTGCTGGTAAGACATAAACCTTTAGATTACTTAACTGTGTCCTGTGGAGTACCTGATGTCTAGGGAGACATGTACAGCAGATCAAACTGCTGTGATTTTTGCATGCAGTATTTTTCTAGGCAAAGTTCTTGTTTTTCTTTATAATTGCATTTGTTGGATAACAGTCCTGTGTGGGCTGGCTCACCTGCAAACACAATCACTATCACTATCACAGTCATATAAAAAGTAAAGGGCTTTATTCATATCTACCTCAAAGCTTCTTTAGTTTTCTCTGATGTTTTAAAGTTGCAATAAATATTCTTCAAGTCTCTCTACACTGGCAGAGTGGGATAAAAAAACCTTACTGCACATGAGACTCTGGCTGATAGTGTCCCCTCAGATACTCACACCTGGGGAGAAGTCACAGAGTCATAGAATGACCTGGGTTGGAAGGGACCTTAAAGATCATCTCATTCCAACCCCCTGCCATGGGCAGGGACACCTTCCACTAGACCAGGTTGCTCAGAGCCTCATCCAACCTGGCCTTGAACACTTCCAGGAGTGGAGCAGACAGAGCTTCTCTGGGCAACCTAGAAGTGCCAGGGCCTCACTACCCTCACAGTAAAAAAATTCTTTTTAATATGTAATCTAAACCTACTTTCAGACTGAAGCTGTTCCCGCTTGTCCTGTCACTACCTGCTCTTTTAAATAGTCTTTCTCCATCTTTTTTGTGGGTTCCCTTCAGCTACTGGAAGGCTACAATTAGTTCACCCCAAAGCCTTCTCTTTTTCAGGCTGAACAATCCCAATTCTCTTAGCCCTTCCTTCTGGTAGAAGTGCTTCATCCCTCTAATTATCTTGGTGGCCCTCAAGTCACATTATGCAGAGCAAGAAAATAAAATCTAATAAGGACTGTATTTTGTTTGTCTATATGCTGATGATTTTTACATTCATTTTTATATCTGAATGCCAGCTTTTTCTCTAAACTCCTTAGAAAGTAAATTTTTGGTGATATTTTTTCCTAAGTCATTGTAACAGAAAGAAATCTGTAGAGTAGCTTGTGAAAAATCAGTCAGTTCAGAGGCCGTTCTCTGTCTGAGTGGTGTTTGACTGAAGGGAAGGTGCACATGAGAAGTTGATCAACAGGCAGATGAAGCCAGAAGGTATTCCCTTAAAAGCATGCTGGGAATGATTCACATGTTCAAGGAGATGCTGTGGGAACTGTGAGGCTGTACTGCTTCATTTATCCTTGGAAATTAAAATGGAGAAGAAGATGCTGTGAGCAGCTCAGTATGATTATCATTTGTGACATGCTGCAGGACTTAAAATTGCTTGTGGCTGTGGCCTTAACTGCTAATGAGTAAATGCTTCCCTTGGTTACACCTGTGCTGCTCCACTGACTCCATGGATCTGTTATGGCAAACTGGGTATGAAACTGCAGTAAAGCACTTAAAATTCACTGCTGTAACTGAAATGCTGATCACAGCAACAAATGTTTTTGGAGGAAAAAATTGTAAGAAACAGGCACCTCTGGTTTTTTTGTATTGCTGATTTACAGTTTACTTCTCTTTCTCTTGTGAATAAACTGTAAAATGATCACAGAATGTCACAGAATATTCCGAGTTGGAAGGGAACCACAAGGATCATTGAGTCCAACTCTTAAGTGAATGGCCCATAGAGGGATCAAACCCACAATCTTGGTGCTATTAGCACCATGCTTTAACCAACTGAGCTAATCTCAGGGTCTAACACAGGCTGGATCTTAAAAAAATAATTTGTGAACTAAATGAGTTTTGTTTCTTTTTCAAAAGATTCAAAGGAGGAGGTGCAAGTCCTGCTCTGCAATATGCACACATTTGTGTACACACATAGGAATTCTGTTCTCTGGCCCACACTGATATCATGCTTTGGCTCAGAAGCTGACATTATGGGATTTGGAATATTTGAAGCTGAGGTTGGGACAGTTTCTTCCATTAATGTGGCTTCATGAGTTACAGCTGTACAATGTCCTGTTTGATTATCATTTCTTTTAAGAAGTCCTTGTTAAAATTCTTGCTGGCTCTGACAAGAGGAAAGAAGTCTTCTAGTGAATGGCATATTTAAATAAAACAGTTCTGCTTACATCACTTAATAACACTTTGTCTGACACCCACCAGTTTTTCCATTTTCTATATATCTTCTGTGTATTTTATTTAGCTTAACAGTCAGTCTCCTTTCCTGAGGTCAGAGACATTTGCAAACCTTCTGCCTGAAACTGTTCCAATGAATTTTCTAAGAATAAGCATTGCACTTATCTATGTGACTGATGAGCTATCAGCTCTTTCAGAGGAATAATACTTAGTCACTGGGACTGCTAAATTCAGGCAGACAGGTAAGAAGAATCTATTTTAATTGTGGTGTCATAAGAATTCACAAAATTCCCTACATACAGTGGTTATTACACACATGTGGGGATGGGACACCTTGAGATGGATAATATTCCATATGGATTACACAGCTGAGTTTACCCCAGTTTAGAAATAGCTGAAGCTGTTTGATGTCCACTCCTTGGTCTCTGCAGCAAGAATAAGAAGGTTTCCTGTGCTAAATATCCAAAACTCTTGATCATTAGTCATAACTGCTGTGGTAGCAGTAACATTGTTGTGACAAGTTAATGAAACTATCATATCTAATTAGTTATGAATTAATATGGCAGATGAAAAGCTATTCCTGGCCCTGGAAGCAGCCATTCCAGAGCTGGACTGAAGCAGAGCAGTACACAGGAACTGCTGTTGTTCTTTGCTGCTCTGCTGATAAAAGAGGAACTTGGATTCCAACACCTCCAGTCTGGCACTTTTCACAAGAATGAACAAAACAAATTTAGCCCAAAGGATGTGGCATTTTGAAGGAGTTGGGTGTATAACTCATTTGTGCAGTTGGTGTTGTGGTTGGTAAGAGTTACGTGCTGAGTTAATGCACTGTGAACCTCCTGAGTTACTGCCAAGTCCATTTAATCTGCTATAGCTCCTTATCAGATAATTCCCCACTGAATCAAGTATATTTGCTGTTAAATCTTAGCTTTAAAATAATGATTCAAAATTGGTTACAGTTAAATATGTCCTGTTTAGATGAAATGGTTTGAGGGACAGTGCAATTTTTTAATAGAAGTATTATTTATAAAGTAAAACACTCCTGTTTGTGACACCCTGGCTGTTTCCATCAGGGATAGATGCCGAGGGGACTCATTTTCCTCAGGCAGCACAAAGCTCAGCTGCCTGAGGTTATGGAATCTCATCTACCCAAGGCATTGAAACCACATTGACATTTTCTGTGCTACTCCTAATGCTGCAGGAGCTGAACCCATTTCTGAGAAAAAGCATGTGAAAACAGGAATTATTCCGGAACTACATTGCTGAAACTTGTGTGATAAAGGAGCAATGCTGTATTTCCTGACTTTAGGAGCTTCCCCACGTTTGCAGCTCTAGCCCAAACAACTTAGCATAGAAAAGTTTTAAACAGATGTCTCTGTGACAGGTAGATTGTTGCAAGCAAAAAATGCCTGGAGGTTTACTTCAATATGAAGACCTGCAGAGGAAGGAGTAAATACTGGTTTACTGTTGATCATGAAATGATTTTATCAAAGAGGAACTGCAAGATTGATGTTGCCTTGAAAATGCTCTGATGTTTTCTTTACAAAGTTCTTGTTGGGTAGAAGTTTGTTACTTCTGAATTGAATTTCATTTTATAGCTAGAACATTTTGAATGCATGTTAATTTGGCTATATCAAATGAGCCGTGGATTTCTGTAAATGTGTTAAAATGAAAATATATTCAAGAAAGAAAATGCTGTGTGTCCCTCAGCCTCTGTCATGGTGTCTACAATTCCCTAATATTTTATCCTTGCTTCAGCACAATTTTACAAAATTTTTTCAGTACCTTTTTCCAAGTACCAGGCATGGTAGTTTTAGCATGTGAAAGAGACCTAAGAACTATTACCATCACTTATACAGTTTCCTGATTAAATATTGAATTCATCTGAAGATTAGTGCCTAGTTTAATTCAATTGCTTCTGGTATTTGGTCTAAAATATGAAATTGATTTCACCTGGAATCCACAGCAGACATGCAGCTGAAATTAGCACCAGCTCACAAAAGAGACAGGGACAGATGAGCTTCTCATGAAGAGGGATTGTGAAGGAGAACTGCTAGGACCTAAATACAGCAAAAGTCTCACCATGTGCCTTGTCATCTTACTGATGAAATATTTCATTCCCCTTCTTAGGATGTTTGTTGTAACTGGAACAAGGAGGAAAGCATGGTCAGCTCCTACCTGATAGCTTGAGGAAGTTTAAGGCAAGGATGGAACAAGTACTGGAATGAAGAATTTGGTCAGGGATAATTTTATGATGTTTTTAAACCTGTATCTTTCTGTTTGCTGGAAGTCCCCAAGGGTATATCTACACACAAGAAGAAGCTACCTGAGCTCTCTTTAAACAAGGTGATTTCAGGAAAGGGAATGGTATAACTTTATATTGTGTCATTATATGACTTTTAGAATGGATTGTGAAATGTAAGCAATCTCAAAGAGGTTGTTGGCAGAAAAGTCATGGTATTGTACAGTTCTTTCATAGAAGTATTAGTATACTCATGCACACACCTACATTTTTTATTTACTTTAATAATGCCAGAGTTCTCAACACAACAGCAATCTTTTCCAGGTTCTTACTATATACACATGGCTCTTCAAGTTTCCTTTTTTCAAGTTATTTTCTGCTTTTACTTATCTTTCTCATTTTTTTTTAGCTAGTGGATATGTTTCTGAGCTGCGGTGTTGTCCTTATTCTAGGAGCTTATCAATAGCTCCAAAGTTAATTTGAAATAGATGATGTGTAAGAAACCAATGAAGAATTTCACTGTGGACAAAAATCCGTAATCACTATTTGATCAATGAAAGCAGTGGGAGTGTTGTAAGTTGTGAAATTATTATGCATAAACAGGTCTATTCCTCAGGTAAATTCTGCTTTCCCTTGCTGTGATGAGACCTTTGGATTTAAGCAAAATTAAGATTTAGCCTGACAAATCCTATTTTTATTCTTCTATTTTTGTAGTAAAACAGTGTTTTCCATTGATACAGAACACTACCACACCACAGAGATCTTCATTAGTTTCTTGGTGTCATAATTACTATTAAAATGTAAGGAAACAAAAAAAGACTGTGGTGCATTTACCTTGGCTGGCTGACAGATATCCAGCCACTCTTTCATTCTTATCCTCAGCAGCACAGGGGAAGAAAAGGAGGAAAAACTTTATGGATGGAGATAAAGAAAGGAAAATCACCAGTCACCATGATGGGCAATCCAGGTTGGATGAGATGACCTTTAAGGGTCCCTTCCAATCCAAACTATTCTATGACCTTGGGGAAATTGCATGTAACTTATTGCCAATTAAAATAGAAGAAGGTAACTGTAAGGTAAGTCAGCTCCTTAAAACAGCCTGTGCTGTAACAGAATCCATAGTGTTTCTCTGTGAAAGAGCAACAATACTCTTTTATCCTGTATTTCCTTTTTTGATTCAATGTTCTCAGGATAGTACAAGTAAGGAAAAGGATTTCTCTAAGCCTCTGGCAAAGCATAATTTAATGCATAACCAGTTAATTGTCCTCATCTTTTACAGTATACTAGAAATCAACTTTTGAGATAGTATTGTTAGAAATATCAGTGTTTGCTTAGATTTTAAAAAAGGAGATCAACAGGTTCCTTCAGATTAAGTTTTAGCATTTTTTTTAGGAACAATAAAATACTATAGAGGATTCCCGTGTATGCTTAAGTTTGACACCATTTTGGCATGTGATGACCCTCCTTGGATGTTAATCATCTTTGTCTTTTATGTAATTAGCCACAGTCGTGGTTTGTTAGAAGAGGTAGGATGAACCATTTTGGCAGAGTACATAATTCCACTTTTTTCTAAGGTAAATGAAGAGCAAGCATTTCAATATGACCAAAAATCCTAAATGGACAAATTTCAAGAGGGGAACATGTACATTGACCAGATATATAATGCCTAGGGAGAAAGAGCAGAACTGCAGCTGTTATTTAACTTTATGATGGAAGGCTGAATGGAGCAACGCTGTGTTTAGAAACATTTTAGTGTTTTGTGGCAACGTGGCCAATATGAGGGATTCTGTGGAATAAGTGAAAGCACTGAGAAGCACAGCTACTATACTCTGCTTTTCATGCAGTTGTTGCATCCAGTATTTCACCCTCTTTGGTGCTTTTGCTGAGGGAATGGGTACACCACTGATTAGGGCTGTGGAAGAGAGCAGTGTGTTTTGTCAGGGTATTAACGCAGCTCAAGGTCTCTTGTCACAAATGTTTATGATGATGAGACAAATACAGAGCAATTACCTTTTACTGGGTAATAACTTGGCAACATTTGCAAAGTGGTAAACAGAAGTGACTGGAGTAATATATGAGTTGGGGCATCATCCCAAAAACCTTTCAACACTAATTACAGAGTCGGTGCACCAGGTGATCATTCAGCAAACATTTGCAGCTCTTATGCTTTTTTTGTTTGTTTGTTTTCATGAGCTGCAGTCTTCAGCATGGGACCACAGCTCTTCCCTGCCAGTCTCTCACACTCTGCTTTCCTTGCTTCCTTTTGCACATGGATTTGTCTTAAAAAGACAAGATATTTGAGAATTGTCTAGGCTGAAGAAAGCCAGTTGCACCTCATCAGCTATTTTTCAAAGATGAAAACTGTACTGTTAATAACTGATATATATGTTAGTGTTTCTAGTAAGGATAATAAGGAATTATTTTAATTGAGAATCGTACACAGGACACTTGAGATGTGTTCCCAACTCTGCCAGACTTTGTGTCAATACTAGTTAGTGTGTTAATGGTTACATCTCCAACTTTTAAAGAGGAGGAATATTTCTGTGGGAATGTCATAATGTGCTTGTGACTGAAGGCAGATACCTCATCAATAAGATACATGTGAATAACTAGAAGAGACATGATATTTTCAGACCACTTAGATCAAAGTTGTGCTTAAGGACTGGTTTATCTTTAAAATCAAAATACTCCAGTACATAAATACCCTGATAGGCATATATTCTTAATGAATGGGGGGGGGAACAAGACATCCCAACAAAACCAAACCTAAAAAACCACATCCAAAATATCCCCACTAAGAATTCTAAAAAAAAACAACAAAAAAAACAAACAAAAAACACCTCCTCCCAAAAAAAAAACCCAAAAAACAAACACCCAAACCAAAATAAAACCACAAAAAAAAAAAAATCCTGAAAAAAAGCCAACAAACCAAAACACCAAAAAACAACAAAACACCAGGATTTTGCATATGGCAGTTCTTACACTAAACCTTTAAAGCAAAGTTTTTTTCCAGCAAACTGAACAACCTGATTTTCAGCTTGTTGCTCACATCTTCTCCCATTCAGGAAAGCTCTGTGTGCACAGGTAAGTTCAAGCACAGCAGCAGCTCCCCTGAAATGAGTGAGGCTCTGCATGTGCTTATCTACACAGGCTGGAGCTGTGCTGAACTGGGGACACAACTGATAAAATTTTTGATCGTTTTTTTCCTTCTGGTTTCCTGGCATCTTGAAAACACTTTTACCCGGCATTCATTCCCCTGTGAAAACATATATTGTAACTGCTTCAGATTTGTATTCTTACATGTGTTTTAAACAGAGGGATATTGTGAGAGGAGCCCTCAAAGGGTGAAAGAATTGTACAGTGAGTTGGATCCTTCTTTTGTTGGGATTTGTTTTCCGAAATATTTCTATTTAATAACTGTGTTACTGTACTGTGCATACTGACTTCTGAAGGTGAGTTTAATTCTCATACTGTGGTACTTTCTTCTTAAATTATAGGTGTAATGGTGCTAGTGGGAATGCCAGTGCTTGAAGGAGATAAAGCAGTACTCTAGCATGTTTCCCTTCAAGTCTTGCAGGGCGCCAGCCTGATGGTCTGAGCTCTGGCTAATAAATAATAGTCTGCCAGTGTGACAGTTACCTTCTTTTGTGGTCCAAAGCCTGCCTTTCCCTCTAACAAATGCCACAGACACTTGTTTCTAGGTTGTCTTCTCCTCTGTGGCTTTTGTACATCACTGAAACAGCCTCTGTAAGAACATGGTCTGTCTGACCTCCTGTGATGTGAGTTGCACAATCTCATTAACTTTCTTATCAAGCCCAATCCTGAACACTGAAGTCTGCAGCACTTCTCTGCACACTTCACCAGGGGAGCTGACACTGCATAGAAACATTATAACTTGAAGTTCTCACTGTGAAATCTGCTAGGAGTGATAGCACGATCCTTGCTGAAGCTGAAAAAGAAACCAGAACTTGTAACATGCTGTCATAAGTCCATAATTCTTTTTCATCTGTAAAGTAGGTAGATTTTTTTTTTTAGGGTATAAGTATATTACCTGGATAGCCTCTGGACACTTCTCCAACCGCTGTGTTAGGTGAATCCCTGGAGGTTTGAGACTTATTCAACAAAGTGTCAAGAATTTCAATTAATATTAAACAGTTTAAAATTCATTCCTTGAAACTGAAATAAGAGGCAGGAGAGTAGCCTGAGCAGTCTTCTGGGGGTGGCTAAAGATGCTAAAGCATTTGACCTTAACTTCACATTGCAAACTGCTAGTGTTGTCTCTACACAGTTTTTGCAGGCAGTCTGTATTTATCCTTCCTTCTGGGAGTAGCTAACTAACCCACCAGTTATGATATCAAGTTTATTCTGTGTTAATTTTCATGGTCTGGAACAAGTTTCAATCTAAACAGTTGAAGTAGTCTGGTTGTTTAAAACCAGGCAGTTTAGGTCCTTGTGATTATTCCCTGCACTTGTTTAATTCATTGGGTTTGTTACAAGTGTAAAAAGCGACAGCCCATTAAGGGCCTGAACTCTCTGCTGATGAGTACTACAGAGCATGTTTCTGCCTGTGAAAAGTAGAGGTAATTATGCATTCCTTTTTTTTTTTTTTTTTGTGATTGCAGGAAATTCAGTGTTTTCATAGGTAAGTACTGCTTTGGGCAAGGCTACCTCTTTTTCTTAATAATCCCACCTATGTTCTGTATTTTGACTGAAATTCATCCTCTAGGCTCAAGTTGTTTGACAGACCCTTCTGGCTGTTATCTCTGGGTGACCAGAATCATTGGCTATTACCAAATATAGATAATAAGTGGAGATTGGCAATATCTGTAGAGGAACTTCTGCTCTGGATTAGAGCTGTTGCTCTAAATGTGCTCCTGAGGAGAGCACCCTAAATGTGTCCTTCCTCCAGAAGGACAGCAGTGGCAGAGTTCCACAGCCAAGGTTGTGAGCAAAGATGACTTTGGAATTCCAAATTCTTGTGGTTTTTTTAAAGTGAATATAGGAATTTGGAAGGTTGGGATGAGAGTTTAGATATCGTCCAAGAGGGAGTGGCAAAGGGGGGAGAAAGTTGTTTGGTTTTAAAGAAAGAAGTGAGAATGTGAGAGGACAAAGAGCAACATTCAGAGGAACACAGGAGTATCTTAGTACCCCTTTAAACAGAAGCTCAGAAGTTTGTTTTTTTTATACACCTTGCTGTTTTTGTTGTACTTGCACTGTCATTCACAGTCATCCCACACACAGCCCAGTGTTGCTGTGTTAATTGAAGTTTTAGTCATCCAGGCAGACTAGCCTGGTGTACTCCTTGAAAATTGCATGTTGTGTCATTAAACCGGAGTAAATGCAGAGTTTGTTGCAGAAAGTTAATCATTTTGTCCTCCTCCAGATCCTTGGAGAGCCGTGAGAAAAATTATACTCCTTTAACCGTTTTCCAGAATGCAGTCTGCATTTTATTTTTATGGTGCTAATGAACATTTCGTCCTCATGGTGTTGCCTTTTTGCTTCTGTTACTCTATGACCATCACAAAATATGCAGCACCAAAATCCATCAAGAGCCAAAGCTGCTTGATTCACAAAGAGCCCCGTGTTGTAGTAACAAAAATTTGCTATTAACATTTCATGAGCAGGCATTAATAAAACATTACACAATTAAATATTTCATATTATCAATTGCTTCTGATTAGCAAGCTCATGAACAGTGTGGAAAATATGATAGGTTGAACAATCTTTGGTATTATGTGTGGTACTGGAAGGGCAAACCTATTTAGTAAGTCGGAGTTGATTTGGTGCAAATCAGACGTTCATTTAACAAGTTTATTCTTTTAACCAAACTAATCAGAAATAATGGTTATGTCACTACTAGGCAGTAAGGTTTTAATTAATTTAGTTTATACTTTAAATGGTGTGCAGAAAGTTTAATTTTTCAATAGGTTTATTCCTGCATTATTTATTTGGATAATTTTCATTAAATAGTTCTTAAATTGACCTGGAGGAATTTGTTGTCAGGAAGACAGTATTTAGTGCATGTGAAAAGATTTTATTCATATGTTCTGGCTTCAGAAGACATGTTTCAGAAGATGCCTATCTCTATAAAGTATTTATGTGGCAATTACTTAGTATTTATTTATGCCCTTATGCACCAAAGTAAGCCAGTTTGTAAAAGTCTTGCTCAGGCTGCTGGGGACAGAATACTTTGCAGGAGTGGATTGAATGGAGTGCAATCTGACACCACTAATGTAACTTCTAAAACGTGTCCCTTTCCCCAGTGATGGAGATATTTCTCCTCAGTATGTTTTTCCCTACTCTCTGTTTTTAAATGCTGCATTCTGGCACTGGGAAAAGTCTAGTAATGAAGAGTTACACTAATTAAAGCACAAACTCCTCTTGACACCTTTTTCTTCCTTTTTTATCCCTGCAATAATGAATAAATCTCGTTATTCAGTGCTGTCTTTTCCCTACTTTCACTTTTTGCTGCTTAAAAAGTGGGTATTTTCATGGGTCAGGTATTAAAACTTATCTACTATGAATTGAAAAGCTTTTGGTCTTTTCTGCAGTGTTCACTGTAAAGAAAGCATGTACATCCCCTTGCAGCTTGGCTCACTTGGGAATGCAGCCACTTTTGTGGGATTTTGCCTGGTCCCCAGTGGCATATGGTGATCATTCTTTAAATAGCAGTGAGTGCTGTCTTCCTCTCCTGTTCCCTGGAGCTACTCTGTTTGTCCTGAAATGCTGCTCCATCCTCTTTGTTGTGGAAATTTTCAGCTTTTCTGAGAAAGGGACTGGTAGAAAAGGTCTTTCTAGTAATTATTCCGTTGACAATCCTGCAACAACATAAGGCACAGCAGCAGCCTGGGAGTCGGGGTGAGGGCTTTGGTGGGGGAACTCATCTTCAGTGCAGTCCAAGGGAACTCCCATTCTGTCCTTCCTGCTACCACAGTGTTCCTGCAGCCATGAGCAGTATTGATACAATTTTTACTTAGTGCCCTCAAAAGAACTCCTGGGAAATGTTTGAAATAAGGCTAACAAGGGAGAGATGATATTTAATGATTTTCTTTTCTTTATTCTACTTTTTTTAATATATAAATCTGGATAGGTGAAGAGCCATTTAGATTAATTAGTAAGGCTTAAATGAGATCCATGAAGTAATTTAATTTTCTTTACAACATCATCTAGCCAGCTGATACAATGTTAAGCTTCTATCACAATTATAATCACCATCCAAATGAGAAATTCAGTACAGGTGTTAATTCCCTTTGTTTACTTAAAACTGTGAAAGCTGAAGCTGATGGCAGTGTAAGAAGGAAAATAGCTGAAGGTAGTTCTTTCAAAAGCAATCATTTGGGAATATCTAAACTGAACTTGTTTGAAAGGGAGGATGAGCAAACATTTACATATGAAATGTAAATTCCATACACAGTGAGAGTGCCCATAGTAAGAGCTCATCTGCATTTAGAAGATTATGGGAGAGGGGAAATAATTTTTTACATAAAAGAACTATGTAAAGTAAGAGCAAACAAAAAAGGACAGAATTCACTGACCTCAGAAGTTAAGAGAGAGGAAAAACTAATTGTTCTCAAGGCAAGTTACTACTTTCAATATTTTTTTTTTTCAAAAGAAGACACTGAGCAAGAAGTATACGTGAACTCATAGAAGTATGGCACGGGGAATTTTGTCTGCTACAGAGGCTGAGACCCCTCTCAGAGGTAAAACCAGAAAGTCTTGGTTCTGAGAGGTAAAGGTGGAATCCTGGCTGCATGAAAATAAGTAGCAAAAATTGTTACAGGTTTGAAAAAAACCAGGATTTTTCTCACAGTGACTTGTTGGTATAAGCACTGAACTAAGAACCAGAACATTCTGGATTCCAGACTCATAAGTCTATATGATGATAAATCCATTTTAAGATCTTGTCCTCAATTTTAAACCTGTGTGGTGTTTCTCACCAACTGCACAGAACAATTAAATAAAAGGTCCTCTTCATATAAAAGTAAATGATGTAATCTAATTTGTTAGATTTGGGGTTTTTTTGTGGTGTGAACATTTTACAGTTGTCTGTGATTAAATTCTGTCTCACTCCACGATGTCCTGAAATTTCTGGGACTATTGACTGGATGATTTGGCTTATCCTGAGGATGATATTCTTCCACATGCATGTTGGTGGTCATACCTAAGTAGTCAAACCCCACACAAATATGAAAAAGGTTATTAAGAAATGTTTGGCACTGTTTGGTTCTGAGTGTTTGGGGAACTCATGGACTGCCTAGGATTTATTTGAGATTTAGAGGTGGACCTTCCACAGCTGTTGGAGGAAGCTGGTGGCATTTAGTCAAGAGAACAGAGGTAGCTGTGCACCGACATGAAGTGTAAGCAGCTGGTAAAAATATTGTTCAAGGTATGGTGAGTCACATTTCAGGAGATGTCATGAATAAAATGAGCAGTAGCTCTGAGGCTCCACATGAACAGTCTGCTGTGGGGATTTAGAGACAAGGAAGCAGAAGAGGAGAAAAAAAATCCCATGGTACTTGGCTGGTATTTGCTTTAAAATAAAGCTCTGCTATAAAATTCACACCAGATGTATATGGAGACCTAAGCTTCCTGTAGGTGCAGGGGGAGGCATCCCAAAACAGGGTGCACAGTGATTGGTACCCTGCAATGGAGCTGAATGAAACAGGAGAGGATTTGTTCTGCAGGGAGATCCATTGCTGTAGATAGTGCCCAACATTTTGGACTAGAGATCACTCCTTTCACTTTCAACTTCCCACCTACTTGTAATTAAGATAATCATAATCACCTTTCAAAATGCAAAACATGAGGTTTGCCTCTTTTTATTCTGTGGCTTGATGCTTATAACACCCACCAGGGAGGTGTGAAGGAGACAGATAGACAGTCCATTCCCAGTTATCACACCTTTTTATTTCACCTTGCACGAAACAGTCCAAGATTCGCTGCTTGAGAGTGATCAATTGTTAAGAGGATGGAGAAGTTCTGGTGTCAAAACAAGGGCCCTACAGAATTTTATACTTACAGGAGAAGGCCAGCAGGGTTTCCTAATCCAGGATTCTTTAATTTCTGACTGAGAAATCAGTGTGTACTTGTGCACCATGTGTACAGAAAGGCTGATGGAACTGGGCTGTGTTGCACCTATAAGCATAGACTACAAATTTGGCCATAAATTTGGAATATAGGAGAGAAAAGAATCTGTGTTTCTCACATGATTTAAAAAAGAAAACAGTCATCTCTGCTGTACTACCATTTTGTTCAGTGCACAGCATGTTAAATGTGTTTTAATGAAAACTAATGGGTGATATAGTTGTGAGTTTATGTGTCACTTAGTACTAGCCACAGTAAGTGGCAATCATTGGAGCTGGTTAGCATTTCCCAGTATTCAAGTTCTTTACCACATTTATGTTATATTCAGGATTTTGCTTAAATCTTTTCTGTTTCATTCTTATAAGAACTAGGGAAAGGCCTTCATAAGGTTATCAAACACTATTTGCTGACAGAGGCAGCCTGGTTCAGATTCCTACTACTGACGAAAGACACCATATCCCGTACAGCTGAAAAATATCTTCAATAATATTAATCGTATAAAAGATTGATGAATTTTTCTATAGTTCATTGAATAATTTATTGTCACAACTGGCACTCAATAAGCTCTACAACCAACCTTAAACCTGCTTTGATAACTAGATACCATCCATCACCTGTCAGTGACCCCTGCATCACCCCTGCCATTCAGGTCCTGTAATTCTCCATTTTGAAGAGGAAAAAATGATAAGTATGGTCACCTTCTCTTCAGTCTTTAGAACCTGTTCTGAAGCTAAAAAATGGGATGCTTATGTTAACCTTTCTGACAAGTTCTCACAGCCTTTGTGGCAGATTGGCCAATTCTGCTCCGATGGAGCCATGGCAGGAACGGTGTCTGACAGTGCAGCTCATCACCAGCTGGCAGGGGATGGGGATGAGACAGCAGAGCAAGGATGTTTAGTCAGTCCCCCTGTAAGCTGATCCTTAGGAACAAACCTCTGTAGGTCTGGTTATCTATTGCCTCCCTCAGAAAGCTCTACCTTACTTTTGTATGGAGCTGCCCTTTCCCTCCCAGCCCCACGCCTGCAAAAAGTGGAAGTGATGAGCAATTCTATCTGACATCCAGTATGAATTTGGGTTTTGTGCATGACAGTGATAACTCTCATTTAGGCATTCCTTTTGCTGTCTGAGACAATACTTCATTCACACTTGCGTTCTCCTGTAGAAATTTAGAAAGAAATAGTTTCAGGGGTGACAATTTTTACTCGAAGTCGTGACTGCTTCAGTTTGTGCTAATTATGGATTCATTTGTTGACTTTCAGAAAGATGCTGACAAGTCTAATGTAGTTCATCATGTCAGTGGGCTAAATTTTGGTTTATTTCATTTATAAGAAAAAAATTGTAATAAATTATACTCTTTAATTTTGGTTTCTTTCCCTAATAATCTCAACCAGCTGATGAGCTAGTATTTATGAATTTTTTTCTTCTTTGATATGTTCCAGCTGTCAAAGACCTGCAAATATTTTTTTCACACTATGTGTTATTATCAGTTACTCAAATGCTGAGTCATCAACTGGACACAACTTTCTATGATGAACTTTCTTCTCCTCTTTGGAATGCCTTTTCTCCTTTATGCTTTTAAATTTTGGACTTTCAGACTTGGATATTTTATGATCCTCTTTATAAAATGGTGCACGTCTAGAAGTGAGAGATATAAGATGAGATAGAGTGCCCATGGGAACCACAGTCCATCTATATGCTTTTAGCTTGTATTTGTGTGCCTTATTTTAACTCTTTTTTTTGTATGCAATTTTTCATATATTAGAATATACTGCTCAATGATAAGGAGAATTGGGAACATCCAGATTGAAATGATGCATTTGAATTAATGAGAATCAGTATCAGATTTAATGTTTAAATGACTGTTTATTTTTTTGGTTTTAACTAGAATTAATTTAGTCAAAAGTGTGTTCATAGAAAGTTAACTTAGATGTGTATGTATCAAGAATAGAAAAGTGGTTACAGAACAATATGATCATTGAATGGGATGATGTTTCACATTATGTGTTAAGCTACACAGGTAGAACAGTTACAGAATTCTGTGAATGGACAATGTCAAAGCAACAAGTGAGTTAAAATAAATAGCACAAGAAACTTTTTGAATAATTTTGAGATGCAAGAATATTTGTGAAGGTAGTGGTCGGCTCCTAAGGTTTCTTTGAGTTGCCCTTTTTTATGGGAAGAGAGGATAGATGGGCAAAGTGGCAAAGCCATCTTTAAGTCCCTGCACAGGGGAGAGGGGAATACATTTGATAGCATAGTTTACCAATACTGGTAATAATGACTAAGAGAATTGTTACCCAAATGCAAAGTGCTGTTGCAGACCCGCATCCATTTCTATATCATATTCTGCCTGCATCAGCACAAGAATAGTGAGAAATATCAGAGACAGGGCCCAGAGTTCAGTGCCTGTCCCAGGAACTGTGCACAGTTTGCAGATTTACATTCAGTGACATGGTGTAACTGTGTTATTTCCTCTTTTGTCATTTCTCTTCTCTGTATAATAATGAACATTGTTTGAGAGTTTACACTCATCGTTGTCTAATGAGCAAAAGATTCAGACTCCAAACCTAAATTCACCAAATTAAGTTAAAGAATTAAATATTTTCTTTTTCTTTTTTTGTAGAGTAGCCATTCCAATTTATGACCCTGTTCCTACCTCTTGCACATGCCTTCTGAAATTGTTTTTGACAAGTATGTGCCATCTTCCTAATAAAATGTGCAGTAACTTCCCTTATGTAATTGAAAGCCCTTTAAAACTTATTCTTAATTGCTGAGGGATTACCTCTGTACCTTTAAGATGTATTGAGATTTATAGTTTTACTACTTCTGCACTTGAATACTGCAGTTTTCTCCTATCTGAACTGCCAAAGAAATGGGTGAAAATATTTCAGTTAATACAAAATGTCACTACTGTAGTTATTACTTGCTTGAAAAGTTGAAGTATGTTAGTGCTATGCTGAAACTTTTTGTAATGACTTCTGGTCAAGCTTTTTGGATTATAAGATTTTTCTCTTGACTTACAGAAGACCCTTGTTGAACCTCAAAGTGGCATATTTGCATGACTTGTCATTACCTCCTCACCTTTGTTCATGTTTTATTCTCAGCCTTGCTCTGTGCCTTGCACTGATGTGCAGTTCTGACTTGATGTGATGGGGTCAGTGTGAGATCTGCATTCAGCTCATGCTTCCAGCTTTAGGACTACCTTTAGAGCAAAGCAGGCTGTATTGTCATCTCGATCACTGCAGGGCCGGTCCAGTGTAACTTTGTAAAATTTTATGTCGCTTGGAACTGGTTTTCTTTAGTTATATATCAAATTGACTATCTGGAATGGGTTTATCACTTTCATTGCTATTGCATTTGTATCTTGATCTGTTCCTCTGAAGTGATGTGTTTGTCACAAAATGTGCAATATCCTCCATCCTGTGGAAGGTCATAAACATTTGTAAACTGCTTAGACCAAATATGGCTAATCTTGAGAGTATATCACAGTTCTTTCTCAAGACAAACCCAGTCTGATCTCCTTTGGCACAAGTGAGCTTTGTGAAGGCCACAAAATGTTGGTTGTACACGGGCCCTTCCTGTCTGACCTGTGGAAAGCTGGCCTGTTAACGTGGGCTTGGCTTTTTTCAGCAGCGGCCATGAAGTGGCTAAAAGTTTATGGAATGTTTTCCTCATTTTGTTTTGCCATGGGAATATTTTCTTGACTACACAGGTTGAAAAGGAGACGTAAATTCTTGAGACTGCAAAAGCTCCGTGAAGGATAATTCTTCCATGATCCTTCAGTGCTTGTGATAATTAGCACTGAGTGTTGCCCAGCTTGATAGTGATGCTCATTAGCATTAATTGAAAGACATGAAAAAGAAAATATATTTCACACCTCAGGAAAAAGATAACATAAAAATTTCAACACATTTTAATTTCCTAGATTTCTGAAAAGTCAAATTATTTGTTTTTATCAAATAAAAAAATCCATCAATCTCTTAAACATTCAAGTGTTTGTTCTCAGAAATGGAAACCAGAAATTTTATAGGTCAATAGAGACAGTAAAATCCCCAATGGTCAGATATAAGGAGTTGAGATGAGTCTCCTGGCCTATCCAGTACCTGTGTGAGACATGAATTTTAATGAGAGGAAAGGGATAACAGGTCTGCTGCACTCCCTCCTTAAGTACTCCTTTGTTGGCTCCTCCAGGTCACGGAACACTGGAGTAATTGTGTGTTCAGTGCAGCCAGGGCAGAGCTGGATTTGACCTCTAGGAACTCTAAGCCACCCTTAATGATAGCTGCCACTGTCAGCTGTCAATTCTAGGAGGAAACTTGATGCAGCATTGTCATAAATGTTATTATGAGATGGAATAGGACAGCACAGAACAAAACTCGTAACAGAAAGGACTGTCCTGTGAACTGTTCATATCATTTCTACTCTGTTATTCACAAAGTTCAAATGTGACTTATCAAAACCTTCATTAGAAGCACTTATGTATTTACATTAGGCTTTGTTTAACAAAGCAGTGATATTATACCATTTAATACATAGTCTTAGCACTACTAAGTTATTTCTTCTCATTTGTTTAACATTCACTAAAGGGGAAAGTGATGGATATGAATCATTTCAACATCAAAAATTCTATAAAACCAATAGATATATTCATACCTCACGGTGTACTTACATCTTAACTGTTGGAAATACTTCAGTGAGAGCCCACAATTAGCTCTTTCTTTTAGGAAAAGAGAATCCCAACTGGACATTGATAGTCATAGGATTTAAAAAAAACAACTCTTGGATATTTCTCTCATTAATTTATCTCAACACAATTTAAGACAGAAGGCACATGTTAAGGTGCCAACCCCTCTCAGAGCAGGCTCAGTTTTGAAGTTTAGTAAATGATAAGAAACAGAGAAAAGTGATTGTAATGCAATTGTATATTTACAGGGCTTATGCAGATTAGAGAAGGTGTTTCTCTTTGTAGAATGTTTGGTGTGGACAATTGTGGCATTGGCTTATTTGTTTGACTGATGATCACGAAGCTCACACAGAAAAGCTTTTGGATTGGTCCTGATGTGATAGAGTTTTGTATAACTATAAAGGTTTGAAACAGGTAAATGGGGGATGTGTATTCACTGTTTCCAATTATTCTAGAGCTAAGGAGCACCTGCTAAAATCATTAAGCAAGTGTAAATCAAACAAAGAGTTGTTTGTTTATTTGTTTGTTTGTTTGTTTTGGGAGGTGTTAAGCTTTGGAGGAAACTACAGAAGTTGACCTCCAAATCAGCTTGAGACATCTCTTTTGATAGTTATTGAATAGAATCTCCACCTCTCACCTTAAGCATTTTTATTTTGGAGGCAGAAAGGTCTAATTTAGCTAAATAATAGAAGTAGTTTACTCTGTTTCCTATACTTTTCCCATATTGATGAGCTATTGACCACTCCACCTCAGCTCATTTTCTCCATTTAGCGTTTTGTGTGTGTTTAAGACAGCAAACTTCTTAGTTCTGCTAATTAGAAAACTGCTTTTATCTTAATGTTTCTTCTTTTAAGGGTGAGCTTAAAGACTGTTGAATCTGTCAAGACAATAAAAATGTCAGTTAAACATTTGAAAGAGAACAAACTATTCTGAATGAATGCATTAGGAAATGGAAGGGCTGGATGCCAAATGTCAGCAATGGAACAGGTAATGTGTTACTTCAGGATGTCAGAGAATGAAAAATTCACTACTGAATTCTGCTACTGAATTTTTAAAGTCTTCTGCTGACACTATAGATTTCAGGAAAGGACTGAAGGAAAAAGATTTTGATCTTTGAAAGTAACCTTATTAAAAAAAAAAACAACCAAGAACAATTAAAATGCGGTTTACAGCTCACATAGGAGAAGGAAACACCTTGTCCCAGCAAGGGATGGATGAGATAGCTGAAGACCACAAAAGGTTTCACCATTGTCATGAGCCCAGACTTTGGCTCCACAGGCTCTGATTGTCAAATACAATATATATTTTTCCTTGATTTATGTGTTTTTAATGGCTTCATCTTGTGGTTTCACACTGTCTAATCATATCACATTCCAAACACGATGTAATGCAATTCACTTTTTCTGCTCTGAGTAAATTAACAGTGAAGAAGAGGTATGGAAAATGCTCTACAGAATAACTTATTCACCTTCACCTTCTTAGTTTTCTTCTAAACTTTTGCAAGATTACTTTTGGCTTTCCTTATAACTGAACAGCTTGCTCCCTTGAGCCATTTCCTCAGGGAGTTTTCTGTCTTTTACCTTGCCATTTATCATTATTACTTTCTCCATTTGCACTGTTTCTTTTGCAATTTCTCTTTCTCTTCCAGTTGTTCTGTATCTCTTTGGTTTAGGGTGTTTCTTTTCATTTTCAATTTATTCTCATTTAAAGCTACACTTTGTAACTTCAATTATTTTTGCCAGACAAGGCAATATTTTATGATAGTCATGCTTTTTTTTCTTCTTGAAGATTATACACATTCCAATCTCGAGTGACTAATGTTTTGATCACTTTTTCATTATGCTTTTATTTTATATTGCACTGTCTGTAAAATTCTGTTTGGATTAGTTTCTTTTTATATCTTTGTTTTGTTTCCTGTTTACCTCCTTCTGTGATCTGTACAGTCTACAGCCCTCTTGCATGCTCAGTCATCTCCTTAATATTCGCAAAGTAAAACTACTGACCTGTAGCTTTTTAAAAAAATTGTATCCCAGATGGTAACCAATTATAAACTCCAAAGTTGGCAGCTGTTAACAGGACCAAAATGCCTTCTGCTCTTGTCTGCAGTTTGACACCTCTAAGTGCAGACTGATTTGCCAAGCAGGTCAGTCAGCCACCTATGCAGGATCTGGAAAATTGCTGCTTGAAGTTTGCTCTGAACCATAAAAACCTTCTGGAGACTTGGGGGACAGATTTTGAAATGTTGACTAATACAGTGTTTCTATAATGAACTTTATTGATGCTATCATGTGTTATTAAATTCATATCAACAAGGATGTCCAAACATATAAGAAATAATCAAGCACTTACTGAAACCTGATGAGTCTTGTAGCCTTTTCTCGATGGGTCCTGCAGTAATTGTACCATTACTGATTGCTGCCATAAGTACTTTTTAAATATTTGGTGTCAGAATTGCAGACCTCATCTTTTATGAATTACTATTTGCTTTGTCCCTCATTTGTACCTTTTTGGATTTTTGCAGCGGGGGAACTGAATAATTCGAAAATGTTTGGGTTAAGTCACTCAAAAATTTGTTCTAAAAGAATCTAGATTTTATGTTCATTTGTGCCAGAATATGTTGCATTCCCTTGATTATGCTGATATAGGTAATAGAATTTTTTTTTGTTGTAGGCCTCATTTCCTCTTAGTTTCTCTTCAAATTACACAAGTAGTCATCTATATAGTTTTTACTTCTATCCAAAACAGATATTATTACAATCAATATAGTTTAATCTTTTCCTTTCTGTACTTTAGCAGAATTTCACTGTTGCATTAGATACAGGAGTCCTGCAAATCTGGAAGTTTTTCTGTGTATTTTCTCCCTGCCTAATTGAAGATCCTGTTTTCAACTTGATTAGAAAAGATTACTAAATTGGGAAAAATGGGATTTGAATTTGTTAGTGACAGAAGCAGAAGAGTTTCATGTTAGATGAAAGAGGTTTATTTTAATGTTCTTTAAATGAAGGCAAGATGAAAAATCACTTTTATTTCTACCAGAATACAGTTACTTTATTCTGTGCCAGTCAATGATGAGTTTTCAGAATTGTGTGTGCTCAGTTTCTCAAGAAAACTCAAGAAGTGTTACATTGCCGTCAAAATTGTAATGAGTGACATACAGTTGACACATCTGAAGGAGACATTAAAGTATAAAATAAATTCTTTGTGCAGTACCATGATAATTACACCAGTGTTTCTTGCTGTGAAAGCCTATTGTCAAAGTTTTATGTCTCTCCTCAGATAGCAAAGCAAATAGTCTGATTTTCAGAGGCACCCATGGCCTTTTTAACTTGTTTCCTCAAGGTAATTAATTTAAGCATGTGGATTCTGTTGACTTCAGTTTTCTTTCAGGTCACTAGGAACTATCCATGTGCTTCAATTTCTTGATGAAAATTTCCTGCTAAACTATTTACTTAGATTCTAAAAAATGGATATAACTATATATGGGTGGGTGTCTAAACCTGACACCTGACCGATGTTAATTATGATAACTAGAGATAATGTTTTCCAGAGTAAGATTTGTTTCCTTTCATTATATGTTGTACAATACAATTGAAAATGGCATCATTTATTCGTGCAAAGCCTTCAGTTCACATTGCTGGACATATTTACAAGTTCTCAGTGGCACAAAGGCTCTAATATTGGACAGATATTATACCAAAATTGGATTGTTGATCAAGACTCATAATTAATGTATGCTATTTTTGATGATTCTTCCAAAGTACAAAATTTCTCATTTTAGAGTTCAGTTGCCCAAACCAGGGACAAATAATTGCTATTATGGTGGTCTCAATTTATTTTTTATCAATCTTTCTGCCTTGTCCAGTTATTAAGTAAATGGTTGGTTTTCATACAACCACTTACAATACCTAAATACCCAGCTGCTTTAAATAATCCTCAACTTTTGTGAGGACTCTTGTGAAAAAGAGATCTATAAATGTGCTGCACAAAATAACTAACAAAATGATTCTTCACCTTTCCCTCCTTCTGTCTCTTATAACTGGAATACTGAGAATAGGACTCTGGTTGCTTACACAGCCATAAGATTTGTAAAGAAAATTTCTGAAGCTTTAAGCCTGCAGTACTGACACCTCAGGTTAGGGATAATTTTCTCTTTAAGATTGCTTTTTAAAACCTGGATGTCTTCTTTGAGTAGAAGAACGTTGTTAAAGTCACTTTGAAAAAGTAATCTGTTGCTTAGGACTGCTTATTTTCTCCTAGAAATAATGGATCACTGGCTACTTTTAGATTACTTTTGAGTCATGCACTCTTTGAATTACAACTGGCAGAACTAGTACCTCTTGTTTTGATTTAATGCAGCCTCCAGCCTTTAGAGAGAGATTGGTGGTCCTTCTTGAACTAGTCCGTGTTGCTCAGTGCTGGCACAATTCCCAATCTGCAAGCTGTACTGTCACTGTGTGGATAAGATTTTTCAGCAGATGTTAAATTAAATGCCCTCTTCCTCCTTGCATTGAATTACACAGAGTGTTAAGTGCCTTATGCTTCTTTGAAAATAAATTGATATTAATACTAGGTTCTGTAACCCCATTTTGTGTCCTTGAGATAAATGTGAGGTTCACCTAGGGTTAAATTTTTACCCCACATAGCATTTAATTCTCAAAATTCCAGTGTGAGATGGTCTTCCCTGTCCTTAGATTTTAAAAGCCAGTGTTTCCCAGATCAAGTTTGTTATCTTTTTTCTTACAGATTTGGAGCAGTCTAGCTGAGGACTCATCTACCTCAAACACCCCTGTTGTCTTGTAGTTGGCTAAGCAACACTTTCTGACCTTGCTTAAATTTAGCATCTTGACAGAGAGTTAGCAACTATCAGCACATAAAAAAATCCCAGATAGACATTGTTCTGAGCAATTGAAATCACAACTGTTCCTTCATTCCCCCCTTCCCTTCGTACTGCACATTTGTTTTCATGGGTGAGATGTTCAGTGTCTAACCAGGATCTGACATGACAATTACATAAGAGTTTTTGCCAAAGTCCATCCTCAGCTTGTCCATAACCAGAGACTAAGGTCTGGGTCACAAATATGATCCCCACCATAATTTAAAATCCTGTCTTATCTTTTAAAGCCCATAGTCAAAAGAAAATTCTGTGCATTAAAACCCTTACAGATTGTCATTTTATTTCTTATTTCAACCTTTCTTCTTTCAATTAAGCATTGCTTCTGCAGTTTTTCTAGTGGATATTTAAATGTCTTTGAAGACTTTGCTAGCATGTACATAGAAGACAAGTACCTTTGTGAAAGGTGCCTAAGTATATAAATGTCCCTCTCCTTTTTTAATATGAGTGCAACTATGCAACCTTCATACTGCTGACCTGTTTCACTTTGTTCTTGACACAGAACCTACTGGAGTCACAATGTCTAGCCCTGCAGATAATTGGTTTATATATTTCTGGGCAGCTAATGAATTCTTCAAGATGACAAAAGGCTTAGACCTTTAAAAAGAGGAGCTTTAGGAACATTTCCCAGAGTGCCTTTATGTGTTTGATAGTACCAGTATAAAATTCAAATAACTCGAGGCATTTTTTAGTTGGTTTGATATGGTCAGAAAACTATAGTAATAAAACCAAGGGTGAAAAGAATCAGGACAGTTAAAAGAGAGAATTACTGGGAAAGATTAAAAGCCCTGCTTCTAACCAGGTTGCCTTCCTGGAGGGAAAAACAGAAAGAAAATAACTATGATGAGAAGGAAAAATGAAGAGCTATATCCCAATTTTCAAATAATTATTTGCATTTGAACATACTGTACCGTGCACCTCTGAGTCTCAGTAACTTACAGAAGCCACTTATAAAAAAAACCTGAAGCACAAAGGATTCTCTGCTTGTGGCAGTTTTGCAGAGCCCCGTCGGCTTTAGTGCATCTGGGCCTGTTTACACTGGAAAGTATTTGCAGTAGGACTGATGCTTTGTGTCCAAGATATCATGGCACAAAGTTTAGCTTCAGGATTTGGCATGAGCCCACAACACAATTACTGATGCTGAGCTTTCAGCAATTAAAGCCGTGCTACTGCCTCCAGCAGTACTATGATGGGCTGTGCTGTTTCCCCTCATAGTTTTAATTAGTAACCTTCCCCTTCAGCTGTCTTCTACAGAAGCCAGAAGCAGAAGGATAGGTGAAATACTTCAGGTTTTCTGTTTGTTTTTTTTCCCCTGGTTAGCAAAAATGTAAGGCTCTACTGCAAACTCTGAATGAATATTCATCCTCTTTGTTTTGCAGCTTTCGCTTATCTATAGGTCTTAAAAGTCCCATATCAGTTCCAACAGTGTTACAAACTTTACTGTCCATGTGCTTTTAAAATTGAAGCTTGTAATTTCCTCAGTTGGTTTAGGGTAGGATTGGGGGTTATTTTTTGGATTTGGGTGTTGGTTTTTTTTTTTGTTTAATTTCGTTTTGATTTTTTTTTTTTGAGAGAAACGAAACAAAGTATTTTGTTTAACTGTCCAAATATTTAGCTTCAAACTGCTGCAAAATTCCTTTGTCGTGTTTGAGCTGAGGTGCCTGGGAAGAGCTTGTCCTGCCCCACCTGGGGCAGGCTCATCAGGCAATGAGGAACACGTGGGGCACCAGGCACACCTGGGAGTTAGAGTGGGAGCTCCGGGCACAGGGGAAGGTCAGACGAGAGGGGCTCTTCGCAGGGAGCTGCTGAGAAACAAAGAAGGTAGGGAACAATTCAACAAAATATCTGTTTTGGGGAATGTTATGATGCATGTGGTTAGTTTAGAATATAAATTTCTTTAGAAAAATGATGACTGTGACGAGTGCAAGGAAACTGATAGCAGGTTTGGTGATCACGGAGCAACTGAGAGAGGAAGACATTTGTTTTTTGTGTGGTGAGGTAGCGCTGGTAATTGTACATATATTCATCGGTTGCAGTGTTTGTTTTCATTTTCAGGTTTCACTGTTTTCATAATATGTGAGAAATAATAGTAGTTTATTATCCATTAGCTGGAAAAATGTGAGAAATAAAAGCAAAAGGTTCCTGAAAGGGAATTGTCGTCTTCTAACTTGCTTTCCAGAATCTTCCGTTACTTATTCAATTTTATACTTTATAAATCATCTAAGTTATTTATAAAGCAGTGTGATCAGTTAGGAAACTGTAGAGCAATATATATTTTGTGTATGAGTAATAAGTTCACTATCTGATCAATAAGTTACTGCTAAGATTTAAATTCAGTTGAGTACCACCAAAATAGGAAACTTATGTGTGTAGTAGGCGCTTAAATTTTATCACTTATAAATCAAAGCATGATACATTGGGGCACATAAAAAGAGGTAACTGTTGCATATAAGTTACTCTGTCTTCACTCAATATTCTGCTGAACTGTAAAAATGAAAGATGGTTGTTAATTCGGTAAAAAAATTATCTTTATGAAGATAAAAAATGGTCGTTTCTGTAGACTGGTCGTTGGTATATATTTCAATGGTCAAGCAGCTGCAAGGAGCAGGCATAACCTATTGTATTTAATTTGCCATTTTTTTTTGTTCCTCATTTGCCCAAATTTTCCCTTTAAACATGTTGTATCTGTATTAAGTTTAGGGATATGTCTTGTTTTCTTTATAAGCTTTATTGCTTGCAGTGCCTTATTAACACAATCACGCTGCCTTTTATGTTTGTTTAGTTGTTCTAAATGTGGTATTTTCCACTAAAAAGCCTACCCCAGAGCATAGCTTTTTTTTTTTTCTTCTTTAAAACACTCGGGTTCTCAGTGTCTGAGGCTCTGGCAGCAGCACGTGGCTTCCTGAGCTACTCACACAGGGCACATGCTCGGCTCCGTTACTCTTTATAGCTCCCGAGGGAGCAGCCACAAAGGACACTGTGGAACTGCCATAAGGGAATGTGGAAACATTCTCCGGCCGGTGCCACAGAAACGTGGCAAACTGCTAGGAAGCAAGTGCACTCAGGTACAGGACTGAGATCTGAAATGTCTCACCAGCCAGGACATAAGTACCTTCCCTGATTTGTTTGCAGAAGGCATTTGAGCTCTGCCCAGCTTTGCATGTGCAGCCTCAAGTGCAGGGGAAGCAATTTGAGCAGCTGAGGGTAATTTGAGTTACTGCTGTCTAAAATACTGCCACATACTGAGCTGGGGGAACTGCGTTTGTGCTTCTATCCCATGCTAATTATGAGAGAATAGATGTAAGTTTAAGCAGCTTCACCAAGCTTTACATTAATCCTGTGCAAATTTCATGATAATTTAAATCAAATGTGTTTAATTTGACGATTGCATGCATAAAGCAGCATTTTACTGAAAATGATAGGATCTGAAGTATTTCCCAATTTCTGTTACCAGTGGAATGTGCTTCACCTAATTTAGATGATAATCCAATATATTTGAGAATTAAAGTAGTTTTCTGCACTTGATGAGGGACACTTGGGTTACACCAGCATCTGTTGTTACATATCTTATATATTGGTCATCCACCAGAAGGGGATACCTACTGAATGCAAAGGCAGCCCAGATTAATATCTCTGATTAGATATTAGCTTTTAGACACCTAAAAGTCAGATCTCCATTCCTAGGGACAAGCATTGCTGGTGTGTCTGATAATGTCAATTGTAAGTAATATTTCTCTTCTTGAATACCTTTTCTAGCTTATTCATGTAAAGGAACCCAAATGGATAGAGTAGCCATTCAAAAGACCAAGGCCCTGTAGGAAATCTGCAATTTCTCTGTAAACTCAGAAGAGAAAAACAATAAAGGCAAGGAAAGGGGTTAAAATCCATTATTTATAGAGGGTGTGACCGGTTAAATTGTAGAATAACTCTGAAACTGTTGATCCAAATATAAGACTTCACAGAAATGGACTCTAAGTGATATTATTTATGTTGAAAATGTGTATGCTACATACCATGCTCTGTACTGTAATCTATTCCCAGCACATTTTCAGGAATAGAATGAACTGCAAAGAATGTATTGCCAAGCAGTGGCAATCTTTCTGACGAAAGAGGAGGCATGGTGTATTGTCTGTCAGAAGAGCTAGTTCATTTAAATAGTTACCAGAAGTGTTCTAATTGCTCATTGAAGCCCAGAAATTATAGATTTCTACTAGTTAATATTAGGAAATGTGTGTGCACTTAACTTTCATAGGGCTCTTCTCAAGGATTTTGGCCGACAAACATTTGTTTTAAGTCAGTGCTGGCCTCTAAAAATAAGAAACGTGGAAAGGAAAAGTAACTTTTATTTCTTTAAAATAATGGTCAAAAATGAGTAGCAACCAACAGACAACAGGTCAATACACTGCATCATGCTGGAGTGTGATCCGTTCCTTCCAGAATAAAGCTTGCAAGGAACTGGAGACAACTTCTGTGTAAGTTAAACTTTGCTTGTAATGACAAACTATTACATGCTCTGTTGGTGTAGAAAATGGCATTTTCCGTTGAGCTGTGTTACTTTTAAAAATATTTGAATATTGCTACACTTACACATTCAAATCAATTTCTTAGAATAACTCCATGCTTTTGAAACAAAGTTGATTTGTTTAAATGTATTTAGTCATGATTGAATTTTATTCTTCCATTTAATGAACGCTGTTCAATCATAGTGTTCAATTGCTAAATTAATTAACATGTCTGTAAGTCTAATTGTGTACTTGTCAATCAAAATCAAAGGAAAAAGTGACAAAGAATGCCTGGCAAACAAAATAGGCTTATAATATGAAGTGAAAATAAATTGAAAATTAAAACAAAGTGTGTTTATCTACAGTAAACAGGGATTTTTTTCTGTTTTTTGCTGTCCTAATTAATTTTTTTAAGAAATCATGTTTTGTATATTTTGTTAAATATTACAAAAACTCTTTTATGCTTATATTGACTGTCTGTGACTGATAACTATGTGCATCATTCAGCAGCATCTAGCTACTGATCTCTGTCATAGTAGAGACATAGTTCACTCTATTGAAAGGTGAAATGATGCTAATTTTCAAGGGGTGACGTTTATTCTCAAGTATTATACATAACTTAATGCAGTTACATTACATAGTGCTTTGGGGCAGAGGTGGGAAGAAGTATCCCAGAAAGTTTTCCTCGTAATTGTATTAATGAGGGTTTTCATCAGACTCTTCTGAATGTTCTTCTTTCAATCTTCTTGTCCTAATTTAAATTGCTATTTCATGTAATTAAAAAAAAGAAAAAGATTTCTCCCTCTTTTGCTGCCCATACTATGGAGGTATATTGACAATGGAAAGCTTATCTTAATAGCATATCTCAGAGACAGCCCCACAGACAATCAGGAAAAAAAACCTAAGGTGGATTTGTTTGAGTCCTTTGTGAATACACTGCAGTGAGTTTGAAAAGTGACACTCACATCCTTGCACTCTATTCACTTAGTTCAGATTGAAAATTTTTCAATCAAGTAATTTTTTCAATAAGTAAAAAATTTTCAATAAGTAATTGCATAAAAGAAAATCAAGTTTGGTCTGAAGGATTTACCAAATGAGAAGATTAATAAAAGTTCCTGCTCTCAAAGTAAATTTGTATTGTAAACTAATTTAATGCCTCTGAAAATCGTCTCATTGCACTATCATGTCAACAACACTAGATTGAGTGAAGTAATTCAATATACTAGTATAAAAAATCCCAAGGGTGTTGGAACCTGTACTTTTGTTCATTTTATCTTCATGGAGACATTAGAGATTTGGGAGGAAATGGGGCAAAAATATGAGCAAGAAAGGGAACAATTCCTGAGATCTTCACAAAGGCTTCTTTTTTTTTTTTTTTTCCTCATATATACAGCATTAGCTTTTAATTCTGCCCTTTTGCAAAATAAGTTATTTACATTTATCAGACTTGGCTACTGCAAGCAAATAGTAAAGGGGGCATTAAAATGACTGTTTATTCTGAACAACACAAACTACAGGACTGACACATGGGGGAGTTGGGGAGATGATATAATGCCACTAATGTGACTGAAGTAGTTGAATGACTGACATTCTTAGTTGTGGTGCCCTCTGTCCCTTCAGTAACACTGTGATGTTTGCAAAGCTGCAAGAGAGCCATTACGATGTAAATTAAAGTGTTTCATGAAATGCTCCACATACCTTTCATAATGTCATTGGCAATAACCCAAACAATTTATACACCACATATGGTTTAATATCCCGCATCATCTTAGTGAGACATTACACTAAAAAAATGCTCTAAAATAAATTAAGATTACAAATTAGGAAGACTGGACTAAAGAACCAAAGAGTACACAGATCACTTGCTGTTCAACAGTCCTAATGGAGAGAATGCATGTTTTTTACTCCTTAGAGGAGTGAGATTTTCTGCATGCCTGCAAAATCACAAGGGTTGAAACTGAGCTGCATTGTGGGGTGAAGCCTTGCTTATGAAACGTGCTTTGCTCTGGGGCTCAAATCGTGTTATCCACAGGCTAAACTGCAGCTCTCCAGCTCTGGAGTTCTCCCTTTGTCCTGTGTGCATATCTTTATCATTTGCACAGGCACCCCTGTAGTACCACTGTGTACACAAACTCCCTGCATGGTTCTGTTCTGCACAGGCTTCACCAGGTATTATGTTTTAAGGGTAATTTAGCTTCAGCAGCAGTCTTACCTCCAGCTCCCCTTAGTCATGCTAAATCAAACACATAATTCTATTTGTATGGATCACTCACTACAGTGACTGTGTCTATTATGCCACTATAATGTCACCATCCTTTATACACAAGAGGGTCAGAACAGGTCTGCAAGCAAAAGTGATGATCAGTAGTAGTTAGGAATAGTCTAGCTGCTATTTTCTTTTGCTCTGGTAGTTGGAATATATGACCCAGACTTCAGAATTATTCGTTATGGGTAATTGGAGCCTGGTGTGTGATCAACAAAAGGAAAAAAAAAAAAACACCATGAATATTTCTGAATGTCAGAAACATAATTTAAACAATACTTACTTTATGGACATAAAGCCAGTAAGCTGACTGTTGAAGACAGCCAAACTTGAGCAAATGGATTGGGGGCTTCCCATAGGAACTGCCCATGAAATTTGTACAGGTGATGAGCTAAGGTCAGGATCACCTGGGAATAATGCTGGAGATGTTCTTTGTTCTATACAGGTGTCATTTTTCCTCTATACAGCACAAAGCCACTTGGGTGTGTGGGGTGTACAAAACTGGTGAATTTAGTGCTTCTGATAGTTTTTAGAGCAACCTTGTGCCCAACGGTTCTTTTTCTATGCAATATCTGTTATGTCAGTTCAAAAGGCACTTTTAATCCTAGAGAGTGAAAAGTTTCCCAAAGAAGGTGAAAACTGAGGTGTACTCAAAGAACTGCATTTGCAGGACATTTGGGTATGTGCCCTGTTTTTTGTTGAGGGAAAAAGAGAAGTCCAAAAATACAAGCAATTTAGTTTTAAGCCAAAGGTGATTCAATCAAATCAAATGCTAAGATTTTAGCAGACTTCTGGGAGGAGAAGTGGTCTTTTATTATTGATCAATTTAACCTTGTGAATTTGAGTTGTAATATTGAAAATGAACAGAAATACTCAAGTATATTACTCTCAAATTTGATGTTCTTGGTTCTACGTGGTACTGAGATTGTACTTCTGCAACAAAGGAATTTCACTTGAGCATGAGTAAGGAATTGATTGAAAATACTCTGAACTGAGGGGATTTTCTTCCTAATTAGTGAAAAAATAACGTGGAAAAATTACCTTATAACCATCTACCAACTCCAAGGAGCCAAAAAATAAAAATAGTGCTGGTTTCTTTAAATGATTTACAACTACTATGTTTCATTGCCGTGGAACAGCATAAATAGACAGTCTAGTGGCAATCCTTTAACCCTGCTGATTTTAGAATAGCAGATATTATTAATGAAGTGTTTTTGTATTTGTGAAAATTTCTTCAGCCTTTCTGTAGTTCTTAATTAAATTTCAGCAACTCTGCCATGCAAATAAGTAACACCAAGTTTGGAACAGAAACCATGTCAAAAGTATTTCCTTCTCTGTTAAAAGCACGTGGGTAATGCCATTGAACTTGGCTTTGAGAATTGTATTCTAAATACACCTAATAGCTGGAGTTTTTGCTTTATAAAGTGCAATGTGAACCTTCAGGGTGTTTCAGCAAGATAAATAATTAGCAGTGGATTAAGGAGGCCACAATTAAAGGGAGCAAAATTAGGTAGTGAGTCTACAGGATTTCAATGAAACCGTATAAAAATGAGATTGAATAAGTACTTAGAAACTGATAAACAATTATCCATCATTTTGGAGAAATAAAATTCTCACTGAAATAAGAGTGGCTTAACAAGGTTACTCCTCCATTAAGTATCTTCTTGTTCTCCCTGGGGCTAAAGTTCAATTAATGTCAAACTTTCATTTGGTGACATAAACACATTGGATCCTCAATTTTTTGCAGCACATTCAGTATAATTCTCAGCTTTAAACACTATGGTGCTGATCTGTATGGCATGCACAGCTGATATATTTAGGTTATTTAGAAAAAAAATTTCATATGTCTCCTCTCAAAAAGGATGAACCAAAATATAAATAAATCAGGTCCAAAATTTGAATGTTGAAAAGTTCTATAGTGTAAAGTCTATAAACTTTATGAAAAGAAATAGCCTGGGTAATGAAAGCAAAATTACTAAATCAGCAAGCTGTCCCACTGGGGCTATATTCCGTGTTTTTCTGCACTGTGCCATGTAGACCTACATTCTGTGCCTGGGTTAATATCCAGTCCTGAAACTGCATTTAAGAAATGATTGCTGACATAACGTTAGTTCTGCGTCTATTACTCTTATCAGAACAAATATAGATGTTGATTGATTTAAATTTATGAAGTGTATTACTATTTATTCTTCCTAATAGCAAAATAGATATTTGCAATAAATAAGAGATGACATTTATTCCCTCTGCACTTCTGTGAAAGTAAAAGAAGTTTAGAAGGTGCTGGCGACTCCATAAGGACACAAAAAGCTGTGCTATTGAACCCAAAAGCATCCCCATAGTCTCTGCCACCTGTTCTTAAGTCTTGCAACCAAAAACTGACTAAGTCCAGGCAGTCCAACAGAACTTAATTGATCCCCCTGTGCTGGCATCGTGCTGTATCAGGGCCACCACAGAACAAGGATGTCTTTTCATAATATTTTAACACCTTCCAAATGTCAATATGAAGAAACTGCATTTTCTTGCCGAGTATATAATGTTTGAGTTGTAGTTCTTTTTGCAGAAACATTATTCACAGTAGTTGCTTATTAAGTTACGTGTGCATCCAGCCAGACCTGGCAGTTTATGCAGTATCAGGGCTTTATATGATGTCCATGTGTTCACACGTGATACGAATGAAAGACTGAGTCTCTGTGAAATCTTTATTTTCATTGATGTTTTATCACCAACTCATGTTCAATTTAATATAGTTTTGAAAAGAAGTGGTATTTACATATTGCAGTTCTGTAAATAATATTATAATCTTCCTTTAGTATTTAACAACTTCATTGTCAGAGCTGCAAAAATGGCACTGGTAAAATTGTGTTCCTTGCTCAAAAGGCAGGATATTTTCAGTTATGCCAAATGGGTCAAGGCTGGAAACTTTTATTTCTTTGTAATTTTAAAAATTTCTTTGTAATTTTGTTCAGTCAAGGTCCCTGATGTTCCAGAATATGAATGAAATCTATCATTATGTATGTGAGAGATTTCTTCATTCTCGTCTGTTTTCCAAAACCTGAATGCTTTCTCTGTACCACCACTATCAGTTCTTGCCCTCTGGCAACAAGATCAAAATGAAAGTGAAATAAAAGGGAATAGAATAAGAATAAAGAATGCAAAAGAAAGATGAACTGGGAGAAGAGTAGATGAAATGATTAAAGAAAGGGAAAATAAGAGAGATGACAGATGTAAAAGTGATGTGTAACAAGGTTATGCATATTCTCATACAAATTTAACGGAGACACCAAATGAGTTTATTTCAACTTACTTGAAATTCTGTGTGTATGTATTGATTCAGCATGATGAGAGTAGTCAAATGCTCATTATATGTCGATAAAGTTCACATTCACTGTGCAGGAAAGTCTTAGACTAGTTTCTCAAGGAAGAATGTACTAATCTACCACTGAAAACCTAGAGGCTTCAAGGAGCCTCTCTCTAACCATCTGACTACCTTGGAATACAAATATTGGAGATTAATGGGTTTCTGTGGAGAATGAGACAGCATGGAAAAGATATTAGAAGCAGTTTGCTGATATGAATTACTGCAGTGGCTGTGTTGCTGATGACCACTGCACCTTCCCCAGAGGCAGCAAAAAGGGAGGGTTCAGGCCAGGCCAGACCCAGGGAGATGACTCAGGTACCCTTGGAGATGCAGATGTGACCCAGCTGAGTGTCAGATTCACACTGCCTGCTTTGAGAGACAGGTGTTTCTCAAAGCCTGAGACCAGCAAAGAGCTGTCTAAAAGAGCTAAAAGAAATTAAAGCTGTGCAGCAGCTACTCCTGGTAGCTGGTATCCCTGTGTATTCAGAGCTTTCCTGTTTTACTAGGCTGCTTTCTTTGGGTGAGGTAGTTAATGGATTTTGTTCTATATATGTATATATAATGCTGGTGAGCTTACATAATGACAGTAGTCTGAAAGGAGGAATGGCACACAGTCCACAGGAGGGAGCAGGCACTCCTTTAAACGATGGCTGATCCAGCGTGCTGTAGAAAAACAAGGATCCTCTCTGGGGATTCAGTCTGAATGCAGAGTCTGCACTGTGAGAGACCTGTATTTAAGCCTTTTGCAAATTGATTTTCTGCATGGTTTTTCAAGGATCAGTCCTGGCCTAACCCTGTGGAGAGATATGAATTAATAGCTCCTGTCTTTTGAGGGATATCACTCAAGGAGTTTGTAGGAGATCTTATCAACTGTGCTTATATCCTTATTTTCCATGTGCTGCTGTTCAGCAAGTTCAACCTCCAAACAACCAATTCTGTTCTGCTGTTGAGAATTCTCACAGATAAATTTCTTTCACTAGAGAAGTGGTTCAGGTAAACCCAGGAGCAAACTTCAGAAGGATGAGTAGAACTACTAGCAACAGCAGAGATAAAGTGACATGGCTCACTTGATAATTTTTCATGTAAAATATAAATTTGAGCTTTAGATGGTCACTGTTGGCTTCATAATAGAAATGGGCATTGTAATGCTTTCTACTGCTAATTCTGGCTGACATTTTGTAAACATGTTTTTCTCATTGATAATTCCTTTGCTCAAGGATAGACAAGGGATTGAATAATTAGGGTGTTTGAAATCATGATGGGTACAGGGAGACCTGTGTGTTGAGACTTGAATTTCACTTGTGACCTGCAATCCTACAAAATAAGAAACACTTGGTTTTCCAGCCCTGTTTTAAAACTAAAACAAGAACAATTGTTTGTAATAGTATTACATCAGCACTGGAATATAAGATGTGAAGACAACATGACTTTTAAGTTTGCAGGAAACTTGATAATCCTGATGGATGGTAATCCTGCCTAGGAAAAGGAACCTAAGTCAGGCTTTTGAGGCTCATTTTAAACTGGTCTTGCAAATAAAACAAAAGAAGTGCAGATTTTGAAAGTCCATTAAGTGTACCTGTAAGGTTAGCATTTGATCATGCAGAAAACAATTAATTTGTGTTGATCTGTATGTATGTTTATCGAAAGTATGTGGTTTTAGATGTATGTGGCCACAGGGACTTCCTCTGGCAATTGCAATCAAATTTTGCAGTGGACACTATAATAATATTTTTTCTTTTTAAAGTGTTTAAAGTTTCCTAGAACAAAGGCTTTTTTTTTGCTTCCTTTTTTTTTTTCTTTCTATCTCTTCTGTAGTGTGCTGAGGAAAAACACGGATATAAACATCCTCTTACAGGGTATGCCCTGCATCTGCTGTGAATTGACAGCTCTTAATTGTTTGCTTGCCTATTTGGACTTTTAAATTCTGTTCAGCCTTTCTTTCTTAATTAAAAAGGGAAAAAGTCCTATGACTTTTAAGTAAAAGTTAAGTTGTACTATCAGAACCCACCAGTAACTTCACACATTGCAAGAACTTGTCATTTTCTCATCCTTCTCCACCACCACTGCCTTCTCTCTGCTCTAGACTACGGTTCCCTCTGCATCTGCAGCCATTTGTAGTGTTTTCTGGGAAGTAAATCCAGTCACACAGGCAGGAGCAAATCCAACAGTTTCATTGGCAGAGCCCCAGTAAGCCTGAACTACATTCTGCAACAGATGTTGCAGTATTACTGAAAATGCCGGGTCCTGAGCTGTATCTTCATGACTTTAAAACAGTACTGTATGCACTACCTGTCATTATCTTCTTGTGAAAAAAGCACATAAATACAGAATAGCAACTACAGAGAGATATTATAATTCTTTAGACCCAAAGTCCATCCACCTCTTCAGAGATAATGCACTATTTGAGGGGAAAGCAGCAGTTTTGTCCAACTCTTCCCTCTATCACCTTGAAAACAGGGAACTGATAATTGCAGTAAACTAAGGATGTTGGCCCTTCCTCTGTAATGATCACTGTCATCTGTGTTTGGATCACACTGATAAGGGATTTCTGTCTCTCTGCCAGGGAAAGTGGTTAAGGGCTCTGGATGTACCTTACTGATTTTTAGGAAGGCAGAAAAAGCTAGTTTCTCATTTTTTGATTTACTGTATTTCTAATGACACAATGTTGCATAGATTTTTGGCAGTTATATCCCCATAGATAACATGGCTAAATAATTACAGAAATAGTGACAAGAACACTGATATATGAATCCCCAAGGGAACTCAACACCTACATACATCACAAGTGTATGACTTCTGATATAGCAGGGAGAGTCTCTTGGGGTGTTTTGAAGCTTTATAACCATCTCTGCTTATTATAACCAATCTGGCTATTTTGTTCTGATGGCTACTAGTTTTTTCAGGAATGTGCAATGCTCACCAGTGTCACATTTTTCCAATGGCAGTGCAAATCGTGCTACTGTTTCTCTGAACTGACACAGCTCAAACATATCTAATGTTACTTTTGTATTTATTTTCCACGTGGCTGGGTAAATACACAGTCCATTTACTGACTGATCCTTCCTTTCCCACTCAAGATTTCTTTAGGTGAAAATAAATCAAGTAGTTTTGAGATCTTGCTCTTTGCAGCTTGAATTGTTTTTTCATTACATAATATGGGAACTTGAACTGCTGTGGCAAATGAAAGTTCATTCTTTTCTTTCTTGAAACACTTTTCTCCACAGAAGTAGCCCATATTATTTTTTTTTAGTCTATATGGCTTCAAAAGAAAACTGTCTAGGGTTTTGTCAAGATAGCTGGGAGAGATGTGTAGCCCACAGTTTCCTTTACATCTTTTGAGAGAGAGTTTTCAATACTTCTCCTTGGAATTCAGAAAGTTCTTCTTTTTTTTTTTTTCTTTTTTTTTTTTTTTCTTTTTCTCTAGTCTGGTTTTCTAGTTAGCAAATCAATGTGCAGAGCACAATAACCTCTCACCAGTTTTGTACACCCAGTCTATACACCAGGTCACATCTGTATCCAGCTTTTGTGTGACTTTCAGTCACATCATTAGGTAGAGAATTTGGTGGCCAGCACAGTGTCATTAACAGTGTATCCCAGGAAGGCAGTTTGATTTGTTATTTGCTACCAGTTTTACTGAGACCAGCAAAACCTGACTCTGTCACCTTAATACATTAATCTATTACTCATTGGCTAATAAGGACCTGAACCCAATTTCCAGAACTGCTGAACTTCTGCAACTTCGGTCGAGGTAATTGACATCTAAGGCACTTAGGGACTGTGAATAAATTAGTATTCAGGTTTTTAATGTTGTTTTGAGCAGGTGTTTAAGAGCTAGATTGGTTGGAGTTAAACAGTCAGACCAATGTCTTGGTGCAAGCACCAGAACCGCTTGCAGAAGCACACCTGGAGGTGAGATAATCGTTATGGCTGAGCCTTTCAAAGCACCATATGATTATTAGGAGGGAAATAAGATAGCCTGAAGTTGCTTGGTGTGAATAGTGCAAGTGGGCAACAGAGATGCTTAAGCAGCACAGAGCACAGCAGGTATAAAATATGAGGTAGCACTTACTGTAATTTAAACATATTTTACATAAGTCCTAGTATGGTATTTAGACTGCTCTTAGGAATATATATTGGTCTTAGGAGAGCTAAAAATACTGGAGTCACAGAAGAAACATGCTGAAACTCTAGTTAAAGGAAGATCATACTATTCTCCCGTGGACTCCATCTAAAGGTAAAACCTCTTCATTATATGGTTACCTTACTGGTATTCCAAACCTATTGCAATTTGTGGCAAACATTTTGTTGGTTCCTGATAGGATCAAGATCTCAACTCTGCATTAGTGGTAAAAACGAGTTCACATACAGAGGCATTGATCTGTTAACAGCATAACCCGGGAAGAACTCACATTAGTGTTTTAGCCAATTCATACAATGGGCTGGAGCTACTGCTGGTTTTAGTTGGCTTGTGGCTCGAGGAACACACTGACAGATGGGATACACTGGGCAGGATTTCTAGAACTGTCTATGTCTCATTGTAGCAGTGGTCATGAAGACACCTTTATGTTCAGGAGTGCTCTCAGGGCTGTTTGAGTTGGTGCATGACTGAGGTGTAGTTTCTTGACTGAAAAAAATGATGACAATAAGGTGTTTCAGCTAATGCTGAGTATTGCCCTGAAGTATTAATTACATGAAGTTAATGGAATAGTTCAATATCTTACTCTGTGATATCAGTATGATTACATAAACCCCTTGGTTTCCAATGTTATAAAATAAAAAAAAGTAACTCAGAGTCTTCTCAAGTGGAATGAATGTTCTTCCTATCTGTGCTCTAGGCAACAATATGACCTGCCTATGGGACAGCCTGTACTAGCAGAGAAAAATAGAAGTCATGCAGGGACCAAACCCAAAGCTGTACTTTCAGAAAAATGCTATAAGCACTGGCATGTTCTGAAGAGTTTCAACAAATGTTGAAAGAAGTCCAACAAACACAAACCCCACAAAAGCACAAACATGAAAAATCAGTTTGCCAACTGCAAAAATTCTGAATCCTTTCCTCTCACCTTATTCATTTACCCATAGCCTCAGTAAGTATTAATTGGCAGTTTTTCGGTAGGGCAGGTTCACACAAATTTGCAAGTAGTTCTATGACTTCCCAGAAGACCTCTATCAGAAATCAATAATTCCATTGAATGGGAAAACATAAGGTTATCAAGAAATAGCTGTACATGTTGGAGGAGAGTTGCTATAACCTATCCCCTTGTCAGAAGATCAAACACTGGTTTCAGTGCTGAAAACTAAAATAGATGTTTCCCATTTTCCTCTTCACCTCTTTGTGAGGTGCTGACTATGACAGGACTGTGGCAAAAGACAGTACTTTGGTAAATGTAGAGGACTTTGTGATACACTTAGGAATGAATAAAAAAGGTTTTTGACACTTCACTTCCTTTTCAGATTCTCTACCATCTGCTTGCAAATAAATATCCTAGCTTGGTTGGTTTGGGGAGTTTTTCCCTTCTCCTTTCTCTTGCTCTGCTTATTGCTCCTCTCTAACTTCTGTCTAGAGCCCAGTGACAGTCTCACTCAAGGCACCTCTTTACCTTCTGCGTTGTCTTCACAACATTTGTGTATTTGTCTTGTCGTACAGATGTGCTGATAGTACACTCAGAGTAAAGAGAAGGGCTGTGAAATCATACCAGATGTAAATGATGCAAGAAGTGAAAACAAGGTGTAATGACTTATTTGAATTATGCTCCATAGAAAGAGTGAACATTCTTTCATAAATATATTTTCCACTTATTCATAGCTTATACCTTTCCTTACTCCCTGGAGAGGTGATGTATTGAGCCTTGCTTTAAAAGTAAAACAGGAACTGAAGGTATTGAACTGCCTTTGTTCATATTAGTATTTCTAAATGCTGCTGTACTGAATCAAGTAGCTGTTGTCTAGAGAGCCATGATGTTTTATACTACCTTTCAGGCCTTTATCTTACACAGAAATAACAGCTCTTTTCTAAAATAATAAAATAATAATTCAGCAACTGCAATGTGCAGTTCAACAATATTAGAAATCGTGTGCTTGTCTTATATGACTGTGTTAAAGTTATAAACATTACAGAGAATGGCAAAGATTGATGATATAATTAATAATGTACTTAAAGTTAAAAGGTAAAATACTTTATTTGCTCAATGGAAAGGAAGAGCAAAGCTAATACTCAGAGAATACAAAACATGTTGTTTCTAATAAGGGATATATTTAAAAATAACAGCAACCTAAAGATCAAATCACAAAACATGGATCTATGCCCATTTATCTTCAAGTTTATTTTCATAAATAGATGCATTTGGACAGTAGTCACACCTTTCCTTTGGCTCATTTTTTTTTTTCTTCCTTTTTCTTTTTTTTCTTTTTTATGTCAAGGCATTTCTCCTGTCTTAACATAAACTTCACTGCTCTGAAAAAGACAGTCAGTACTATGGACAGACTCCACTGTGAGTAATTTGAAATAGGGAAAGATCCTAATTCCAAAAGGACACACAGTTGTGATTCTTCCTAGAGACATTTTAGTGTTTCCAAATGGATGATGTCATGTTTAAGTGTTGTAGCTGAAATGGGTTAGCCATGTCTCACATACCATTGTCATGAAAAGTTTTGTTGGACAAATAGATTCACCTGGTAACAGTTACTGTGTTCAGACTCAGCTGCAATGCTGGGTTGAAGAATAATTTCAACACAGGGTCCCTGTTGTGAAGTTTAGTGATTTTTTTTCTTTAATTATACTTTGAAATTTAATTTTAAATATTTTTTTATTCGACTAGTTGGCCATTCTTGTCTGCTACCTGCAGTTTAGAGAGCCTGAGACAGAAGGGAATAACCTAAATGGCCCTGGCAGCAAATGAAATTACAGCATACTGAAAAGGTCAAAGCAGTGGTGCTCGCAATGGTAATCTACAGAATACATGAGGCATTTCATTTCAAATATATCATTTTTCTGTCAGAAATTGCAAAAGAGCACAGCAAATGACAAGAAATGAATCCATAACTGTTGGAATGAAATTGGAAAGGAGTTTAGACTCACCATGTTCCAGATAAAAAAATAACCATATGTACATTATTCTCAACAGCTGCACTTGAATTACAGGGAGAGCTGGTCCCCCACAGTAGACCTGTATGCTGGTCTTCTCCTCAGTAACAGCCTTTCTCCTATTTTGTTGTGAATAATAAGGCAATCACACAGAATGTGTGTTCAGCAAGTGTTTTAAAAAGTGGAAATTGTTCCAGAAATGTAGATAGCATTCACAGTGGAACCTTTTTAATCAAGGGGAAAACGGTAGACTGTTTATTGTTACAAAGAAAAGAGAACAAACTGAGCTCTGCTGCCAGGGCTGAGGAACAGAAACAGATCTCAAAGAGCACATTGGATGCTGTCTGCTCCTGCCATTTCAGGGGGCTGTCTGGCCAATGGAACATTTGGTGTTCATGTTATTTCCCTTTGCAGCTCATATTTCCCTGACTGGTGAAAACATATGAGGTGTAAAATGTCATTTGCTTTTGGGGATACTTAGCTGCTACAAACAGGAAGCAAGCAGGTCAGGGAAATACCGTGAGCCAAATTGTTATAGGGAGAGAGACACAGAGCAATGCTGAGGGGTTCTGTCACAAGCCATTATGCTTTTATAGTAGGTAGAATCCTCTGAGACAGTGAACTGAGAGATGATGGCCAGCAGGGATTACTAAGTTTTCAAATATGTAGTGAGAACTCTGTGCATGGCAAACTCTCCCCTCAGTGCTGTGTAAGGCAGGAGGACAGAGTGCTTCAAGCAGTGGTAATTGGCAATCCCTTGTGCTTCAAATGAAATGGTGCCTTTGATGCCAGGCATGCTAAAGCATATCTTTGCATTTAATTCATCTCATCAGTCTTGACTGCAGTTGTCAAAATTTTGCTGTCCATGGGGATATGATTTTCAGTTTCCTCACTGGTGATGAAAAGAAGGCAATGATAGGTGATGTTTTATCATCCCTCTTGTCTTTTGGTAGCTCCTAATTTGGAAAGCACTTCCCTCTGTGGGGCTGCAGAAGCAGGACAGGTCTGTGCAAAGGTAGTTAATGTGTCCCAATATTGCTTATCCTTTCTCCACGATGGTGCAATGCTGGGCACGCTCAGCACCCAGAGACCTGACTTTCAGAGGCAGGCACCTGGAGGTCGACAGGTCGTGGTGGCTGCTAGGCCAGAATGTCTTCCTCAGGGAAACATTTCCAGGTTGTTTCTTTGCACAATAAAAACTTCCTATTTGTCTGTTCTGTATTAAAACTTAAAGACTGCTGGGAAGCCAAACCCTTTCTGCTAAGGCATTTCTAGGTTAATTCCCGTCTTTACACCACATGCGTGCATTTGTTAACTTGTGAGATAATTTTATATCCAAATGGTTTATGCCTGGGTCTGTTCTGTGGTTTACTGTTTAAGCTTGGCTTCCAAACAGTATTTCTGGGAGTTACAGCTAAATGGCATAACTTCCAAAGGTGCACTCTGTATGGCATTCTGCATTGGGTTTGTTTTGCTTTTCAGTGTTAGAAGTGGTTTACAGAGATGTAATTTTAGATGTGGGTTACTTCACCAAACTTGCATTGCTTTTGCTGCTGTGTGGAGTCTCCTTGTCCATTCTCCAATTACTCGACTGTGGCGAATGAAATGGCATGATATTTTTATTGGAATTATTAAACTGAGCACAAAAGGATCACAATCCAGATAGATTAAGTTGTTCCATACATCTTTTATTGCACTCAGTCTGTTTGACTTATTATTAAAAGTAATGACAATATGTATACAACACTATCATCTTACTGTTTAATTTTAAAAATGTATTTTACATAATAGACTTTACAGTTGGGGAATTGTAATGTTAAAGGTAATTCAGATGTTTATTTTACTTAAAAATAACTTCAGTTTATCACATTAAAAATAAAAAGAATAATAGATTTCCAATCAATATTTGGAGATTAAGTATGCTTATTAGCATTTAAAGTAACTTTTCCTAACTGAGAACAGGACAGCACATAATGCTGTTGCAACCTTTTCTAAAGGAGAGGAAAATGATATGGAGCTGTGGTCTCAGAGCCCTTGAAAGCAGGGGAATTCTCACGGTTAGATGTCCTAAAAAAAGGAATATACAGTGAAGTCAATGGAGTTTTTCATTACTGCCCCTATAGAAAAGACTCTTAAAAGACACATTCAACACTGCTTCTGGAGAAAGAAGATATTGATCCAGGAGATATTTCCATTATCTCTTCATTGTCATAAAAAATTACTAGGTGTGCATGGCCACTCTCTGCTTCAATTTGCTGTGTATGTAAATGCCCTCCTTGAAACAGCAGGATTGACCACAGCAGAGAGTGGCAGGTGATCTGGAGAGCTCACCTTGGTCTGCCTCTCTGCCTGTGGGCAGGACAACCTGTACCCAGCATATCCCCCTGACTGGCACTTGTCTAACTTACTACAAAAATCCACAGCAACAGAGATGTAGCAATCGAGTTCAGTGGTTTAGCTGGAAAGTTTTTCTAAGGCTTTTTCCTCCATAAAGTCATCCCATGTTGACCCTTCCCCTTTGGACAGGGGAGAACAATATCTTACCCATGTTCCTGCAGTAGCTTTCAAATAGGTATAACTAGTACCTCCCCTGAAAATATTCTTTTCTCAAGCCTGATAAACCTCAAGTTTGTGATATGGATAAAAGAAGCGTTGCTGTGTCTATTAGTAATTTCTTTAAAAAGTAAGGTAAAGAGGAATTAAACTATTGAAAGCTGGCAGGTCTAGAAAGACTAAGTAATTTATAGGAGATAATGAAACTTGTATTGGTAAATGGTAGGGTAACTGTTTAAATAAGCAGCCTTTTTAGTAAAAACCCATACATCATTTTTCCCTTATGTAGCTGGAATGCTTTTAAGGCTCAAGGTCTGAATTTGGATGGATAGAGATTGAGTGGCAAACAATTCGCTGATGCTATGAAACTACTTGAAATGCTGGGGGGAATAGTCCTGAACTGACAAGCTTGTTTTCCTCTGTTCTCTTTTTGTGACAAAGACTGAGACACATTTATAAGACAGAATTTTCAAGGAGGAGGAGTAATCCCATGATCACAACACTCCTGAGATCTGTGGGGCTCTGCCTGTAACAGCACATCAGATATGGCCAGGACATAGACTTCATTGTTGCTGTGCAATTTTCCTTACTGTTACTCTCCATGGTCCCAGGGCCAACTCAAATTTTCCTTCACAACCTCGAGCCATTGCAGGGAGGTTGAATGGAAGATGGGCTGTTCCCAGCACACAGTTTAGAGAATTCAGCCACGTGGATGTAAGCTTTCCCATCCTGGCTGGCCTTCATGCCAGAGGACTGGATCTAGCAGTAAAGATGCTGTGAATTGGGCTGTTGGTTAGAAAATGCTGGTCTTTTCTCACTAACCAGTGACTTTGGTCACTGCTGGACTGTAGGTTATTGTAAATGGCCTCTCTGTAAGTTGCCTTCCATTTACCTTTTTATATTCTTAGCTCCTGTTCATCAAAGACCTTTTCCAAGTTCAGCAAATTTGGTATGTTCTTGAGAAACAGTTTAGTTTGGGTTAATCAGTGCCTTCTGAAGAACAATTTTCACAGACTAGCAAGAAGGGCAAAATTTGTCTTCACTGATATTTCTCTGGATGTTGTGTGTTTCTAAAGGTAGATCATTAACTGTTTCTCTGATGAACTTGGAAAGCATGTCAGCAGATAAAATAAATGAGTTAACTTTGTCTGATAAGTTTTTCCCTAACAAGGTGAAGTTTATTTTTTGTTCAGTGGTGAATAGCAATATTCTGAAGTGAATGGAAGCTTATTTTAGAGCTCAGCAGGTGTTCAAAAACAATTACAGTTATTTCCCACATTGATTTGTTTACTCCATCTTTTTGGATAAAATTCAATCTCCCCAAGCCCTTTTTAAAGGAAGTTTCACTGTTGCCTGCATTGTTATTTCTAACCTCTACTGCTTCCACTGTACTCTTGCCTTCTTTCTGTCTCACTCTCACAGGCTCATCTGTGTTTGTTTCTCAGTGCTACCTCTCATGTCCAGAATGGCAGAGCTTTTCCTGTATTTCAGACATCTTTTTTTTCTTCATCAGAAACCACTTTTGTCTTGCTGGTGCTGATGTATTCGCACCACCACTTCTCTTCCCTTGCACTGTCACTTTCCTTATTGGGAAATGCTGGAACTAATTTTCTGTGTTTTAATTTATAGAAGAATTAACACAATAATCACTTCTAACATGAACCTTTTAAAATTTTCTTTTCTATGTAAAAATGTGCATGTGTGTTATTAATACTTGCCCATGCTTATTTTTCACAATAATTGTTGAGCCTTAGTATTAATTATTAAATAAAAATATATTTTCAATTTCACAAAAATAATTTAATTTTATAAAGGTGCAGTTTTCTCAAATGCCCAGAATTGTATAATAGGCAATATGTGGCACAGTGTTAAGAAGAGGCATTCTGACTCAGGAACTTGTCAGAGGTAGATATATTTCTACGTGAGGCTCCTTTGGTAAAGAGATTAATGTATGACACAATTCTCCAGTAAGCCCAGGCAGGGCACTACAGGCAGAGCTGCAGTTTGTGTCTGACAAATAGTCAGCTTTCCATCCTTCATTCATCCTCTCTAACGAGGGTGCACAGAAAGTCTTGGCTTGTTTAGGCTGGCAAATGCAAGTGAAAGTGAAGGTTACTGTCAGGAAAATCAACACTAAGCAAGAACAAGTGTTCAAACTAAGGAATAAATTTATATAAACTTTCCAACAGTATATTGAGGCTGGAAATCAGAACATGGTTTATAGTCATCATACAAATAAGGTTCTGGAACAGCCTTTTAGTAGGAAGGAAAAAGCCCAGCTGGTATTTAGGAGGAACTTGATCAATTTAAGAAAGAGATTGGGATTTAATTATTTGTGGTGGTAGAGAGAGCTAATAGTCAAGGCAGTCTCTTCCAAATCTTGTTTCATATGAAGTATCATGCTCAAAGTTTCCTTAACCAGTATGTCACTTGGAAAGATGGAGTGCTTTCTTTCATCGGTTTTATCCTGGTGTCTAAAATACAAACTTAAAAATTTAACAGTGAATAATTTTGTTGTTACTCCTCACTTGGCCAAAACTTTCACTTACATCAGAGGGAGTTGTGCTGACTGAGAGTATCTGGATGTGTTTCCACATAATAAGTTCACGCCCCACTAAGACTGAATCTTCACTGTACATGAAAATAAATTAGAAACTGGTTTTGAGTAGATGCAAAGAACGTCAGATGCAAGTGTTTCATTAATGTAAGCAGCAGTCACATTCTTAAAGTGTGTGGTGCTGGGAAATTTCCTCCAATGAAATGGGATTGCTGTTTTATTGGAAGGCCAAGATTTTCAATAGCACTGTTGACAGTGACGCACAAACCTGTTCCCAAGAAAACTTTAGCAATAAGCATTCTCCTAAATGCATTAGCATAATTAGTATTTTAGAGGCTGTTATTCTCAAGATATTAAATTATTATTTTATTCTATTTGTTTGGTTGGTTGGTTTTGGTTTTGAGGGGTTTTTTTGTTTGGTTGGTTGGTTTTTTGGTTTAGGAAAAGGAAAATTTAGATGGCTGCTGTCCTATGCATTGTAATTTAAATTTGTTGTTTGAATCAAGGATTGAAATAAAACTGAATATTTCTGGGTTTATGTCAATATTGAAATACTAAGGGATCCTTTGAAAGTAGGTCTACTCTGAAAGCTCGAAAACTTTCCCAGATAATTTGGATGGAAGTCATATTAAAACTCAAAACTGTTCTGAGAAAATGTTCAGAACCAAATCTCCTTCAAATTCCTTTCTGTGGGATTGGGTTTTAAATGCCATGACATGATAGGGGCAGATAAAAGTATTGTAACTTGAGCCTGTCAATAGGATAAAAGTAAAGTTTTTCTGCTTTTGTGAAGATTTAGGTTATGTTGGCAGCTTGTTCTAAGTATTCATCTGCATGTACAGCAGAACTTCTTCTACAGTCACCTGGGGGACCTATATTTTAAAATTTGCCCCAGTATGTCACCATGAGGAAGCATATGATGAACCTTTAAAATACTTCATATTGCAATAAATGTAATACTAAGCAGAGATCATTTATACATTATGTATGGTAATGCCTCAGGAATATCACTCTGGAAGAAAGTCAGAAAGGAGTGCAGTAGAATACTAAAAAATCTTTTCAGATTAAATTCAACTTTATCACTTATGGGAGACACATCCCACTGAGGTGAGCAATCTCTTCACATCATTACATTTCTATTTCTGCCATTCTTTAGGCAAAGTGCTCATGTGATTGGATTAGACCGTCTCCTCCTGCTCTATATTTATGTGTATAACCTTTGCTCATGTTTTTTGAGATGGGTGTGTGTGTGTGGGCAGCCCATTCTGTGAGATCTGAGACTATTTTCTTCTCTTTCTGTCTGTAGCCCTGCTAGTAGAACAGCATAGAGAGCTGTCACACACTTCACTTGAATTTAACTTTCTGCAGACTTCTGGAAGTTTTTCTCTTCTCCAATAGCTAACTCCTACCTTCAGGACTTGTCAATTCAGATATTTCTGAAAGGAAAAAAAGGACACAAAGGGGAATTGCTTGAATATTGTTAAGATTACTACTTATCAATCTTACCATCTGGCAAGCTATCATCTCTTCTACAGAACACAAGCACATAAAAGCAAGGAAAGCAAAGAACATTATATATTGTTTCTTGCCTATATAAACTAATGCTACTGGGATCCCTGTCTCCCTGTCCTCAGATGCTGTCTGAAATGGTCAGGCCACCTGTAATGGCAAAATAATTAAATTATATGAGGATACATTAGGAAAAGGGGGTGGTCGAGAACCTATACAAATCCATACCACAAAAGTGAATAAACCGTTTTTTTAATTAATTAATTAACTTGAGGATTTTTATTTAAAGGTGATCAGTACATTTTATTCATCTACATCTATGTTTTAGCAACTAATTTGTGTCTACATTTAAAGCCTACTTAAAGGAGTAGTCGTAGTGTCAATTAAAAAGCAGTAGTGAGGTGAAACACCCATTTATTGAAACTTATTTAGTGCTAAAAATTTATGTTATTAATACATTTGGTATTCTTAACTTTGCCCTACTTCAAGTTCAGATATGTGGGTTCATTCTAGAGTAGTTGAACACAATAGGAATTGTGATCAACCATTATTGATTTTCTCCTGTTTAATAAAAGGAAACCAGATTTACTTAAATGATTTCGTTAGAGGGAGACTCAATGTGAGTAATTCTGTGCTCCCCACTCAATCTTGCCATCTCTCCACTACACAGAGGGTGGGTTTCCTCATAACTCTCCCAGCATCTCTTCTGGTTAGAGAAGAGTTGATTCCTGGCAGATAATAAGCTGAGGGAGCTCAGACTGCAGCATCCAAGGAGGATGGGATGCTGAGAGAGTTCAGCTTCATCAAATAAAAAAAAGAAAAGTGAAATTCCTTTGTATGTTTTGCAGTCAAGGGAGAAACTCTACTTTTCCACCTTCCCCCTTACATAAGTAACTCTGGACCAACTTTTACTTCTCTCAGTGTTTCTATTTCTTGATGTTTCCAAAGTTGTGTCTGTCAGTCCATAAAGAATAGTGAAGTCATCTCTCTCATTTGTTTTGCCTCTTTTACCTGTCTGAATTTGAGAAACCCAGTGTGGAGGAACAGATTATTTTCATATTATTTTTAATTTCTAAGAGTCATAAAAAGATATTTCTCCAGTGCTGGTTCAGGTGAGGCAAATCTGACAAGCCTGCCATTTTTTCAGGTGAATTTTATGCAGTCAGTGCATTTCTATATGCAGTGAATCTTGCAAGCTAAAGGTATTTCTTTACCTAGGGAGGGTTACAAAATATAATTTCATAACTGAGGTACACAGCATTCCACAGTAATACAGGCTTTTTCCCTTTGAGGCAATATTAAGCTTTTTCTTTTAGTCCTTTCTGGCCCTCGTGACCCAGTGGCATGGCTCTTTTCTAATAAATTTTGTCTAAGCCTTCCACTCACACCCGTGACAAATCTTTGCTTAATTCCCATGGTGTAGGTAAGTAAGTGCAAGTAGTTTGAGGATGAAGAGGCAAGGGCAGCATCTCTTGGAGGAAACACAGTGGTTTAGGAAGCCCTCACAGCCTCAGTGGGTCTCTCTGGGGATATGGTAATGGCAGAGCACTCCAAGCTCCACAGTGGCCATTGCATTGTCCTATCTATAATGTGCATTTTAATATCCCCTAATTACACATCTACTCAATTCAGTGAGTATTTAATTAACTGTTAGCTAATTAATTAACTGTTTGCTTGAGAGATATCATAATGCTTCTTCAAATGGAGTAAATAGGTGATAAGGGAGCTTTTGAAAGTGTAACTTAGGGGCTTCATGTGTAAATATACATTATATGTATATACACACATGTATCAGGAATTAAGCAGGAAGGAGACTTGTATGCAGAATGCTTTGAGAAACATTTATGGTGCTGAACTCTGACTTGTGACTTATAAACTTCTGGAAGGAATGGCTGAGACTAAGGAGTTCCTGAGTAATTTTCCTTTAAATGCTAAGTAGGACACAACTGCCTTTTTCTTGATGCTTGGGTACAGCAGCAAATATTTGCATGAGGAAACAGATATTGGCTTTTGAAGTGGAAAATTATTTCAATCTGTTTTGAATAAAATATTTCACTATACCTTAGAAAAGTCTCCACTTTTTTTTTTTTCTAGCTTGTTTTGCAGAAATATTCTTCTTAATATTCAGTGAAAAGTCAATTATTTCAGCAGGGATTTTCATAGTCTTTGTTTTCAAAATATTACATCATGCTCTTGAAATTACTTGAATAGCACTGCTGTGGCTAAATTACTACATAGGATGCTCTGTAGAAAAAAAAAACCAAGCACTCAGAAACTGGAGCACGATCAAATTTATGTAACTAATGCAACAATTTTGTTTTGAACTTTCTTCTAATATCTTTAATCCCATATGGTAACTTTCTAATGTAGACAATATCACCTGGTGTAATGTTTTCACAAGATTGTGTTTAAGAAAAATCAATATGTTTTAATAGAAGCTATTGTTTGTTTGTCCTTCAGTCAACTAAATGACCAGTATGGAATCTGAAGCAGTTAGAAAAGACTTGGGTCTGCTTCAGTCTATTCATGAGCAATGGTTTATCGAAATTGTAAGAGAATAAAGAGATAAAAGGGAATGAACACAACAGTGTGAAGAAATAAACAGAAGAAGATAAAATAACTTATTAGTAATGTAAGTCGTACAGGATTGGGTTTTTCTTTGGCTCACTAATAAAGCTCTGAAGCAGCAGTAAAACAGGAGAGCAGCCGTGACCCTGCTGTGCTGGAACTGGTTTTGAGAGTAAAGTACCTTTCATCCTCCTGCCTGGGTGCACCGTGTCAGGTATTACTAAAAGCACTTCTTGTTTCTAATCACTGTGAGAAGTCCGTGCCCAGTTTCATTTCTGTGGTTTATTTCCTGCTTGTAATTCCCTCCTGCTGCTCTGTAGTCCAGGCCTAGAATATTCTTAAGCAGAGCTGATCTAGACTTTGCCAAAAAGATTGCACTGTTGTCAGAGCGTCGATCTGACAGTTGTCTTTTACCAGTCCAGCACTGCAATTTCTTTGAATTTTCTACTTCCATATTAATTTTAGGTATTCCTAAAATTCCTTCCATATTAATTAAGGTATTTTAGGCTGTTCCCAAAATCAAAATAGTCAATGTGTTGGAGGATAGCGTTTATGGAATCATAATTGTCAATGCGTTGTCTGGAAAAATGTTTGTCAAGGTGTATTAGGGAGAGTTCTAAAACATACTGAAATCTTGAAACCATGACACCGTTGCAATTGTGCTATTGTCCCATGTCCTCTCAGTTTTACCTTTTTGAGCCCTGGAGCCTCAAGCCTGTACTTTATCTTCCACCTGTTCTGTAGTGCCTATTGACTGCTAAACATTTTTGACTTTCCTATTCCTATTTAATTCCATTAAAAAAAAAAAAGATTAGAGGATGTGCTGTCACTTTGTTCCTTCTCTCAGTATAATTTACGATATTTACTACTTAAGTGACGTGGGTTGACTGATGCTTGCAATTGATGGATATAATCAATCAGTAGGTTAAGCTGTAGCAACTCATTAACCCACTGTGTCAACTGCTTGTGTATTTACTACTTCTCTGCCATCTTTAGTAATTATCATCTTAGTGCTGTTCAACAAATGACTCCTACTGGGTGGTGTAAATCTGCTTACTTTCTTAGAGCTTTTGGAGGTTCTAGGAAACAAAATAAGATTATATGTGTCCCATTTTTTCTCACTGTCATCTCTCGTGCATGTAAGTGCACAGTATCTGCTTAAACAGTTCCTTCATTTGGTAAAAACATTTGTGCATCCAAGAAGTCAGGGCTGGTTTTGTGCGTTGTCTCAGCTAATAGCATTGTGGTGTCTTTGTAGCCTATTTGCTAACTTGGTGTTGCATTTAATTTTAATTTTAAAAAGAACATTCTTTACCGAAATACCAAAGTTTTCACTGCAGTTGCTCCAATGAAAGGCATTTCAAGTGGGAGAGAAAATGGGAAACGAAGCAAGGTGATAGACTTTGGCATTTATCTTTAGTTCACTGTCAAAGAATCCTTTAATGTTGAGCTATGGTCATAAATGAGATGTGAAAGCTGCTTCACAACTCAAAGATACATAAATATTCATTTGAATTTGGATTATTAGTTTTTTAAACATTGATGCATGTTTTGCATTAGACTTAACACTGACTCTATTGTACAATTATTACATTACAGCTCTGATATCACATTAAAAATGTAGCAAATGTGGAATGAAAGAAAAAGCCTTTAATCATAGTTTCAAGTTCAAACAGTGGGTGATAACTTTTTAACTCACTCCGTAATATGAGAAATAGTAGGTTCTCTTCAAAATTGTTCCCCAAAAAAATCTTCAGTAAACAGGATGGATGTTTTGCAAACAGTTAGCAATTCTGACATAATTAACCAAAATGTTGCCACATCTTGAGATGTATTTTCTCAGTGCAGTGCCCTGCAGAGCATGTTCACAGCAGTGCAGTGCTGTGCAGGGCTATGTAGTGGCTCCTGGCAGTGGTGCTGCAGCCAAAGCTAAACTGCCTGGTGTATTTTTGCTGTTGATGTAATTTCCTCACAGCTACACGGGGAACCTCCTTTCTGTGTTCAAGGGAATATTGCAGGCAAGCCCTGGGGCAGAGAGTGAAGCTTTTCCCTGAGATTTCAGGGAGTCTAACACTACAGCAGAGCTCCTGGTGGATTTTCAAAAGAGCTGAAGTTATTTATGTAACCAATAAGGCTTTTCCACCAACACTCAACTTTAAATGTGGCTTAAGTGAAACAAAACCCTCTACCCCACATAGCAGCAATAGGGTAGAGAGGGTTTGTGCACTGTGGGAGCTTTCTGCAGGAATTGAGTTACAATTACAGTGAAGGAAACAACTGTGGGATAAATACATGAACTAGGTTATTGCCACAGCATCGTATATGACTACAAATATAAGGTTTCTTAAAGGCACCGGCCTTGAAGTCCCTGTGATACTGATATATACACTTTGGGATAGTCTGAGGTAAATGGATAAAAAAAGTAGAAGCTCCATGTGGAAGGTGCTTTGGGGTCTTTAGTGACTGAGGAAATAGAGGCCCTGGCCTCCCAGCCAGGCACATTTCTGTCGTTGCTCAAGGCAGACAGTGGGAATGGTGGAACTGCCCAGGCAGGGAAATGTGATTTTTAAATGTGAACCTGAGAGAAATATGTAATATGTGTTTATAATGACCCTCAACAACCAAATAAGCCAACTTCTGGAAGAAAATGGTAACAAATTCTTAGACAAGAGGAAATTACCTTATTAGATTTGTCTACCAAACCTCTTTACTTCTACCTTTGTGTGTGAACCATAGCAAAGATTTTTATTCTTTATCTCTTCACACTTCTGCTTGTTCTTAGTGGCCTACAGGTCAACAAAACCACCACCATGCATTCTACTGAGAATCTGCAGTAAAATTTCTCTCCCTAAAAGTCTCTTTTCAGGACCATCAAATTTGAGTCTTTGCCACAGTGCTTCAGATAGGGTGTGTTATTGCCAAAGACAATTCCAAAAATAAAATCAGACATATGGTACTTGGTAATAATGAATGAGCATCCAGGATTTCAATTTAGTTTTGGTAAATGCTCAGGAATCTGGGTGTTTGTCTAAAATAGAATTAAGCAGGCGAAAAACGAGCTGGAAATTTTCCCCAGATGAACTGTGTCAGAGACTTTTAATCTCTTCTGAGCTTGCTAGAAAGAGTCATCTTTTATTCTGCAGTTTAAGTAATTATCAGATAGCCTGTGTTTTGGTTTTGACTTCCTTCTATTGAACTTTAAGCAAGTTACTTCTTTATTCTCTGCGCTTCATCTATTTTTAAATAGGTAATATATCCTTTGCTTCATGGGGTCATTGTTAAAGACAAATCTTCTGAAATTTCTGAGCAGTAAAGCACTACAGTTATGTAGAAGAACTAGACATGTATCTCAGATTTGATCTGAATTCCTGTGGGAATTCTAGTTTTAGTATTACCCTTGGGTTTAAAATTTCAAAGAATTTGATGTTGTGTAGTGAAGGGAGAGAAATTAAAAGAAAATAAATGTACCAGCTTCTGTTTAAGCTAATGAGATCCTATGGTTTATTCATGACCACCTCTTATTTAATCTAAATTACCTCTTTTATCCCAAATATTTAGTGAGTAAAAATCTATTAATTTAAAAATCTGGTTTTTTACTTTCTTATACCATACCCTGTACTTGATATTGTTGTTTACTTCAACACCAACATGTTTGCCAAAACAGAATTTAGTATAGGGTCACAGATTGTCCCTTTATAATAATAAAAATTATACAATGTGTTACATTTGCATGTATGTGGACATATATATTGGGAGTGCAAGTAAAGGGAGAAAGAAAATATTAGGTCCACATCATTTTAGTCTTTTTCATTCTGTATGATGGCAATTGTTAATATATAATAAAACCAAAACATGTTGAAACGGTTTTACATACAGTAAACACATCAAAGAAACAAACTGAGTTGAAAGCAAAATAAAAATGATCAACAAAGTTGAAACTAGCAGCTTGTCCACTGCATATAGGAAAATATAGACTACAACTGATTTTCATTTTAGAGGTTTGTTGTGGTATTCTAGATCTAGTTTCAAATATCTTTCTTAATTGAATTATAGCAGGTTTTTAGTTTTGCCATGTCAGTGGTACACAGTCCCTAGTCCTCATATGCAAATAAGATTCTGCTCACTTTGAAGGTCACAAGACCATGTGAATAGTCATAAATGTTATATGTCATAAATGAAATAGTTACTGTCTATTTCTCTTATTACATTTGGGTTCTCATTCATGCAAGCTACTGATGGTATTTAATTGGAATAAATTAATTTAATATTTATCAGTCTTATTTAATAGTTCATGGGCTAATTTTGAAAATAATAATTAATTTTTCCTGTTGTATAAATTTACCTGTTGTATAAAGTCTCTTGTAGCTCTTGGGCATTCAAAAGACCAAATAACAGACACTTTTCCAACCTCTTTCATATTTAAAAATGTATTTTAATTTATTTGGTTAATGAGATTCCCTCACAAAACACTCAATTCCTTAAAGAGAGGTGAAATTAAGTCATCTTTTGGAATGTGGTTAAGTTCATTCTCACTGTTTTTCCTTGTTTTGTGCTAATTTGCAATGCAGAACAACTCCAAATTCTTTGGGGAAGAATGAAATCGGCACTCAGAACAACAGTGCAACTGTGGGGTTGGGCTGGCATAAAATACAGCAACACACAAATAGTGCATAGCATATATTTCTGCTATAGAGAGGGTTTATGTGCTCCCTAGTTAATTCCTTTACCCTCCCCTGTCAGCAGGTGTTCTCAGTAGTGTTCTTCTAACCCTTCTTGGGAAACAAGACTGGGGACTTGAATGCATTATATTAATCACTGGTCTTCTCTAAAACAGGGTTGTATTTACCTGCTGGCAGATGAGGTTCTGTTTCTCTGAATAAGTTTATCTTATGCCTTGGTAGAGGAAGGAATATATCGTGGTTGATAACGCCACCTTTTCTTTATACTTTACTTCTGATCCTAAACTAGTAGAGTTGAACAAAATCTATCACATCACAGCAATAAAAAGCAGGTGCAAATTTGCTCAGAATCAAGACCCTCTTTTTTTGGGAGTTGATCATTGAGTCAAAGTACCATTTTTTCCTCTGCAGCATCTGGCTCCCTGATTAAGTTCTTGGATGATGGGGTAAAAGTCTTAGATGCTGAGTCCACCACATCTGTTGGCAGGTCCTTGAGGCACAACAGGAAGACTTCTGTGCAACTACATTTGTTCTGAATGTGTTCTGAACAGTGCTGGTCCCACGGAGGGACATCTGGAAGGACAAAGGTCTATGTCACAGGGAGCTTTCTACAATCAGAACTCACTGCCAGCTATTAAGACCACAAAGCCAGTAGAGAGGGTTCTTGACTTTGGCAAAAAACTGGTGTGAGAAGGTTCAAAATCATAACATGTATTCTGCCTTAGATCAGCATTTGGAAAAACCTGCTGAAGGCTCAGAATGTTAATAATTTAAAAAAAAAAATAAAAAGGAGCTCTTACAGTAGTAAGTACTGATATGTGCATGGGTACAACTGCTAAACAGTAATGTAAGGGTTATTTTTCTGGAATAACAAGTGCAGAATTAGACACAGGAGGAGAGCACAGCTCCTTGCTCTGGAACTGTCCTGACAGAATCTTAGGGCAGTTGAGTAGACTATTTCCTGGATGAATTTTAGAACTGTGAACTAATAAATCTTGAGCACATATACCAGAGTGTTATGAAAGAGAAAGGAGTCCTAAGTTAAATGGATCCTCGATAGTAGTCCTATTCTGCAGTCTTTTTCTGATATGTGCTGTCTTGTCCATCTTCCAATCTACTTCAACTGACTTATAAACTGCAATTTTAATTTCAAAGAGTATTAAATAAAATTCATCTCTCTTGCTGTTATCAAGCTCTTATTTTAATAATTTTAATACTTTTCTTTAGCAAACTATCTAAATAATGTCATCAGGAACTCACACAGTGTAATCTGAGACAGTTTAGAAGATAATAGAGGGCTTTTTTTCTGTTTATTATTGGTCATGTCAAATTGTAAACACTGACAAAAAAAGGGAAAGGCTTCTCCAGGCAGGTCAAACGCTTACATCCCATTAGGCACTGCTTTTCTTTCTTTCTCTCTTTCTTTTTTTTTTTTTTTTGTGGTTGTTTTTTCTCTCAGTGTTAGTGAAAACATGCTCTGAAAAGATTCCAAAATGTTTCAAGACTAATGCTTTTGGGCTATGAGAGATGAGTGAAATATATGATACCTTCAGTGCTGACACTTCCAAATGCTTCTCTCTAAATAAATTGCATTGAAATTGACCTCTATAAATCCTTCTTTACATTAGTTGTTCTGGAAGAATCTGTCAGTTTACACGACTCTCTCTCTCTCCCTTTTTTAAAAAAATTTTTTTACAATAATTTTTTTTAGGGAGACGGGTTTTGTATATGTGGTGAACATGTCAGTGTGTTTGAAAGAATAATTATTGCACTTAGTACTTGACACTCTGAAAACAAGTAATGAAGTAAAAAACTCATGAAATATTTTTACTGCATTTTTATACCATACTTTGTGCTGGTTTTATTGTCTGAGCTGGATTTGTAATTTCCTCTTGAGAAAGGGTTGATGTATGATTTTTTTTTAACTGATTTTCTTATGCATACAGCCTTTGGGAATGAAGAAAGACTTTTTTTTTTTACACAATTTTGTGTAACCGTGCTTTTATTCTATCTCTTTAACAGGCCAAATAGCCTATTATCAATAAAACTCCAAATAGCTGTAAGAGAAACTGGCTTTTTAAGACACCCTTGTTAAGATAAAATGCCAAGGGATTTATTGGCATAGTTCAGGCAGATGTTTTTAGAATTGCAATCATAAGAAATTCCTGCAAAGTGATAAGCAATTATTAAGTTGGACAGTGACCAATGAATGTGACATATGCTATGTAAAGGCAAATTAATTAGAAATGAATTCACATCTCATTTCTCAGCAATGGGCCAATGCTATTAGCTTATATAACCAGATACACTACAACTCAGTGCTCTTTTAAGTACTGATTTGCTGTTTGAAAATGGAATAAGCTGCGTCTGACTAGAATGCAGGAGTCCAAGCTGGGAGAAATCTGCATGTCACTGCAGTCAGTGAATGCTTCATAATATGACCAAAACTTTGCTCTCTTTTTGGGGATGGCCTGGCCATCTGAGCATCCACTGGAAAGCAAACCATGCATGAAAACAGAGGATACCAAAGGTCTGTTACAAAAGTGAAATTCATACAGGAAAATAATTTTGGATCAATCATATCCACTAAGCTGGTGCTTTGTCCATTAAAACAGAGCCACAATCTCTTGGGAATGGAGAACGGGGCAGATATTTCAGCCTGGGATATTCACAGAACATAACAACATACAAGTCCCACATCTGCCCTCTGAGAAGTGACAGCATAATGCATTCAGTACACATTCTTTGCACTGACAGAGATTTTTAACTTTCAGTGCCCTACCAGAGAACAGGCAGAATCTGCAGTCATATGATTGTGACATTTTACTGCTTGTTTTATTTAAGAGTAGGGAAAGAATTTTAGCCTGTGTCTTATTTGTCAGAGATCACAGGATTCATGTTTTTTTAACCATAAGATTCAGTTCACTTTGTAAGATTAGCATGGCTTTTTCACTCTGAAGTTCATTTTCAATTATAGTAACTTAGGGCATTGGTCATCTCATTGTTTCTGCTGCTAATTTTTTTTGGCACATTATAATTCCAGTGCAGGCAAACTTCGTGGGTTGCACCTATGCCTGGTGTATAGAGGATACATCAACATTTCTGGTACTTGATTATTTTAAAAACAAACAAACAAACAAACAACCCTGGAGTGGAAAGGGAAAATTGGCAAATTTTGATGGGAGACAGGGAAATTGGAAAACCAAGGTGCAGGCTCCTGGGATGTGGGTGTAGTTCAAGCAGTGGAGGTGTTATTCAAACTACAGTATTTTGTTTACACTCCTATTGTACTCCATCAGTTAAAGGCTTAGGTTTAAGGGTTTTTATCAGTAGCCAGTAAGGTAAGATTCCAGGGCTGTACAAACATGCTGTTGTTGAGGAAATTACAGACACAGCCAACAGATTTGAATGATATCTTCCAAACTAACAGAGACAGTTGCACTCTCAGTTTCTGTGTGGAAGCAGATCTCCAATATCAGCCCTTGGCTAACAAACTTTATCACTGTCTTCTTTCAAATATATTGATCAAATATTTCCTTGGGAAGGTGTTTGTGGAGGAGAGCAGCAGCTGTCTATATTGTGAGCTAATGAGCAGCACTGCAGCACAGCTCACTGTGTAGATCTGCTGGCTATTTGCCATCAGGAAATCAGGAAGGGATATACCCATTGGACCTGCTGTAGGAAGAAACAAGCCAGGGGAATAAAGGAAAAGATTAGTGCGAGAAATGGTTTATTAAAGCTCATTTGAAACCTAATTTGTTCCAGCTCATCCACTGAGATCCACCTGGAGGTGATAGATTTTTGTTGTTGTACTGAAAGTACTGAACTTTAGAAGTCATTCTATGACTATGGGAAATGTAATCACTGGGTAGATAGCTAAGAATTTCCTGAGATACATTTCAACACTCATGACTGTCATTAGTAGTGTTTTCCTTTACTTATTTTTGTGAATTAGTATTTTAGCAAACAACAAAAGACTGCTGTTCAGGATTGTAAATAAACCCCCCATCTTTCAAGCAAATAGAGAATGGACTATGAGAAACTTGTTAAAAAAGTATGTAACAGGTTAACTGGTGTGTGTGAATGCATTGTGGAGTTTTATTCAGACTCCTACATGAGGAAGCTCTTCCAAATTCAGATATTCATCTCCATTTCCATCCATTATGGAATTTGCAAAGACTTCTGGGATCAGCAGAAAAAAATAATTCAGAAAAAAAAATGTTAATGTAAAGGTTAAAGCAAGGGAGAAAATCAAAATGTCACACTTCAAAGACAGCCATTGATTTGGGCAAGTATGAATATAAGACCCTGCTGATAAAGTATTGGTCTGGGGTTTTCTCTTCTCTGGTGTTTTTCTGTGTTTGGCTGCTCTGATGTCACATCAATGAATTGTGTAGTTGCTGCTGAAATCTGCATTGCTTCTTTCCAGTGTGGCCAACTACAGAAGTAATGCAGAAGTATCAGCTAGAGAGTTCAACTATCTGTAAGAAGTAGGAGCAGAATTTGCAAAGTGTAGCATTTATAAACTGTCAGCAACTTTTTATCTTGCAAAACATTTACCAGCTCATTATTTGCAAATCTCCTTATGATTACAGAAGTAATAAAAGAGCAGGTGTCACTACATGTAATATCTGCAAGAATCTGATATTCCCATTTCATATTCAGGTTTGTAAAATCCCTCAGCCATGTACTTTAAAATTTAGGAAATAACACTACTCAGATAAGTTTATGGAAAACAGATGTGGAACTTTTTGTCTGTGAAAAACATCACACTATCAAGTTCGTGTAAATTACCAATATTTAAGTACTCTTTGCTGATACTTCCCTAACTAATAGTTGCCAACTTCATTAGGCATAAGTTACCATTAGTTATCAGATCCTCTTTCATACTTATTGAAACTTTGGCACATGGGAATTCTGTTGAGAAACAGCTTTTTCCCAAATTCCAGTTACGTGATACTTGTCAAGACTGTACTTGTCACACAGAAAAGGTTGAATTCAAGCATATTGCCAAAGGATATGACCTTGTCACCTGGAACTGCTCCATGTCAAAGGAAAGGTTCCAGCCCTCCAGGGAGAGAAAGCCAGGCTGTCTGTATCATGGAAGGCAACGTGGTGATGCTTTGCTTAGGCAAGTAATAACTGTTGTAAATGGGAGAGATCATTCACCAGACATGTGATGTTGTGGGAAAAGGGAAAACCGATTAAGAATAGAAAGGAAAAATCAAATCACAACAATAAACCACTGACTCTATAGCTGAGCAACGCAAGCTTTTTCTAAAAAATAAACAAAAATATGTAATTATGTATAATATGAAACACAATATGCTCCAGTATAGACAATACAGAAACCATAAGTTAATAAAAAGTACAGGCAGAATCTCAAAGACAAATATAATGACAATTATCTAAAAGGCTGAGGCAGGCAAGATTATTCTGCTTTTTCTTAAAAATACCGTTTTCCCTTACTCAATGTCATACTAATTTCACTTTCATTTCTTGTATTCCAAATGCTCCTTCTTTCTATGTTCTGTATGCTGCTGAGAAGGATCTCCTGCTCCCTACACTACGTATAGCTGGGAGGAAATATGTTGACCAGGCAGTTACTGGATGGATTTAGTTAGTATAGTAATTCAGTTAATTACCAGGGGAATTTAGTTACTATATGAGCTTGGTCATTGTCACTAACATTCCCAGTCCCCTCCAAAACAGAGGAAAGATGTCTGCCCTGATATCTGGCTTCTGTTTCTTGCATTAAATGGATGCTAAAGCTGCAAGAGAGTGGTTCCTGTTGTCCTGCAAAGTTACCAAGCCATTTCCTTCTTATGAGCTGCTCTCCCTTTAGTTGCAAAGTAGATGTTTGTTTATCCTTAGTGTCCCAACACTTCTGCACTTCCAAATTCTTGTCATGTAGCTTTTTTCTAACAGCTTGAGGATGAACATCATAGGAAGGTAATCAGATACTACTGTTAAGGGTTGTGACTTTCTGCTGTGAAAGCCGTGAAATACACCTTGATTCTTTTTTTGAGAGGAGGGAAAAGTAAAAATTATGGGATATATTAATTCACGCAGCTTTAAAGACAGCTTTAAAATGAATTTGGCTGCACTTCTGCTTCCTTTTGGCCAACAACCATGTCACAGGGAACTATTGTTTTTCCTAAGGTCCTGCTTCCCTCCTGTCTCCCTCGCCACAGGGCAGTGTCCTGCCCTGTCCTCGATGCCTTTCCCAGGGGCAGCTCTGGGTCCCCTGAGGGCTGGGCTGTGTCCCACCATGGGGCCGTGCAGGAACCATCTGGAACCATCTGGAACCACTCAGGGCTGTGTCATGTCCTTGCCACCCACACCCAGTATGTGTGTTATTTGACAAGATGAATAATTTTTGGTATTTCAGAAATCTTTGGGGTGCCTTGGCACGTAGCTTAACCTTGCAGGGCCAGGCATGGTGTAGGTGAACATCAGCACCTGATAGCAGCAGGCACAGGCTCAGAACATCTGATCCCTGCAGACTTTGTCCCAGACCTGTGTGCTCACTGCCTCGGGATTTCTCAGAGTACAGTCTCTCCTACCTTTTCCTGGAAATCAAGCTAAAGATGACTAAGTAGAATGTTTGATATATTGGTATGTAGTGAAACTCAGTGTTTCTTATGTGTGTTTTATCTGGGAATTCAGAGCAGCACTGGACATGCCACAGTGAGGGCTGCGCCGCAGCAAAGAGCAGCAGGCAGCCTTTAGACACGTCTTTCTAACCACAGGGTGCCACCATCGCTCCAGCCCATGGAAATTGTGACAGCAACACAAAACGTGTCACCTGCAGATTTGTATGGACATGAACTACTTTGATCTAGTTTTCAAGTGTGATGTTTATGCACTGATATGTTATAATCACACAATAATATTTTTCTACCTTTGAGATGATTTAAAGGATGCGTAATCTATTCAAATTAGGGAAAAGACTCCCCAGATAATTTAGCAATTCTCAGAAAGTGATATTCATACTTTCCAGCATCATATTGGCCTGAGTTGCTGCCTCACTGTGCCCATGTCAACCACAGGAGCCACCAGACTGTTCATGCAAATAAACAAGCAATGAGATGCATATGTTCTGTTAAGTGACTGTGGTGAAGGAATAGCTGTATGTCTGCATCTGATAACATTTTCCATAGGCAATAACAGCTGCTGGAGTTAGTGAAACTAGTCTGGATGTTGTGTGGCAGCTCATCAGCATTTTGAGTTGCAAACCCAGAAGATTAAACATTGCTTTAGGAAAATCAGAGCTTTACTTTAGCCAGTGGCATTCTGAAGCAGTAACTGTTATTTTCAGGTATTTTCAGTGAGGGTTGAGCAGCTTGATTCCCTTTTTTTTTTTTTTTTTTTTTTGTTCAGTAATATTAGTTATGGGTGTCCACTGAAGCTAATGGATCTTTGAGAGATTAGCCTAAGGACAAAAATTTATTCCTCATATTATGAAATCCAATTAAAATTTGGAAAGTGCATGAAAATACTGTTGATAGCTATAAAGCTGAAAGAGTAATGGAGTGGAGAAAGTTTTTCTGGATTTCAAGGACTGCTTAAACGTTTTTCACTTCAAATTAATTGGATTGCATGCTAAGACAGCATAGGGAGCCAAAGTTTGAAGCCAGGACACTGACAATGAAGTTCTATTCTCACTGGAGTACAGAGTTATGCATTTTATAATTTTATTTTGGCCCTTCAGGCCTTTTACATCCTGGTCTGTCCTAATTTATAAATAATTTGCTGATAAAGATACCTCGGAATTCATTCCATAAACAACAAAACTGATACTTTTATTTCAGGGTAACATATCTGAGTGTTAGACAAGAAAGTTCTGGTAGGTTAGATGTTCAGATGGTGAAGGTAGTGACAATAGCCTGAGGTCTGTTTTGTTTTCTGTCTAATCCCTGACACTTACTTTGGGGGGGGGGGGGTAATTTCATAAGAAATATTCTATCTGTTTTAAATAGCTGGTTAATTTAAGTTCATGAGAAGCTATGTTTCTGTTCCTGTTCGTGTTTGTAGGCCATGTAAAAGAAGAAGCAACAGTGATTAGATCCAAAATGAAATGAATAGACTATTTCTAACAGATTGCAACTTAATGAATGAAATCTTAATGGCAAAGAGGCTTTCTAATCATTGCACAGCATCACAGCAATTTCAGGTCTGGGCTTCTATGATCTATTTAGCTTGTGGGGATTTGTAAAATGAAAGTATTTCACAGGTGTGAGACTGGCAAAGTTGACTGATGAAGCACAAAGGTGTGACAGACTGCTGATAAATTACTGCTGGAGAGAAAGCCTAGATGACTATTAAGCCAGAAATACTCTACTGCTCTGACCAACCAGATAGTCCCAGATAGCCTTTATATATGCAGTTCAGTCTTTATCATTTAGGTAGAATCCAGCCCTTTACATCCTTAATGTTACTACTGTCCTTCAAGAAGAATTATTAGTTTATTTTGCTAGAACCAAATTAATTCCTCTGTAAGAAGCAGCAACTACCTTGCAGGCAACCTAAAAAATGAAGTTTCATAGCATTCATTTACCTTACACTCAAGAAAGACAGTAGTGTTTGGAACTTTTTTTTATTTCTGTCTTGAAAAAAGGATGTCAAACTGCCTTTATTCCACATTTAAGACTATCTAACTTGTGGTCTAGTATATGGTGGGACAAATTATGTACAGAAAAATTGTATTCAGAAATTTTTGCGTTCTCTGCCTTGATTTTGTCCTAAAATAATTAGGTCTCAGGTAATAGAATACTGTCTGTGAGTCTGAAGGAGGAAATCTTCAGCTCTCCAGTTTCATCATGCAGATGGAGAGAGGGTTCTGTGTGTCTGGGAGAGAGGATCTGTTGGAGCATTTTGCATTGAATGGGAGTCTGTTTTTGGAATCCTTGCTTTTCTATCTACCCCACAAAACCAGCAGAAAAATTAAAGACAAAAAACAAACCACCACCTACCAAACCCACAACCAAAAATGCATAAAACATCATCCCAGTTTTTTAGTTAGGGTGGTTTTCTTTCAGGTTTGCTTCAAAATTTAGGCTGTTTCAGACAAAATAGTGTGTCCATGGCAGACTGTTGAGGATCACCCTGCTGGCATCTGTATCTCTGATATCCCAGAGGCAGGTCTGGGATTGTGCAAGTCTTTATAGGCCTGAAAGTTTTCAAAATTCAGGTCTTTTGTTTGCAAGAATAGTAGGTATGTTTTATAGCCACTTGAAACCTATACAGGCTTCTTAAAAACCTGCATTTTAAAATGTTTGATTGTGAAAATCACGTAGTGTGGTGGGCCCATGAGCTCCGTTTTCAGGCCAGAGTTATGTTTGCATAAATGTGTATGGAATTTACAGATAATCTGAGAATGAGTCTGGAAAAATGACACACCAACAATTTAATCAGTTGCCTACATACTGCAGCTGATTTTGTTACCAATTTCACTTGAGAAATGCATTATTTCTGTAATTTTTACTAAGCTTCTTAATGTCTGAACCAGATTTTAGACTCTCAGAGAGAACCGGTGTTTGAGCTAAGTCTCCATAGTAGAAATTCAGCCCAAAGGGGTTTTTCATGGCCAAATTATGAACTGCTGGAAAATAAATTTCATTTTGAAAATGTGGATTCAGCCTTCAGTGGCAGAGTACTTTGCTTTTCCTGCTAATAACGTAGTGACCTATATGTGCAAAGTTTCTTAAAGTATTTCTTGAGGCAAGTTTTTTCTGCTCTGGGTAGGATGGGATTTATTATTTTGTGTAACTTACTTGGCTCCAGTAAACTGTTTGATTAAAGACTTCTGGAACAGTAGCAGATGCTCAGAAGTAGAGTTGATAAAACCAGGGAGTTCTAGAAGTTGATGCAGTTTAGTCTTGGGCACACTTTTAATTTATGCAAGTATAAGTTTAAGACATTCTTTATGTATTTTTCCCAGAATGGCTCTAGAGAGAGTAATATTTTGTTTTCTTTATGAAAAAAAGTAATCTCCAAATCTATGTAAAATGTAAAGTTTTTTTTGAGACTTTCATTGAGGGTGGGAATCAGTCTGTGATGAGATACATCCTATGGGAGCAGGTCAGGCCTGAACAACCGTTTTCATACAGGCTATTGTATAAAAAGAAAAGTTAAATTAGTCACTGTCTTCCTCAAGTTATAAGGACCAGAGGAAGCTGTACAAAATCCGTACTACCATGCACTTAGTTATGTATTATAAAGCACCTTTTTTATGCAGCTTATTGAAATGAATAAGAATCTTACAGGGATCAACCTATTATGTTTAAAATAAATATGTTTTGATCTGATCCCTGTAAGACAAATATGGAAGAAAAGGATGCATGCTGTAAATAGAGGATAATACTGTGTAATGAGTCCTTGCAGCCAGAGGTTTTGGCCTGTTAAGTTAGTTATTTCATCCAGAAAAAAATGATAAATCATGTCAAGATGGAGAAGTACTTTCATTGCTTAAAAATGAAAAGAAAATCTGATTTTAAAATGTCAGGTTTAGGATTTATGAGCAGGATTCCCATAATCAGTCATTCAGAATGAATTGTATTATTTAAGATGTATTTGCAGGCAGGCAAGCTGAAAATATTTTTGTGTACAATGCCAAGTCAGTTTACACTATCTCTCACATCTAAATTGCTTTTCCACCCTATGCAGACAGAAACACACACAAACACACACAGTTTATTAGTGCCGAGTTCCCTTATGAATTAGTTATAAACCATGACAACAGTGCAAAACACCAGAAGGGGAGAGAATTTGAGTTTTTTTTCTGTGGTATCAACAGTGGCTGCAGACCACTGAAGATGATGGAAACAATAAAACCTGTTGTGGAGTCGCCGTAGATGATCTTTAGCAGTAATAATACTTAGGGGGTGACCAGCTATTGGGAATAGGCCCTAAAAAATCAGCCTATGCTGAGTCTCATCCTTCAGTTATTTAGGAATA